>NC_090929.1:687416915-687719945 GCF_040938575.1 Ambystoma mexicanum | reverse complement strand
GGATACCCTCACTTTTTGAAGATGTACTGTACAACATACTGAACCTGTCGGCACCATGTTAATGCGCACAGCAGTCACGGAGTATGCGTCTTGTCGCGGACATCGGGTGGCATCCAACCTGCTCAGAATGGAAGGGGCTCTCTTACATAGTGGTACCATTCAGCAAACACAAGGAACATATGTGCATGAATGCATGAGTGCATGAATTGCAAGGTAAGATAGAGTAGTTCTGCAAACTGTGCACTTATGAAGCAAACAGCACAAAGGCATAGGGACTACACCATAAAGGAATGTACCAACAACAGAAGTGAAGTCTCCATTCAACAATCTTACCTCACTGCTACTGTGCATGGGAACAAAGAATGAATGGCCAGAGTAAGGACGGGAAAGTACTAAGACCAGAACATCCCTGCAACGTTGCAAGCGCACTACATTTTGTCTGATAATTGCGCAGGTGGTGCAGTATACAATAGTACAGAAGCATAACGTTTTTTTTTTCTGGTACGTAGCAATGGCAAGCACCTTGCATTGGCTGGAAGAAAATTTCCCTCATGACGCAATGGCTTACAATACTAACCCCATTGGTACTCACATTCGTGTGAAACGTAAATTATGTAATATATATTGCTTCATGTTCACCAAACACATTTTCTTTTCCGTAAGAGAACATATTGGAAAGGAAAGCAAGGCAGCACAAGCAGCACCCCTTCCACTACATCATATGGGCATAGGAAAGGAAAGAAACTCTGTAAATAGCAAAATGGACAGCCTGGAAGCCAAAATGCAAGAATTGGTGAACAATTGTGCCGCCTTAAAGGATTGCGTACAAGGGTATATTATGGACAAAATAAAACAGCACTGCCAGACCTGCACGGGTACCCCTTCCCCATGTCACAGCCCGCCATCCCCTTAAAATCTGTGTGATGGGAGACGTTATGGTGATACCTCAATCCCTTCCTCCCCTCACAACCAACTTGTGCAAATCCCCAATTCCCCACAATAAGTATCCACTTCTGCTACCCCTTCCCTTTCCTAATGGTGTGCATGAATGTGTGCAAGTAAACGTTGATATTTAAATTGTTGCTGAGTGTATATGTGATATTGTTTTTAAAAAAAATGCTGTTATGACTATGCGGCGCACAGTCCTCGTAGGTATGACTGCAATTAAGCTCAAGGTAAGTGTCCTATGGACAGCGCACCTGCCCAGCCTATCCGCAATGACAATGGAGGCATCTGTACGATGCCTGCATGACCCGCATGTCCGCATGTTGTGCACCATCTATAATTACGTGTGGGAGCGGACGTTTGTTCATTGTGAAAGTACACGCATGTGTATCCGTTCCTCTGTGTCCTGTTAACACTGCCACTGTGCAACATATGTGAACAAACTTTAATTAGGTCCAGCCGCCCACCCACGTCCTACAGGTAGCTATGCAGATAAACATCCCACCTGCTATACCCTATAAACACCCAGTGTCTCCCAAAAAGGTTGGCGCACGTGTGTGGCACAATTAATCAGTAGAGACATGGTAACGGTGTACATAGGACACCTATACACATGCGCACAATGTATTCCGCCCAAAACGTGTCCTGCGGACAGCCGTCCCAAAGGTGAACAGTGGCAGCGTCACCATGCGACCGCACCAACGCGGTGCGTGGGCCCTTATTTTGGGGACACGATCCAGACCCTCGGACAGTGGAAAAGTACAGTGTTGTGCAATGTACAGAGTGTTTTTCGGAACGTACACGCTTACAAACACACCGCAATGTGCCATTGCACATGTATATATGTTTTTGACCAATGTAGGCCTGTTTTCTGGGTGCAAGTTCTCCACAGCAGCCCTACAAAAGGCCACACCCCAGAGCTGCTCCGCAATCTGTTTGTACCTTTTCAGAACAGAGTAGCAGGCCACATAGGTTTGCCCTGTGTCACGCTTTCTCCCGCACACCCTCTCCCTGCTCCCTCCGCACGCCCGGTCTCTGCCAAAAACCATCAGGGGATCCCGTTTATGCACTCTGGCAGTCGGAGACTGCATCATCCTACCCGCCATACCAAGACACTGTTTGGAGGGGTTTACTGGCCATCCCAGCGCTGGAAATTACAATGGAGACTCCCACTGGCAGCCCGTAACAATCCACATCGTTTGCGACAATCACGCATCACGTGAGGGGGCTAGCATCGCCAGGAGTCACGTGGTGACAACGCTTCCGCATCACGTGACACGCATCACGTGATTTTCTCTCAAGGATTCAAAAGCGGCCGGGAACACAGAAGCGTTGCTTCACAGCTGAACTCTTTCAGTACTGTACGGCTCTTGTTCCTTGTTTTGAACCTTGCTCCTACGATCTTTGCATGACCTCGGATTTTGTCTACTGGATTGCTTTTGTCTAACCCTTGGCATTTTGTGAACTTTGGCTTGAACTCTGTCTTGACCTCGGATTTGTCTACTGGATTGATTTATCTACACCCCTGGCACCTTTGAACCTTGGCTTTTGCGTTTTCTACGACCTCGGACTTGGATTTGGATTGCCTCACGGATTTCGTTGTGTTTTGGTACTTTGGCCACCGGCATCTGCAAGGCGTTCACCTGGCTGCATAACCTGGATTGCCTCAAACCTGGGTGTGCGCCCATCCACAGAGTCTCGCACACCAAGCCCCGTCCAGGGCCCCACTATCCATCCGGGTGACACTTCCTATACTCTAGGTAAGCGGTTCTCTTTTTCCCTGCTGGGTATTCATTGTACAACACGCACATTGTTTTGATAATCACTTATTGCCTTGCAGTGCTCCAGGGGTCCTTCTGGCTGTTCCCGGTTCCAGACCTGACGGCTCACAAAACAACCTGTGGCCTCAAAGACTGCACAGACATTGCATATCTCGTTGTCTGTGTGGTACTTGGGGACGGAGGCATTACTAATCTACACGACCATCAAGATCAAGTCCATAACAGACTGTGAAGCCTTCTTGGTCGTGCTGATTATGGATGCCTCCGCCGGGGACCCTGTGACCGCTCTAATGCAGGCTGTCGCGGCCCCTAGGACCGACATGGCCGCCGCAACCACTACCATTCACCATCGTCTCGACGCCTTACAAAGCGCACGCCAACCTTTGCCTGTTGACGCTGAGTTTGGGGATCCCATCCCTCCACTCCAGCCTGCCCCTACTCTGCCTCCTACTCCCACTCCTGTTCTACTCACAACTCCTCTTCCCCTGGCGGCTCCAGAACGCTACCAAGGTGATCCCCGGAAATATCGCACATTCATTAACCAATGCAAACTACATTTTTTGTGCAGACCCCAGGCCTTCCCCGACTCCGTTACCAAGGCCGCTTTCCTTCTGTCCCACTTATCTGGTGTAGCCGCTACTTGGGCGAATCCATTACTAGAGAACGACCATCCAGCTTTGTATGATTTCGAACTACTAGTGTCTGAGATGGCGAAAGTGTTCGATACCCGTTATAAGGCCCAATCACGAGACCTGGAACTCCTTGAACTATCACAGGGCAAGCATTCTCTGATTGAGTACATCACTCGTTTCAACCAGCTTGCAGCAGAAACGTCCTGGCCAGAGCAGAAAAAGGCGATTGTCTATTACCGAGGGTTATGCAACCCCATGAAAGACGCCCTCGCGGTGGTTCCATCCCTTCCTTCTGTTTTCTCTGACCTTGTTGATCTCACTCTCCAGGTGGACGCTCGTAGAACCGAGCGTAAAGCAGAGACGTTTATTTCTGGCCAGCTCTCTCCCGCTTCAACTGCCACTGGTGGTGAACCTATGCAAATCGGTGGCATCCGTAGTCCTATAACCCCAGTTGAGCGGGAACGCAGGAGAACCAGTAATGCCTGTTTTTACTGTGGGACTAGTGGGCATTATGTAAGAGAATGTCCCCGTCGGCCAAAAAACAAAACTTTGGGTTTTCCGAAGGCTCGCCCTTGAGATCGGGGGTACCGGCGAGCCCTTCATTGACCCCCACTGGACCCGTGTTTGGCCCTATCAGACCCATAGTAGTACATGCACTGCTGAAACCCTCTAAGGAGGTCATGCATGCCGTACTCATTGTGATTGACTCAGGGGCCACTGGCTGTTTTCTTGACATCACTTTAGCCCAGCATCTCAATCTGCCCCTAGTTCAGAAAGAACATCCTGAGCCTGTACAAGCGGTTGACGGCACCTCCCTTTCGTCTGGTCCAATTAAACAGCAGACTGCCCTCTAGAAGTGGTGATTCAGGACACCCATAAAGAAACTATGTCTTTCGACCTTATCACCGCGCCCCAGTTTGGTATCATACTCGGTATTCCCTGGTTAAGACAACACAACCCCTTGATCAATTGGGGCACTGGGCAGGTAACATTCGAATCAGATGTATGTCAGCATTTCTGCTTAACAGAATCCGAGAGACTCACCTCTCCCGCCGCTATTCTTGGCGCCATGGCCTCTTCTCGAATCGAGGATGTTGATCCACCCACACCTACACATACCGTGGGGGCTGTTACAGCTGGTATTCCTGCTGATTACCACGATTATCTGCAGGTTTTTGATAAAGCCACGGCAGAGGGTCTCCCTCCGCATAGGCCTTATGACTGCCCCATTGACTTGATTCCCGATGCACCAATACCAAAGGGTAGGATTTACTCATTATCCCATTCCGAAGAAGCCGCTTTGAAGGACTATATACAACAAGCTCTACGGTTAGGCCACATTCGTCCCTCTTGTTCCCCAGCCGCCAGCCCTATCTTTTTTGTGCCAAAAAAGGAGGGTGACCTACGACCATGCATAGACTACAGATGGTTGAATGCCATCACTATAAAAAACAGGTATCCCATTCCGCTCATCTCCACCTTGCTTGATAGACTGACACGTGCGTCCATCTTCACTAAGCTGGATCTAAGGCGGGCATACAACTTGATCCGAATGCGCCATGGAGACGAATGGAAGACGGCGTTCTGCTCCCGACAAGGGTTATATGAGTATACAGTAATGCCTTTCGGGCTGTGTAACGCCCCTGCCACCTTCCAGCATTTCATCAAAGAAGTCTTCTCTGACATTCTTGATGTCTATGTTGTTGTCTATCTGGATGACATACTGATATTTTCGTCCTCCTTGGAAGAACATGTCATGCATGTCAGAGAAGTCCTATCCCGTCTCAAGAACAATGCTTTATTTGCTAAACCAGAGAAGTGCTTGTTTCACTCGAAGGAGGTGGATTTCCTGGGCTTTCACATCACTCCTGGGGGTCTCTCCATGAATTTGTCGAAAGTTCGAGCCATCATGGAATGGCCTGCCCCGGTCAATGTTAAACAGCTCCAGTCTTTCCTTGGCTTCGCCAATTTTTACCGACGCTTTATCGCCGGTTTCTCTGCCATTGTTTCTCCCCTCACAGCCTTGACCAGCCCTCTTGTTCCGTTTATTTGGACTCCTGATCACCAAAAGGCATTTGAGGCACTTAAATCTAGGTTTGTCTCGGCTCCGGTCTTACAACACCCAGACCCAGAACTCCCGTTCATCCTAGAAGCAGACGCCTCCTCTTTCGCATTAGGGGCAGTCCTTTCCCAGTCTTGTCCAACTACAGGCCGTCTCCATCCGGTAGCCTATCATTCCCGGAAATTCACACCAGCCGAATCCCACTATACAGTTACCGAAAAGGAACTGTTAGCCATCAAGGACGCCCTCCAGACATGGCGACACCACCTCATTGGGGCAAAACACCAGACGGTGATATATACTGATCATAAGAACCTGCAAGATCTAGCAACGCTGAAGTGTATAAACAGCAGGCATGTCCGCTGGCATCTCTTTCTTGCAGCATTTGATTTTGTGGTGAAACATAGGCCTGGTCTCTCCCACGGCAAGGCGGATGCACTTTCCCGGTCTCCTGGGGGGGAATCGTTACCTCTATTTCCCGACACATTGTTAGAAAAGGGCCACGTCATCTGTATGTGTACACCATCCCCTCCTATGCTTGCCATCATCAGACACTGGGTTTCCCAACACCCACATGCCTTAACAGAGTGGGACGTTCAACTACAGGAGGGGTTGCCTTTTATTCAAGGAAAACTATTTCTCCCAACCAGCGATGTACGCAATCAGGCTCTCGCTTGGTCTCATGATGCTGCAGTCAACGGGCACCCGGGGCAAAAACGCACTCTAGAACTCCTACAGCGGTGGTGCTGGTGGCCTTCAATGAGGAGAGACATAGAGAACTACGTCAACACTTGTTCAATATGCGCTCAGTGCAAGTCGTCTAGGGGACGACCTCTGGGGCTGCTCCAACCACTACCAGTCCCGCCCAGGCCCTGGCACACGGTCTCTATGGACCTTATCACTGACCTACCCCGCAGACGAGGCTACGACACGATCTGGGTTATCGTTGACTCCTACACAACAATGGCCCGCTTTATACCTTGTACGGGAATACCCTCAGCACCCACATTGGCGTGGCGTTTGTTCTTTCAGTCCGTTTTCTGTCTGTTTGGTCTCCCGCAGGTCATTGTTTCGGACCGAGGGTCCCAGTTCACGTCTTGTTTCTGGCGTGCCCTCACTGGCCTTTTAGGTATCGATTCCCGTTTCTCCTCTGCCTATCATCCAGAAAGTGACGGGCAGACAGAGAGAGTGAACCAGGCCCTGGAGCAGTATTTGTGCTGTCTTACCCTCCAGTACCAGGATTCTTGGTTTAACCTGCTCCACCTAGCTGAGTTTGCCTATAACAATTCCTGGCACTCGTCTACTGGTTTCTCCCCTTTCTATTCCTTGTACGGCCAGCATCCTCGTGCCCTTCCTCTTCCTGATTTTCCCTCCGCCACTCCTGCTGCTGACGCCTGCGCTCGTGACTTGGTCACGATCCATGCCCAAACACTTACCCACTTGCGCGAGGCCCAGGGGGTGATGAAAACCAAGGCAGACAGAAGGCGGCTAGCGGCTCCTACATATTGTGTGGGTGACCGGGTTTGGCTCTCGACCCGCCATTTGCATATACCTGGCTGTCGCAAGCTGCTGCCCCGCTTTGTTGGTCCCTACAAAATTGCTAAGGTCCTGAATCCTGTGGCCTTGCGCCTTTCAGTTCCACCTACCTGGCGGATTCACCCTGTTTTCCACACCTCCCTCCTCAAACCCTGTCTTGCTCCTACCCGACTTAGTGCCCCTCCTGCTCCTGTTTCTGTGTCCTCTCCTGACGAGTACGAAGTCAGTGCCATTTTGGGTTCTCGTTTCCTCAGGGGTCGTCTTCAGTATCTTGTGGATTGGGTGGGTTATGGCCCTGAAGACCGCTCCTGGGTCCCTTCCCGAGATGTGCACGCCCCGACCCTGGTTGCCCGTTTTCATAGGGACTACCCATCTAGCCCACGGGGTCGTGGGCCTTTGGGGGGGGGCTCTGTCACGCTTTCTCCCGCACACCCTCTCCCTGCTCCCTCCGCACGCCCGGTCTCTGCCAAAAACCATCAGGGGATCCCGTTTATGCACTCTGGCAGTCGGAGACTGCATCATCCTACCCGCCATACCAAGACACTGTTTGGAGGGGTTTACCGGCCATCCCAGCGCTGGAAATTACAATGGAGACTCCCACTGGCAGCCCGTAACAATCCACATCGTTTGCGATGATCACGCATCACGTGAGGGGGCTAGCATCGCCAGGAGTCACGTGGCGACAACGCTTCCGCATCACGTGACACGCATCACGTGATTTTCTCTCAAGGATTCAAAAGCGGCCGGGAACACGGAAGCGTTGCTTCACAGCTGAACTCTTTCAGTACTGTACGGCTCTTGTTCCTTGTTTTGAACCTTGCTCCTACGATCTTTGCATGACCTCGGATTTTGTCTACTGGATTGCTTTTGTCTAACCCTTGGCATTTTGTGAACTTTGGCTTGAACTCTGTCTTGACCTTGGATTTGTCTACTGGATTGATTTATCTACACCCCTGGCACCTTTGAACCTTGGCTTTTGCGTTTTCTACGACCTCGGACTTGGATTTGGATTGCCTCACGGATTTCGTTGTGTTTTGGTACTTTGGCCACCGCCCTCTGCAAGGCGTTCGCCTGGCTGCATAACCTGGATTGCCTCAAACCTGGGTGTGCGCCCATCCACAGAGTCTCGCACACCAAGCCCCGTCCAGGGCCCCACTATCCATCCGGGTGACACTTCCTATACTCTAGGTAAGCGGTTCTCTTTTTCCCTGCTGGGTATTTATTGTACAACACGCACATTGTTTTGATAATCACTTATTGCCTTGCAGTGCTCCAGGGGTCCTTCTGGCTGTTCCCGGTTCCAGACCTGACGGCTCACAAAACAACCTGTGGCCTCAAAGACTGCACAGACATTGCATATCTCGTTGTCTGTGTGGTACTTGGGGACGGAGGCATTACTAATCTACACGACCATCAAGATCAAGTCCATAACACCCTGTAAGTGATGTTGGACCGAATCTGCTGTGCTACATTGCCTTTGCAAGTAATGGCAACCATGTCAGTCTAGCTCAGTACACCCAGTAATGGAGAAAAGTATTAATGGCCCTTCCTGTGACCCACACCCTGAGTTGCGATAGTCCCCACTGTCCCATTCCCATGGGTAACCTGCTGAAAACAGTAGTATGTGGCATGTGCGTTTCCCCAAGTACGGCGAGGGCCGTGCCCCAATAAAGCAAAAACATTCCTTCTTCCCTTTCCACTTTCTTCTTTCCAGCATGCCGTCATTGGGTACTGTTAAAATGTTCCACACGCATCCACCAATCACATTGAAGAGCTCTCCATGTAACAGTATCAGTTCTGTACAACAGTCCTCTGCGTACACATCACACCAAGAAACATTATTGGGCAATACCTCAGTCTCCACATTACCATTTCCATGGCCATCCTCAAAATCCCCAGATGTGGATTTCGTGCTGCGTGTGGGCGTGGGGGAATAAATTGCAACCACGGTAGGGAAGTACATTTTTAGTGGCGGCTCTGAAAAGAGCCTTTTTTTTTTAAACATGTTTATTTTTGATCGACCCACCAAAGTAAATTACAACATATTATTTCTTGACAATTAATACAGCTCATGGACCCTCTCCTCCCACACCAGCCCCATAGCCGCACCCCCTCAGTGAACGTCCAAATCTTGCTCTTCTATGTGTTGCGTCATCTCCGAGCACCCAGCCCTCAGAGCGTTTGCTACCGCCCGTGGCTTAAAAGTTAGAGCCGGATACCTCTGGTCATAGGCTATCACTGGGGACCAAATGTTCGTGAAGCGGTGAAGAAGGCCTCTGTTTGCCGTCGTAATCTTTTCCACGACAAAAACGTCCCAGAGTTTCAGCCACCATAGGATCATTAAGGGTCCTTCCGGCGATTTCCAGGTTCGTGCCACCGTGATTTTAGCGGCCAGCAGTAGGTGAGTAAGAAGGGTGGCTTTTCTGCCCGATATTGGGTTTTACACCTGGGATCGGGGCTCCTAATAGGATCGGTTCCGGCTCCAGGGGCAGCCTTATCCCGGTTATGTCTGCTATGGTGGCAATGCATTGGGTCAAAAAATTTACTATCACTGGGCAAGACCACCACATATGGGTGAACGATCCCTGGAGGCCACATCGACGCCAGCAGCGCGGGTCCAAGGCTGGGTTGAAGGGACTCAGTCTGAGCGGCGGGTAGTACCATTTTAGAAGTAGTTTATAGGCACACTCACGGTTAGTAATGCAGAAGGAAGAGGCACGCGTGCGAGACCATATGTCCGACCAGACCTGGTCTTCTATCGAGTGTCCTAGATCCGTTTCCCATTGGTTCATGTAGGTTGCTCTAGCGACAAGAAAATTTGTCTGCAACAGCTTGTACATCGCTGAGATCCGCCCTCGATGTGGGTGATCTGCGATTGTCAGCTCTGTCGGGTCCAGGTCTCGTGTCGCTGCCTCGCATGTTTCTGGGTGGGAACACCAATGCCGTAGTTGCGCATATGTGAATATGTCTGTTTCCGCCAGGTCAAATGTGTTTTTGCATTGTTCAAAAGTGAGTGGCGGATTCCTCTCAAAAAGCTGGCTCAGGGAGCTAAGGCCGCCAGCGATCCAGTTCTTAAAGTTCGCCAGATGGGTCCCTGGGGAGAACGCCGGGTTATGAAATATCGGAGAAGCAGGGTCTAGGTCTCTGGGGATTCCTCTTTGTTTACGTGTCCATTCCCAGGCTTTTAGAGTCTGCTTGGTGGAGGAAAGGATGGCCGGCCACGTTCTCTGTAGGACGGGGGGAGATGCAGGAGGAAGCGGAGGGGGAGGGGTAAGCGGGATTGTTCAATCTCGACCCATCTTGGCCTGTTTGAACTTATCGTCCAGCTTTCAGTATGAGCTAACTGGGCCGCAATCTGGTATTTCTGGAGGTCTGGGACCCCTAGGCCTCCTGAGTTCGGACTGGCCAGCATCGTCCTGAGCGGGATCCTTGCCTTTTTACCTTTCCAGATGAATCGTAGGATCTTCCTCTGGAGGCGCAAGAGTGGGGGCCGGGGGATCAAAGTTGGAACGGCCGAGCACATATAAAGCAGCCGTGGGAGGAGGTTCATTTTACATGCCGCTATACGGCCTACTAGCGAGATCTCCTGTGGGAGCCAGCGATTGAGATCTTCCTCCAAGGTCTTGAGTAGCGGCTGAAAGTTCGCTTGGTAGGTATCTTCCGGTCCGGCTGTGATTTGTACTCCTAAGTAGGGGATAGAATTTTCACTAAGTTGGATCGGGCAGAGGGCTCGGAAGGATGCCTTATCTTCCTGCTCCAGTCTCACCCCTAGTGCTGATGATTTCGCAAAGTTTATCGCGAATCCTGAAACGTTACCAAAGCGATGAATTTCTGCCAGGGAGGACCTCATCGATTGGGTGGTGTCCGATATGGTTAACACATCATCTGCATATAGTGCTATTTTATGTTGAGTTGGGCCTACTTGGAGGCCTTTGATTCTGGGGTTCAGTCGGATCCGCCGGGCCAGTGGCTCCATGACCAGGGCGAAGAGGAGGGGAGACAAGGGACATTCTTGTCTGGTGCCACATGGTAAAGGGATCGGGTTAGATAGTGTGCCGTTAACTCGGAGCAAGGCTTTCGGTGATTGGTAGTTCGCCAAGACGAGTTTCTGAAATGCAGATCCAAAGTGAAAGGACTCTAGGGTGAGGTGGAGGAACGACCAGTCCACCTTGTCAAAGGCCTTAGTCGCATCTAAGGCTATCACAGCCAATTTTCGCTTGTCCCGCTGCGTGTCTTCGACCTGGTTTAGGACCCTGCGGACGTTGTCTGCAGCGGATCTGTTCAGTACGAATCCTGTCTGGTCTGGGTCGATAATATCCGGGAGCACCCTCGCCAATCGGTTAGCCAAGACTTTGGAGTAAATATTAGCATTCAGGTTTAGTAGGGAGATGGGTCTGTACGCCGTAGTGTCCCCGGGGTCTTTTCCCGGCTTCAGGGCAAGGACGGTGATCGATTCTTGCATTGATGGGGTAGTTGTCCCCGAAGTGGCGAAAGATTTAAAGAGCGATGCCAGGGGGGACGCCAGCTGGGAGCGGAAGACTTTGTAAAGCGGGTCGAGAATCCATCTGGACCTGGGGCCCTTGGTTTGAGACTCTTGATGACTTTGTCGACCTCTTCGTATGTGATTGGAGTCTCTAGCTCGCCTCGTCTCGTACCGTAGGGGCTATCTGAGGCAGCGCTGCATCTTGTAGGTAGGAGAGCTGCTCTTCGGGCGATCTCGGGGGGGGCTGTCATCGTGTCTGTAAGGTGAGTTACTGCAATTCGCTGCTTGTCGCCCTCTGCGAATTGGACTCTGCCTTGGGGGTCACGGAGGCTCAAGATGGCGTTTCTCTTTCTGGTCTTCGCCAGCTTTCTACTAGGAATTTGTTAGCCTTATTCCCTTTGGCGTAGTAGCTCTGCTTAGTTCTGGCTAGGATCTGGGCTGTGTCTTCTGCATAATGTGCTTCCAGCTTCTTCCGGGCTATCCGCAGGGCCCGATGGGTTCTGGGCGTCCAGTTTTTTGCTTTACATATAGCCTCCGCTTTCTCTACTTCGTCCTGTAAGATCTGGCGGGACTGTCGCTTCTTTTTGTGGTAGGCCGCACCTTGTGAGATTAGGACCCCTCTCACTACTGCTTTCATTGCGTCCCATGTATTGGCTGGTGAGGTGTCTTCGCTCTTATTTTCACTGAAGTAGTCTTTGATAGCTTTCGCTACCACGTCCCTTAATGACATGTCATTCAAGATCGGATCGTATAGGGACCACTTGCGTTTTGGGAGCGGATCCGGGTCTCTCCAAAGAGAACTGCACCAACATAGCCAGAGCCATCACCGGCTCTAGGCTAGACTACTGCAACGCACACTTTCTAGGAACCTCCAACAAAAACTTAGAGAGACTACAAGTAATACAGAACAATGCTCTCCGGGCAGCCCAAGGCATTGCTAAAAGAGAACACATCTCTGAAGCCAGAAAATTAGCCCACTGGCTCCCTATAAAGGAAAGGATCATATTCAAAGCCCTAACACTGACCCACAAGTGCATTCACTTCACTGCTCCAGCATACCTCTCTCAAAGGATCCACCCTGTCTCCACTACCAGGCCAACCAGATCACCGTACACCAACATGCTCTCTGTGCCACTAGTAAAAAGAGTCAAAGCGGGCGGATCCAGCTTCCCCTCTCGTGCCCACTCACTGGATTGCCCTACCTCCCACTATCCGTGGTGAGGACTCCCTCACCACCTTCCGCAAAACTCTGAAAACTACCCTCTTCACATAAGGCCCGACACATCAGCACGAATACTTATCATATATGTTGTAATATACGACCAAATGCAATATTTGTAACAACAGTATGATGTCTTGTAGTATTCATAATGTGTCAACAATCGCTATCTTGTCTGTACCATGTAACTAAGTTATTGCAAGTTACAGCGCCTCAATGCCCCTGGGCTGCTTGCGCGCTATATAAATATAAATAAATAAATAAATAAATACATTTTAAAAAATGGGCTCTCAGTGTTAGAATGACCGGGGCATGGTCCGATAGGATTCTGGGACCCATGATTACATCGTTGGTGAAAGCCATTGCTTGGGGGGAAGCCAACAGCAAGTCAATGCGAGAGTAAGTTCTGTGTACGCCAGAGTAGAATGAGTAGTCGCGGACTTCAGGATGTAAGACTCTCCAGGTGTCAACCACATCTAGGGTTCGGAATAGTTTGAGTAGGGCTGTCGCCACGCTATAGTCTTTACGGGCCGGGGGATGGGACTTATCTTTGACTGGGTCCGGGACTCCATTGAAGTCTCCCCCTATTATTGTCTGTCCCTCGATGAATGGCCGGAGGGCTCCTTCCAAGGCCAAGTAGAACTCTTCCTGTTTATCATTCGGGGCGTAAATCGAGATGAGGGAGTACAGCTGGCCGTAGATCTGGCATTTAATAGCTACGAAGCGGCCGTCTGGGCAAAGTAAAGTGTCTAAGATTTGTGGTCTGAGTGTCTTAGCGATGAGTAACGCTGCTCCACCTTTCTTGGTGCCATTCGATGCCAAAAATTGTAGCGGGAACTGTCTGTCGCGGAGCCTACAGAAATCTGCTGGGATCAGGTGGGTTTCCTGGAGGAATACAACCGAGGCCTCTTCATTCTGTAGGCGTCGGAGCATGGATTTCCTCTTCTGCAGCCCGTTTAAGCCTCTGACATTGAGGGTCAGGAACTTCACTTTCCGGTGTGGGTGAGGGGCTTCATGGACTCTCCTCGATGGCTGGGGCGGGTTCTGGGGGGGGAGCCGTGGGTTTCAGGCATCATCTAAGAGTTTGATAGTAATGCGTTACTCCAATGGTCGAGTTTTATGACCTCTCCAACGGGAGGGTAAACTTGAACGGGAGGGTGAACTCGAGCATGTGTGGGGAGCCGGGGTTTTCTTTGCGGCCTCCTCCACGGCCAACTGGGCCAAGACAGATTTCCCCGCCAACGGGGCAGGGGTAGAACCATCGAACTTGGTTCGCCTCCAAGGGTGAGTTGGTGACATACTCCTCTGAATGGGGTATGGGCCGTTTGGGGCCCGCAGCATTGCTGTGTTCCGCTTCGCTTACAGGATCGGTATTTGCACGATAGAAGAAGATGACTGGATCATCTCATCTTCCGGCGTCTCTGTGCTTTAGACCAGGATTGTTGCTGCTGTCTTTGGGGTGATTAGTCCGGTTCCTCTGGCGGGAGGTGTGGACTGGAGGTGAGTGAGGCTTCCGGAGAGTTTGGGTGCAAGATGGATTTTGCGTCTTCAAGATGGCTGATTTTGCGGATCCCTGGTACGAGAATTGCAAAGTGTAGGGGAAGAGCCATCGGTAGCGGATCTGCTGGCTTTGGAGGAACAGGGTCAAGGGCTTGAGAGCTCTTCTTTTCTGTAGGATCATCAGGGAGAGATCCTGGAATATCTGCAGCGGGGTACCTATGAATGAGAGTTCGTCCTTGGTGCGGCTTATCGCCGAGATGGCCTCTTTGGTGGCATAGAAGTGGACCTTAGTGATCACATCCGGGGGGCTGTCTGAGTCTACTCCTCGTCTCGGGCGCAATCTGTGAGTCCGGTCCAGGATGAGTTGGGCTTTGTCCATAAGCGGGAGGAGAGCCTGAAAGAAGTTGCTTATGTATTCCGGTAGTTCTTTGTCTTGAATAGACAACGGGATCCCTCGAATGCGCAGGTTATTCCGTCGTGCCCTATTTTCCAAGTCCTCTTGCTTAAATTCGAGGATTTCGCTTCTAGCCTGGAGCGCTTGGATCTCGCGTCACATTTCTATTATCGTTGCGTCATGGCTCTGGGTCAAGTCCTCGACCTCTCCTATCCTCTGTTCGGCTTCTGTGAGTCGTTGGTCCGTCTGTTCTAGACGTGTAGTGAGCTCGGTCATGCAGGACCTAAACTCAGCTTTGATGTCCCGCATGAAGGCCACAATGTCATCTTTGGTGGCCAGATTACCTTGTTCTTCAGGGGCCTTCTGTGGGGTGAGTTTAGGAGGGAGGTCCGGTTTCCTTGCCTTATCCGCTGCTAGGAGCATGGTAGAAATGTCTGAGGTTTTGGTTGGTTTGTTAAGTTTCGACATCTTGCTAGCACCGTGACCCTGGGGATCCTCTTCTGGCTGGGTTGCGGAGGGCAGTCGTGATGCGATGATCTCTTTGTTTGGGAGCACTTGGAGGAAAAGGATAATCGCCGGCAGGGTCTGCTATAGACAGGGTCTCCTGGTGATGAAGCCTATCCAAGCGATATCTTTCGGGGGAGAGGTTGATGTGTTAAGCCGTTTTTATTTTAATGTTGATGTGCATATGTTAAGGTACTGCCGCTCTTGTGTATTATGGGGCGTTGGTCCAGCATAAGATGGTTGCAATCACTGCCAGGGGGCTGCAGAAATCAGGGATGGTAATAGCAGCGGGTGGAGTGGGCAGAGGCGCCCCAGGAGGTTATGCAGGCAGGTGGCGCGGGTGTGCCTTCATAAGGTGGTCGTGGTGTCGTAGTGAGAAGCCAGAAAGGGTAAGAGGGCAGAGATACGTAGCCCGCCCACCGCATTCAGGATAATGGAGGCGACTCTTCAGCTGGTGAGGGGTATGGTGGGCAGGGGCGCCCCAGGAATCCACAGGGGGGTACTAGATCCACTGCTGGGGTGTCCGTAAGGGGGGGAACACACCGGTGAGCCCCAGTGAGGGCGGCAGGTACAGAGCAGTAAGCTTCGTAGGGAGAGGCAGACGGCGGACAGTGCCACGGAGAGCAGGGGAGGCCCCACTTCAGGAACGGCGGGAGGCAGAGCAGGATCTGGGCCAAGGGGAATGGAGCCCGCCTCATTCAATGGAGACAGGGGGGCGCTCACCTAGCGTGTCCTCCGTCTCCAGGGAGCCGGGCCGCAGAGCAGATGGCTGGGAAGCTCTGGAAGCTTTCCTCCAGGAGGGCCCCCCGCAGCGGTGAGCGCGCCGGGTCCACCGGGCAGGAGCGTCGGAAGGCAGATGGCGGCTCCATTGGGGCCCAGGCTGCGGGTGGAGCCACCCGGGCGAAGGGAGACGCAGCCGTTCCGAATCCCCGCGCCAACAGATGCAGGCGAGGGGGGGGGTGGATGGTGTGCTCCCGCTCCCGCACCCGGCCTCAAGGCAGGAGGACTCCGGGGACCAGAGCGTCCCTCCAGGGAGCCGGGCCACGGAGCAGTTGATCGCTGGGAAGCTCTGGAAGCTCTCCTCCAGGAGGGCCCCCCAGAGCTGTGGGCGCATCGGGTCCACCGGGCAGGAGCGTCGGGAGACAGGTGGCGGCTCCACTGGGGCCCAGGCTGTGGGCGGAGCAACCCGGGCGAGGGCAGATGCAGCCGTCTCAAATCCCCTTGCCAACAGATGCAGGCGAGGGGGGGTGGATGGTGTGCTCCCGCTCCCGCACCCGGTGTGGCGGACAGGAGGGAGGGGGGAGCAGGAGGCACTACGAGCATCTGGACTCGGAGTGCCGGAGGTAGTGAAGGGCCAGGGTCGCAGCCGCCATCTTGACTCGCGACGGGGAACACCAGCGCAAAGTTCCCGTGCCGCGTTTTCGGCGACCCTGCAGCGTAAGGCACCGGGATTGAAGCATTGGGTGCAGGAGTTGCTCCGCCGGAATCTCCCGCCAGAAGAAAGCAGCAGCATTGCTGGAACCGACTGAATTTTAATCGAAGCCGCGGGTCCCTACGGAGGCCATCAACGGAGTAGCCTCATCAGTGGCGCTCCAGGCCACGCCCCCGAAAAGAGCTTTTTTTAAAGTTTTTTTTTGGTGCTTCTAGAGAAACACCTTTTTTTTGTTTTTATTTGTTTTTGTGTGTTCTTGTTCTCACATTGTTACAGTAATCTCTTCAACGCATCCTGCAGATGGGCAAACAAAACAGCATTACCAATGGGCGACAACAAAATGCCATTTGCATGGAAAAACTCTACAGTTCCACAACTAATGAGTTCATTGTTGCAGAAGAACATCCCACGAGCAGACAAAAAAGTCACACATGCTTCTGTTGATGAGACTCCTTCCAACCTCCGGCTCAGAAGAACATACATTAGCATTGTCCCATACTCTTCTTGGTGTTATGGATGAGAAAGGCACCTGGGCAGTGGGCAAAAGCCTCTTCACTGCATTCCGCAACCTCTTCAGTCAACGGAACAAACCTAAACAAGCCACGTAACCCAAATGCATGCCGTCGTAGTGCACGACGACAACATCAACAGTAGCAGAAGTGGCCAGGTCTCTGCAAAGTGCATGCATATTGGCAAAACTGCGGTCATAGACAGCGCAACACATTGCGTCCACTGCTTCCAAACTGAAATTGCCATCAAAGGGTCTCTCCAGGGCATACTTGTGCAGATCTATCACAAAAGCATCACCCAAAGTCAAAACCATGCGTTTTCCATGTCAGCCAGCCTCACTACGCAGAGCAATGTAAAACAGTATGGCCACCCCTTCCTGTGAACCACACCCTCAGTACCTGAGTGGATAATCCCCACAGTCCCATTTCCATTGGTCAGCATGGTGAGAAGCGCGGAATGTGGCACAAGTGCTTCCCAAAGTACCGCTAGGGCTGCACCCCAGTAAAGCAGGAGCAGTCCTTCTTCCCTCTCCACTATTTTTTGTCCACCACTACCTCATTGGGTATGGGTAACTAGTCACACATGCATCCGCCAATGCAATCCAAGATGTTAGCATCTAACACTGTCAGTTCTGCACAACACTTCATATGTACCCTTACAAATCCAGCCTGCAAGTGTTCTGTCATTCGAAGGCACGTCCAGTAGAAAGTTCAGTAAAAGATTGCAAGATTTGTGCATCCACATTCATCCACATGAGCACCCATCACCACAAAATAGAGGTATGAATACTTTTTCTGCAGTATGTTTACAACTCTGTTATAAGTGCCTCTGCGCACAGTATCTGCCACTGAGCGTCCATTACGTTCTTCAAAAGCATACTGTGTTTTCTTCCATCCCCTACCATCAAGTGGAACTTCAATGGTATGTGCTTTAATTTACCCATATCATACATTATAATATCGAAACAGGAACCCTCTTCTTTCCTTCTCACAATGCTACGAATTGTTTTCCCCACTAACCCATCTCCTACATATATCGTAAAAATAAGGCACCAAAACCAGCACTAACTGGGCCTCATTACAACTGTGGCGGTCACAGAATGAACGTTGCTGATAAGGCACCGGCACCGTTCATACCGGGCCGCCATATTACGAGTTCTGACGCGGGTGCTGCTCTGCACGCCTGGCCAGACCACGCGTGCAGGGCAGCACCCGCGAGCAGAGCAGGATGGTATCAACGGTACTGTTATGAATATACCAGCTCCGGGTCCCGCGAAAGGGAAATTACCGGACCCTCCAAGGTTGGAATAGCCCGGTAATTCCCCTTTCGCGGGACCCGGAGCCGTAATGAGGCCCAATGTTTCTTACCAACCTAAAGCAAGTTCCCAAAAGGTCACTGTCTGCACAGCTGTGGTTCTCTCTAGGCTGGACTATTGCAACAGCCTTTTTTTAAATCTGCCCGCTTCTACTCTCTGCCCTCTGCAACTCATCCAGAAGAGGACTGCACGACTTGTCCTTGGCCTCAAGCCCAGGGATCGTATCTCTCCTGGACTGAAATATCTGCAATAGCTCTCAGTGGCTGGGAGGAATAAGGTAAAAGCCCTCTGC
This sequence comes from Ambystoma mexicanum, assembly GCF_040938575.1. Lineage (NCBI taxonomy): Eukaryota > Metazoa > Chordata > Amphibia > Caudata > Ambystomatidae > Ambystoma > Ambystoma mexicanum. The sequence goes on along the minus strand of NC_090929.1, from coordinate 687,701,340 downwards.
ATTATGCAGAAGGCCTTCTGGGCCCTAGGACCTAAATACATTCAACTCTCACTTCCTAAATATCTCCCTGCTCATGCTCTTCCCTCATCCGCCTCCAACTCCCTCAGGGTCAGTCGCTTCTGCAAGCAACCTCTGCAACAGCCTCCCTGCCTCCCTGAAACTTGAGGAGAACTATTGACGGTTCTGGAAGCACCTCAAAGCCTTTCTCTTTGCGTCTGCTTTTTCTCATCCCCTCCCCGGCTGACCTCCTGGCTGCAACTGATTCTCCACTGGTTACCCGGCCACTCTCTGATGTCGGGTCCAGGCCACCTCCCCCGCCAGTCACACCCTTGCACTGCCTTTCTGGCAAACCCCTCACTTGCGGACTGTTTTCTGTATCCCTAGCAGTTCCATCACCACCTGATGTCTGCACTTATCCTTGCACTTGGCACAATCAGGCCGTATTTTTACTTATTGTCATTTGTTCTTCTTCCCATGTACTGCACATTCTCCTCCCCCTACCCATGCACTTGGGCGATCTGAGTGACACCTGGCCTAGTAGGTTAGTTGTCTCTGTCTCCCCTCTGTTCCCCTCCCTTGCCTCGTTGCACCTTGCAAAACTTGTCTATAGGGGCTTTATAAATGCCATATCATACAATTTCACATCATATGATATCATACACACATTGCATTCATCACAACAGGATTTCTGCCACTTACCTTGGACACTTCACAGGTTTCTTTTTCCGCAGTAGCCCACTTACTACAAACTTTTCAAAAATTATAGCACAAAAGCAGCATTGAATGCATGTTAACAACTTCAAACAAGTACATACAGTGCATGCATACAAACAGGAAGCCTGCTCCTTGCCTTGCACACTTCCACCATAGTCTTCTGCACTTCTTTGTACAAAGAGACCTCCTGCCACAGTTTTTGCATACACACCACAATCACAAACCTTATTGAGCAATGCCTTAGCCTCCATCCTGAAAATGGCTGGATGTGGCATGTGTAATCCTGAAACTACAGCGTAATCCGCTGAGTTTCCGTGCTAGGAAGGGGGGTGGGGGGATGAAACAGGGAACAAGGTAGGGGATTGGGGCTTTAGTGGTCCCTCTGAAAAAAAACTTTTTGTTTTGTTTTTTTTACGTGTTTTTTTATGTGCTTGCAAACAGCCTTTTTTGTTTTTTCTCTTTGTATGAGTTTCTGTTTGCTTCTCCTCCTTCAATTTTTACAGAATCATGGTCAACGCTTCTTGCACAGTGTAAAAGAAAATGGTATTGCCAATGGCGTTCAAAGAAATGCCATTTGCATTGAAGTAGTGTATATTTTGTAACTTCATGCTCTCATAGTGGGTGGAGAACATCCCATCAGTGCACATAAATGTATACATGCTTCTGTTTATGACACCTTCTGAGCTCTGGCTGGGGACAAATTGCACTGGCATGGTCCCATACTCCTCTTGGTGTAATGGTTGAGAAAAGGACCTTGACAGTGGGAAGAATCTGCATCACTGCATTCATCAATTTCTTCAGGTGACGGAGCAAACGTCCACATGACATATAACCCAAATGTAGACCTCGACAATGCACCACAACAACTTGAACAGTAACGATAGAGGCCACATATCTGTGAAGGCGAACCATCCAGCCGAAACTGCACGCATAGAGACTGGCCCACAAAGCATCCACTCCTTCCAACCCGAAATTAGCAGCAATGACTCTTTGCATGGCATACCTGTGCAGATCTTGTACAAATGTATCACCCACGATCAGCACTGTGCGTCTCTCCATCTCTACCAACCTCATTACACAGAGAGTATTGGGAAAAAGTAGTACCGCCCCTTCCTGTGAACCACACCCTTGATACCGGATTCCATAAACCCCACAGTTCCATTTGCATGCCCACCATGCTGAGAATGGCAGGATGTGGCACGTGCGCTTTCCCAGCTACAGCGAGGGCTACACCCCAGTAAAGCAGGTACAATCCTTCTCCCCTCTCCACTGTTCTTCTTCCAGCCCACCCTCATTGAGTATTGTGAAATATTCATGCATGCATGCAGCAATCACAGCCAAGAACCTTGCATCCAACACTATAATTTCTGTACAGCCCTCCATATTTACTGTTGAACACTCCGAGTACAGGTCGCGTGTGCTTCCAAAGCACCTTCAGTACAAAGTTCTGGAAAAGAATCCATGATTTCAGCATCCAAAATTATCCAGAGCGGCACCCATCACACTGTTGACCATGCACACAAGAGTCTACTGCTTGCCCACACCCAGCACAACATAACGGAGCCATGCATGCGAACATGTGGCCAGAAACCACAATCCACAAACGTAACATAGCCAGCAGCACTTTGACCCAACCTCAGCACCATAACACAGCGATGCATGGAAACATGTAACAGTTAGCAGATTCCACAAACATAGCACTGCCTCCACCACACCTACTCACTTCCATTCACAAAGTATTGTGTCACTGCCAACCAAATCACACAATCTTCACAACATTGGGCCTACTCCCAGGAAGCTACACAAACCAGAATATCTAAGCACATAGAATATTCACATCAACCCTACCCTCTTCTATACTGACAGTGTTCCAACACTACACCCCGTGGGCACACTACAGGACTTTTCACTGCACAATCTCCAGCCATATACCGAAAATCGTAGGATGTTCTAACACTGACCGCACCAATGGAACCAACAAAATATGCATGTCAGCGCCCTTCTAGTGCTCTATGAAGAGTAAAATGTTCTCCACAACCATTCTGTAAAGGTGATCACCCTCTGAGAGATACTGTCAAAACTGCATTGCTGCGATGGGTGTGGTGAAGGCCTTGGCCTTTGGGTGCATGGCCTACGGCCTTTGACCATGCACCCAATAGTCTAGACCTTGGCCACACCCATCTCAAGGTAATCCAGCCATGAATGGCAACATGTCACCAAGTACCACAATCCACACACGTACCATAGCCACCGGCACTCCTACCCAACCTATGCACCATTATACAACTATGCATATAAACATGCACCTTTTATCAGAATCTACAAAATGAACACAGCCCTCAGCACCCCTACCCACTTTCATTCACATACAATGGTGTTACTGCCAACCAAACCAACCAACAATATATGCATGTCAGCTGACTTCTGGTGCTTTATCAAGTCTAAAATGTTCTCCACAACCATTTTGTAAAGGTAAGCACCCCCTGACAGATGCAGTCTAAACTGCATTGCTGCGATGGGTGTGGGCAAGGCCTAGACTATTGGGTGCATTGCCTACGGCCTTTGGCCATGCACCCAATAGTCTAGGCCTTGCCTACACCCAACGCAATGTAATGCAGTCATGCATGGCAACATGTGACCAAGTAATACACTTCACACACGTACCACAGCCACTGCCACTGCTACCCAACCTCCACACCGTAATACAGCAATGCATGGAAACATGCAACAGTTAGCAGAATCTACAAACATAACACAGCCTCCGGCACCCACACCCACTTTCATTCACATAGTATGGTGTTTCTGCCAACCAAACCAAAAAAATTCTCGCAACAGTGGCCCTGCTCCCAGCATTCTATTCAGTACACAAAAGCAATACCTCATAGTGCAGTACAGTAGTCAGCACTCTGCACAATGGACACTACACAATCCTATGAAATATGCAATTCACCCCTATCCACTTCTATGCACACACTATTTAAGTATTGCACCCACTTCACACACTGCAGTATCCATGGACATAGAAGATGCACTTCAACCCTACCCGCTTCTATACTGACAGTATTGCAACACTACAGAACTGTTCAGTTCACTCCATTAGCTGCGGCCACGGAGTAAACACTGTAGGATGTGCTAACAAGCACCACACCCATGGAATCAACAATGTATGCAATGCTGATGAACCACACACAGAAGGCAAAATGTCAACCCTAATTGCAACCACAGCACATAGTTGTCGGTGCAAGGCCTCCATCCGTGCATCGAATGGGCTACGGGCTTACAACATGCAACACACCGGAGTACACGCTATCTTACAATGTGCATGTCATGTGCAATGCACTCCTCTTCTGCAATTGAGCTGCCACCAGTCACCATGGAAAGAGGTCTCTGCACCAGCTATCATGCCGTAACGAAGCCTGCCTGCATTCAGCACACATGGTAGTCGCCCGTGCAGAGGCCCACGAATTGGCGCTGTGCGCATGGATACTGCAGGCACAGCAACGTCTTCTTCCACCTATTGACATATCTCAGATGAACCACTTCTCACTCCCACAGCCTTTCCATCCCTTCTTCCCACCACCACATGTCGTACTCTATTCAGTACACAAAAGCAATACCTCATAGTGCAGTACAGTAGTCAGCACTCTGCACAGTGGACACTACGTAATCCTATGAAATATGCAGTTCATCCCTATCCACTTCTATGCACATACTATTTAAATATTGCACCCACTTCACACACTGCAGTATCCATGCACATATAAGATGCACTTCAACTCTACCCTCTTGTATACTGACAGTATTCCAACACTGCACTCAGTGCACACACTGCAGAACTGTTCACTCCATGAGCTGCAGCCATAGAGTAAACACTGTAGGATGTGCAAACAAGCACCACACCCATGGAATGAACAATGTATGCAATGCTGACAAACCATACACAGAAGACAACAATGGCAAACCTAATTGCAACCACGGAACATAGTTGTCAGTGCAAGGCCTCCATCTGTGCATCGAATGGTCTACGGCCTTACCACATGCAACACACCAGAGTAGACGCTATCTTACAATGTGCATGTCATGTGCAATGCGCTCCCCTTCTTCTGCAATTGAGCTCTCACCAGTCACCACGGAAAGAGGTATCTGCACCAGCTTTGGTGCCGTAACAAAGCCTGCCTGCATTCAGCACACTTGGTAGTCGCCTCTGCAGTGACCCGCGAATTGGCGCTGTACGCATGTATACTGCAGGCACATCAACCAGGGCCGGGCTTACAACAGATTGCACCCCATGCGGGAAGCATCGTTGGTGCCCCCCCTCCCCTGACCTGTGATCTCATGCATGTGTCATGGGCTGAGCAGCGGGAGTGGGAACTATGAGTTAACAAAATTGTCAATGCTGGCATCTGCTGAATTTCATGAACCTCAGAAAACGGCAATAAGAGGGTCAAACCGGAACAGGCCTGGTTATGTTAGTCTGCTTTTGCTCTTAACTTTTAGTAACAATGACCAGTTTGCTGCTGTGACTCAGGTCAGAGAATTGACCATTTCAGATCTACACTAATGTCATTCGTATGACCTCAAACATTTAGCCACTCTTAAAAGGTGATGAACTGGTCTTGAACAGTGTTACTCAAACCTCCAAGAACAAGCACCAGCAAAATACCCACCGATAGCTGTACAAGCCCGTCTATCTCAGCATTAAAATACATGCATTTATGCAATATGTATTGCATCAAATATTTCATGGGAAGTTAAATATATTTAGGAGGGACACACGTAAACAATATCACTACTCCATGTGAGTGGTAAAGTCTACTTTAAACATATGCAGAGAGTTAACATGAATGTACAATTCAACATAGCTCCCAATGTTAATGTTGGAGAGGTGGTGTTCTAAAATTATGACATTACAATGTGGACTTTACATTGAAACACACTGCAGTGCACTACCGCGGCAGAGAAATGGCAGTTCGAGTATTGAGGTTTGTTTTTCTCATGCTTGTGAACTCTCAAAATTCTTAAATGTTTCCTTCGTGATCACTCATTTTAGCTCCCGACAGCACCATGAAACGGTAAGATCGCAAAGAAAAATGATGTCTACCATCCCAACATAAAAACAAAAACAATAACATTCTTAAAGGGTGCAAGATGACCTTTTCTTGGGACTCGTTAAGTTTACTTTTTGCAAATTACTAGTCGCGTGCTGCTTGAATAACAGCGGCCCTTGCACATTGTGCAGTGTATAGACAAATTTCATTTCAAGGGACTTGGATTACTGCGGGTATCAGGGGAAGCATCTCCAGTGTACCCCAAGCGTATTGCGCTTTGCCCTCCACCCTGACCGCCCAGCCTTGCAGCCCTGCGCTTTTTCACATTCTCCATTATAGTAAAGAACATTGTCCCGAGCTTGGGAGAGAAATGGACTATGCAGAAGGAACTGCCTCCCCAGGGTGTGTTTAGCTGCTGGTGTATCAAATGCAGAAATGGGTGGCATCAAGAGCCCCACGCTCTGAAACATCTTGTGCGCGCTGGTTGGTCACACGACAGAAAGTGTGAGCAGGTGATTCCCCAACACTTGAACCATTCTTTAGAGACCTGGCTTTGATTAATGTGGCATTAGCTAGTCATGGCCATTTCCCAGCATTTGTGTTAAAGGAGATCGGAAGCTGCACCGTTCTGGGTATTTTAAATAATAATAATAATAATTTAGCATTTATATAGCGCTACGAACCCTCAGGTATCTGAGCGCTGCTTATTATTACCCACGGTGTGTGGTGCTCATTTATCGACCTCGGAAGGATGAAAGGCTGAGTTTGGCCCTGCCGGGATTCGAACCTCAAAGCAAGCTCTGTACGGATGTCAAAGCGAGCGCTCTACTCGCTGTGCCACTTGACCGGACTTGAATTGATGCTACAGCATGTCGCCCCCAATGGAACAAAGAAAGTGAAGCATGCATCCTACAAGTCTGGGTATTTGTATTATACGGAAGACGGGCCAACCGTCCACGGAGACGGTTTCTACTGTAGTTGCTGAGTCGCTTTCCCAAGCCAGCTGCTGTGCAGACTTCGCTCAGCTTTTGGTCCAGCGCCTGCATCCATCCTTCACACCATCATTCACAAGGCGCGTTCATGTAGGTGTTTATTTATCTCGTTAGACTAGCGTGATTGCTATTCCAAACAAAAGAAGCACAACGACAAAGAAGAGTATAAGACCAGTCTGAGCGAACAGTGAAATGTATGAAACTCTTGCGCTAAAATAAAGTCAGCAGTGCATGCCCAGGAAACAGGGAACGACGAACAATATGCTTGGGAGCGGGAACTTGGGGGGCGTAGTAACCCCCAAACCGGCCCAAGCGTGGTACCGGCCCCCAGGGCCTCACCCTCAAAGTGATTTTGGCCCAGCCAACGGACCGACCAATCGAACCCCGCTGGAACGTGCAACTGTCTAAGATCTGCTGACGGTGACATTCTGCCCAGGTCTTCCGAGAACCAGCCTTTTGATCTCCTGAGGAGAGCCCACCACCAGTGCTCCCTTCCTTTTTCATGACTACTTGAGCCTTGACAACAGTGTCTAGCTTTGTGGCCTCCAGAGGCTGTTCTTGGATGGCCCAGTCATCTCCGCAATACCATTTAAAATTAATAAAACGCCTATGCAGCAATAGGCCTCACCTGCGAGGACGGGAGCAGGAGGAAAGAAGTGTGCTTGCCTCGGCAGGCTGTAGTTACTGCCGGGTTTCCTGAAACAAGGCCAATCAGCGAGGGCAGGATGCAGCAACTGTTTGTATTTGCTGATTCTGCTGCTGCTTGGCAGTGTGTGCTTGTGATGGGAACAACTTCAGGATTTAGTGACCCACTCGCTCCTCTTTTCTGTAATGGCCGGGGCCGACAACACCAGCCAGCCCTAATCGATCCACACTTCAGTGTCAGTGCGCTCCCATAGCCTGGAGGAGGGCACACCGCACGTGCGCCCATGGGCCTGGCGGCGCTAGCAGCGCCGGCACCACCCGGGGCCGGGGGAAGGTAATAAAGCAACAAATGTTGCTAATTTATTTACCAATTGCCCTTCCCTGCCTGAGGGCCGAGGCCAGGCCTGTTTCTTGGCCCGTACGAGGCAGGCAACTGCCCGGGGCGCAATAGCCCCGGGGGACGCAATTGCCCCGGTCCCTGGAGCCTCTGGAGGGGATGGAATTCCCTAGTTTGTGGGGCGGCACATTGACGTGGGGAAAGTTCCGCAGGTCAGGTGCTGGCGCTGCCCCTTCCTACTGTAATGTCACGTAGTACAAAAGTACTACGTGACATTACAGAAGTCAGAGGCTCCCTCTGACCACTTTTGCGCCACTTGGGGTGGGGGCATAAGCACACCAATAAAAACACTTTAGGTCCCCCTGCAGCTAATACCAGCCCCTTCCATCACAATGCTGGCAGGAAACTGCTAATGGTGGCCATTAGTCACTAAATGGTTTTGTGCTGGCATTGGGATGGGAGGGGAGGTGCAGTGGGCTGTGGGGAGTGTGCATGCCTTGCAGGGACGCACCGTGGGCCCCAAAACGATACAATCGGAGACCCGTTTGGGCCCATGGTGTGTGCCTGCTAGCCCAGAAAATGGCCAAAATAATAATTTAAAGCAGCGCTATTTCTTTCATGCCGCTTCTTTTCCAAACTATATATCAATTACACTTTAAACCACTTCCATGGCACTGGTGATGAGTTACTTCACTATGCTGACAATAGTTTTGACCAGTGTTGCTGAGTAAATATTCTTTAAGCTACGAACAGGTTTATTCATTTATTTATTTATGCAATGTTTGTCGGGTACATGGAGACGGATAATTTATTTATTTACGCAATGTGTGTCGGATACCTGTATCCGACACACATTGCGTAAATAAATAAATATGCAGGTACCCGACAAACATTGCATGAATCAATAAATAACCCTGGTCCATGTATCCTTACAACAGTCAAGACTTTACTGTATCAAAGCATAACCCTTGATTCCCATTCAAAGAATGTTAAAGTGATTGGGCCTCATTCCGAGTATGGCGGTAAGGGATAGCGGCCACCGCTAACGAGAGCGGTGGCGGTAATCCCTTACCGCCATACTCCGAGTTCCCTTTGCGCCATGGAGGTTTTAACACCTGCTTTTAGCAGGTGTTAAAATCCATGGCGCTAAGGGACCTTGATGTTAATTACGCCACCGTAATTTACGGTGGCGTAATTAACGCCTTCCCCACTCCCATTATGCCCTATGGGGCAAGAATGGGAATGGGGAAGGGTAAATGGGGATTGGGGAATTACCGCCCCGCCAACCTTGGAATGGGGCGGTAATTCCGCCATCCACCAAGGCGCTGCCGGTCCGGGTACGGCGTCAACCAAGGCGTTAATAGCACCATTGGTTAGCGCCGTACTCGGAATGAGGCCCATTGTTTATTGGGTTCAGGTGTCCCCTTGCCATTGCCCTTTTGGCTTAGGTTGCCTCCAAACCCCCTTCAGCATCTTGTGTTCTTTGTTGGTTGTTTATACTGCATTCTGTGCCATTTTCATGGTCTCTTGGTTGGTGTGAACAGCAGATAACACTAAGGCACACCTATTTTAAAGGTTCTTTTGGTTAAATACCTGCAAGGGTATTGTTGAAGACATTCTACAATGTTTATATGGAGTTTTGAGGTGCGGGGGGCAAAGGCTCAACCTTGGCATCTAGGTTGGATATGTAAGAACAAAAAAGTGGTTGTTCCTAAAGAGTCCTTTAGGAACTCCTGTCCCCTGCACACTTTCTAATGTCTGAAGATCAGACCAAACATTCAAGTAGGTAATCAATAGTTCATATTAACCATTTGGCATAATTGACAATTTGATATAAGAAACTCTCTTTTTCAATATTTCAGTAAAACACAATATTTTATTATACAAATAAAGAGTCCCAACGCGTTTCGAGTCACAAACTCTTCTTCAGGGGCAATATCACAATTCATCAGATTTCTAAAAAGTAGAAAAGAAACATCTTAGTGTAAAATTTCACACTGTAATTCAACAATAAAGTATTCTTTAACACAGTAACTACTTTTTAGCAATTTTTAACAAATCACGTATTAATACATACTTAGATCAATCAGGGTCCTCTATATCCTAGAGGTAAATCAGCTAGTGTAGCTATTATTAGAAATGTGGAGAAAAAGAGCTTGGCTCGGCTCAAAATAACCAGAATTCTATCGAATCAATCCGCACGTGCAGTCAAGAGAGAGAGATTGCTGTCAAAAGGTCTTAACTCAGTATGGTCGGAAGAAAAGCGGACAGCACTTACCCCAGCAAGTGGGTGTCTAGATAGGGAAACAATCCTAGAGGTGTATGTATTCATGAAGTAAATGATTGATAGGACCCCGCGTCCAACAATAGATCAATATTAAGTCTGCAATACAAGTAATAGCTCTAATTAGGAAAAGAAGTAGAGCCTCAGTGGAATGTAGTAAAAGAAAATAGATAAACACTTACATCAATAATAATGTCCTGCTCAACGGTACCCAGAAGAAATCCTAACCGCAAAAAGCTGAAAGTAAGAAGAAAAGGATAAGTGCTAGTTTCGAATAACGAGTCAGTCCATGGTACAGGGAAAAGTACCTAAGCTACTTACAGAATTCGCCAAAGATCAACGAACGTGGGAGCCGAGGAGCGACACATCTCACCAAAGTAGGATGCGTTGTTCCAATGGGTGCCTTTTATTTATACTCAAAGGAGTGTAAAGGAGTGCATGCGCAGAAGATTGCGCGTGCGCCTAAGGAAAAGGTCAAGAGCGTCATAAGGCTTGCATTTTATGCGAACATGTGCAATACCCTAAGGAAGGAAAGTAAACACAGCGCCGTGACGTATCAAGAAGGCGTATGCGTGTGCGTTTGATGGAAAGATGTAGGGCGTCATGAGAATGATGTCATTTATCATGCGCGAACGCTTAAAAAGTAAAAGTATTCACGTAAGGAAGGAGAGTAGCGTTAGGAAGTAAGCAAAGTGTGGAATACTCATAGCGCTGTCACCATAGTGACACGAACTGCGTCAGAACGTGATGGTGGCTGTAAAAAACTACGGAAAAGGAAGTAGCGTAAGACAGTAAAATACTCATTACGTAAAAGAATAAGCAATGGAGATGATAAAGTAAGTGAAGATCAGTGAAATTGTCAGTCTTCCTACAGGGACTATGTCATAAATGTCCAAAACTGAGGAGTCTTTAGAAAATACATGTACTGCCTGCCCACCTAGGGGCGTACAATCTTACACAGTCACATGAAAAATAGACCTACTACAAAAGAATGGAAATAAAATAAAGTTACATTTTTTATGATGAAAGGCAGTAAATTTGGATACATGATTTATAAAATTTATAAACAAATTTATAAAAAAGGGCCCAGATAATAGTCTTCATTCATCCCCAAAGGGGAGAGGGAGTCGAGGCAATGAATCCAAAAAAGTTCTCTCTGGGCTAGTAACTTCTGTAAGTTACCTCCTCGAGGAAGTGGATGTATAGTTTCTAGTATTACAAAGCGCATTTGTGCTACGGTATGCTGATGGTCTCTGAAGTGTCTGTATACTGGTGATATAATGTTTTTTGTGCGAATATTAGACTTGTGTTCTGTCCATCTCTCCTTTGCTTTCCTGGTGGATTTGCCAACATAATATTTCCCGCATGGACAGCGTAAGGCATAAATAACATTTTTAGAGTCACATGTAGCATATTGTTTCAGAGGTATCTTTTTGCCAGTATTGCCATGGCGGATGTGATCGCCTTTAATCACATTTGAACAGTGTTGGCAATTAAGGCATGGAAAAGTCCCATTTTTGGTTTTACACAGCACAGTTTGATTACCAGGTTTCTGTTGTTTAGCCTTAATCAATTTGTCGCGAAAGTTTCTGCCCCTCTTGTATGCCAGCATTGGTGGTTCCGGAAAAAGGTTGTTCAGTTGTGGATCTGTTTTTATGATCTCCCAGTTTTTGTGAATAATTCTCTTGATTTGAAAACTCTGACTGGAATATTTCAAAGAGTGAATTAAGTTAGTTTTCTTCATTTTGGCTTTTGGGTCCAGGAGGTCCTCTCGGCTATGCAGTTCAGTTCTGAGTATGGCTTTATCGATCAGGTCTCCAGGGAAACATCTGTCTCTGAATCTTGTTTTCATGTTGATGTATTCTTCCTCTAGTTTATCTGCTTCCGAAGTAATTCTTTTCACTCTGAGAAGTTGACTGTAAGTTACATTTTCTTTAAGATGTTTTGGATGAAAACTTTGGAAATGTAGACTACTATTCACATCTGTCGGTTTCCTGTAGATCTGTGTTTTAAGACCCTCATTCGTAATTTCAATGGTGACATCCAGAAAATGTACAGATGGTTTACCTATGTCCATTGTCAACCTAATCCTGTCGTTACATTTGTTGAGGTATTCCCAGAATTTCAAAAGTTCTTCTTCGGTTCCTTTCCATATGCCGAAGATATCATCAATGTATCTAAACCAGCTCTTGATTTTGTCTTTCCAAGCAACATTATCTAGAACATGTGTATGTTCGAAGAAATACATAAAAATATTGGCATACGAGGGTGCCACCGATGATCCCATCGATGTACCTGATGTTTGCAGAAAGAATAGTCCATTAAACCTGAAGTAATTGTTGAAGAGAATGATGTTAATGAGTTCAATTGCAAATACTTTGTGAATAGTAACTTCTTCATGTTTTAGTAAGAACCATTCGAGGGCATTAATGCCCTGGTTATGTGGAATAGAGGTGTAGAGACTAGTAACATCCATTGTAAATAGTATAAGGTTAGGTTCCTCCAAGTTCAAATCTCTGATATTCTGTAGAAAATGAGTTGTGTCCTTTAGATAAGTTTCTGTTTTTGAATTAGCGGTTGCAGTGCCGTATCCAGGTATACTGCCAAGGGATGAAAGATGCTCTCTGTACCCGCGACAATTGGCCTAAAAGGTGGGTCCGTTCTGTTCTTATGAATTTTCGGGAGTCCATAGAACACCGGTGTTACCCGATTGTTGTTAATCAGAAATTTACTTGTGTTCTCTGATATCCATTCTGCATTTTCGGCTTTTTCTATGGTTGTTTTGATCGTAGCCTTAATCTTGCTAACAGGGTCACTATCCAATTTAAGGTAGGTATTTTGATCAGATAACAGTTTCAAACAGCCTTCATTATAAAATGAGGTGTCCATAATAACGAGAGCCCCTCCTTTGTCTGCTTTCTTAATAGTTATACTATTATCCTCAGCTAGATCTTTGATTATTCTCAACTGGTGTTTTTTGATATTTTGTTTGCTAGAGGTCGTGTATTTCAAGCTTCTAAGTGCTCTCGTGGTTTTTAATTTAAACAAATTTATCAGGGGATGATCAATTTGTGGATGAAAATGACTTTTGTCTTTTATTTCCAGATAAGGACATTTATCTTTTGTGCTTGTAACTGTAGTGATATTATCAAAAAAGACTTTCAGTTCCATTTTTCGAATTAATTTGAACAGATTGACCTCCTCTTCAAACAGACTTGTATTGGTAGTTGGTATAAATGAGATACCTAAATTGAGAGTATCTATTTGTGACTGAGAAAGAGGTTTGGAAGAGATATTGACTATTATTGGTTCCTTCAATGTTTGTTCTTCTGACGGGGTTTTCTTTTTCCCTCGTCTGGTTTTTCTCCTCCTCCTAAAAAAATCTCAGGTGGTGGTATTGGTGCTGGTACGGTCCCAATTGTGGGAGTAGAAATATCACTTGGAGTAATTCCCACTGTTGGTAATGTCGTCCCGCTAGTCGAAGGACGTTCTTCAAGCTCACCGCTGGTGACTTCGCTACTATCCGTATTATTGTTAGTGGGTCGTGGTTTTGATTGCCTTGGTGTAAAGTTGGCTTGTTTGCTGTTATAGAACTCCTGCCAAGAGTAGACAATATCCCAGGCGTAATCAAGAGTATCTCGCCTGAATTTCCTTATTTTCCGCTGTTCTATTTCCTTTTTGTAGTTGTCTAGTTTGGTATTGATATCTTCTAAGATAGATCCCAGTTCTGCCGTTGTTTTAAATTTGGACAGTTGTGAAGAAATCACTTCGATCTCCTGGTTGATTTGTGATAATGATTTTGATAATTCCTCAATTGTTAATAGAATAAGATCCAGCGAGCATTTTTTCAAAATTTGTTCCCACCGTTTAACAAATTCCAAGTTGTCTTTGCAGAGTGTAGGGCGTAGATAAATCCTTAATCCTCTGGGAATTCTTTTGGATTTAAAATACTGTGCCAAAGTGGTGGCATGAAGTTTTTGCGAGATTTCTCTACGGATTAATCTCTCCAATTTTTTAATTAGATTTTGGGGGTTATCTGTCCCCAACGGTTCTTTGCTGGTGTCTTTAATAAGTCCAAGGATCCGTATGGCCTCTTCATCAGAAAACGCCAATGTGGTAGCTGATTTGTCAGTGAGTTCATTCATTTTTGAAAAAGACATACTTAGTAAAGGCAGGGTGCCAGTGTTAGGGTATCCGATGCCAACCCCTCCACAACGTGGGAGGAGAAACAAACAATAATAACAGCAGATAACACTAAGGCAAACCTATTTTAAAGGTTCTTTTGGTTAAATACCTGCAAGGGTATTGTTGAAGACATTCTACAATGTTTATATGGAGTTTTGAGCTGCCTGAGGGCCAAGGCTGCAGTCTGCAGCAGTGCCAGTGGTAGAATACACGTGTAACACGTTCGTTTCCTAACATTATAAAAATGATCAGGCACATTCATTTTTATAATGTTAGGAAACTAACGTGTTACACGTGTCTTCTATCTAGCACTGTGGACTGCTGGTGCAGCGCCCCCTAGAGGCTGACTGACATCAGGCAGCCGCCTGGGCTGCCTGACGTAAAGACCGGCCCTGACATCAACATCTTCATCCACCTATTGACATATCTCAGATGAATCATTTCTCACTCCCCACCCTTTCCATCCCTTCTTCCCACCACCACATGGTTTAATATATGTTTTGCAATGCACTCCCCTTCTGCAATTCAGCTGCCACCAGTCACCACGGTAACAAGTTGCAGCGTGAGCTCTCATGCCATAACGAAGGCTGCCTTCACCACACATGGTAGTCGCCTGTGAAGGGACCGGGGAATTGGCGTAGTACGCAAGGATACTGCAGGCACACCACCGTCTTAATCCACCTATTGACATATCTCAGATGAATCATTTCTCACTCCCCCACCATTTCCATCCCTTCTTCCCACCACCATATGGTGTAATATTTGTTTTGCAATGCACTCCCCTTCTGCAATTCAGCTGCCACCAGTCACCACGGTAACAGGTTGCAGCACAAGCTTTCGTGCCGTAACGAAGGCTGCCTTCACCACACATGGTAGTCGCCTGTGAAGGGACCGGGGAATTGGCACAGTACGCAGGGATACTGCAGGCACACCACCGTCTTCATCCACCTAATAATAACACATCTCAGATGAACCACTTCTCTCTCCCCCACCCTTTCCATCCCTTCTTCCCACCACTGCATGCCATACATTATGTTTGTCAGTCCCTTTCGGTGCCACACTGTCCTCCGATACACCATGGTGGCGTTTCCCAAAAACTTTGACGCACAGCGCACTTACCTCCAGCCAACCACCGGCCGCGTCCAATGTTCGCCGACATCACGGCGTACTCCAAGCCAATGAGACTTTTGTCCGCGGAGCGAACAGGAAAATGGGTCTGCAGCGGGGAGCCAGATATCACTAATTTTTTGAGACGTACATTTCAGTTCTTTGCAACAAAAGTACTGGTCGGATTTCCACCAAACACACAAAAGCATGCTTTCGAACCAAGCCCCCACTCCAGCCGAAAATTTGGTTAAAATCCATCCAGCCATTTGGGCTGTAGCCGTGCACAAAGTTTTTGCCCATTCAGTCTATGGAAAACAAATATTTGGGGCCCCCTATAACTTTGCCCCCCCCCTGCGCAAAACCTCACCAAACTTGCCGTAAAAATTCAGAGTGGGACATATACTTTTTCTGCAAAGTTTGGTGAGGATTCCTCCAGGGGGAGCAAAGTTATAAGCCACCTAAAAAGTGGTCTTCCTATGGGTTTAGCAACTTAAACATAACTACACGGCCGCTACCGCGGCCCGTGTAATATATATATATATGTATATATATATACACGCACATAGATATTATAGTGTTATAGTCGCCACACTATAGTTAAGCTGAATACTGAGTTCCATAGGAAATGTTGAGGGAAGGCTGACTGCCCTCAGGAGTGTCTTTGTCTAGTTGAGCTTCAATTTCTTGAAATAGTCTGGGCTACGTTACTCTACACTATATTTGCAGGTTGCATTAAAAGATATATTCCGAGGATTAATGGAACTATTTCCATGTGCAGAGGTTATTTTTTCAGAAATATATCCAAGGGAAGTCTGGAAATGCCCACATGTGTTTTCTGCACAACTAGAACAAGGTAGGCACCTTGTAAACAAAGGTGTATGTGCTTTTTTGAATGGTGTGGGCATGGCATCTTTTGAAAATGAAAACATCAAGGTGGATGTTGCAAACAATTTTCGGAGTGATGGAGAGTATTTTCTCGATTATGGGAATCAGATGTTTCTTGTAAATATTCAAAATGCACTGGGAAGGTTTATGTGAGAAAGATGTACAGTGCATATGAAGACATTTGTAAGCAGTTTTAGGAAATAAAAATCAGAAAAACAAAATTCAATCACAACTGAAAAAAACCCCAAAAAAGCTCTTGTAAGAGCCACCAATGTATATTAACTTATTTAAATTAAGTGTGAACCTCCCAACCCCATTCAATCAGACAATCTGTCCGCGGACATCGCGATGATCCGCAGACAGCACGTGCAACATCCGGGTCTTTTAAGGTTGCCTGGCATGGAAAGGGGACTGCAGGGACCGCGGACAGTCGTGGGTGTCTGCGGACATCATAGGATCAGCCAATCAGGTTTCATGGGTGTGGTGTAGAGGAAGAGAGGGTAACAGGATTTTTGCTAATAGGAGTTGTGAGAGGATTGAAAATGGCCATGGCAATGGGCCTCATTGCACGGATGGCGGTACGGTACCGGTAAAATACCAGTACCGGTAAATCCCTACCGCCTTACTACGAGGTCCCTTTGCGGGTTGGGGGATTTAACGCCTGCTTTTTGCAGGCGTTAATATCCAACCCGCTAAGGGACCTTGGAGCTAATTACGGCACCGCAAAATTGCGGTGCCGTAATTAGCGCCTTCCCCATTCCCATAGAGCCCTATGGGGCAGAAATGGGAATGGGGAAGGGCAATGGCGGAAGGGGGATTTACCGCCCCTCCAACCTTGGAATGGGGCGGTAAATCCCCTTTCCGCCAAGGCGGTGCCGGTATTTTACCGGCATGAGCCATGGCGCTAATAGCGCCATGGCTCACCGCCTACCGGGTAATGAGGCCCAATGTCTTTCTGCAGGCAGAGTGTTTGGATTTTGGGGGACTCTTGGGTCCACTGGTTAAAAGTGTATGCTTAGCATTGTGGAACAGCCAGGAATCTTGGAGTCCCTGAATTGGAAGTGTTCTGGTATGGAGTGTGAGACATGAAGTGAGTGGACATACTCCCATTTTGTGCAAATATGGTTCAATTTAAACATCCGGACATTATTATCATTCATTGTAGTGGGAACAGTTTGGGGAACGTGACTGGAGTTTCATTGCAGTTTGCAATGAAGGACACATTGGGAAAGTTGAAGGAAATGTTCCCTAATTAAAAAAGTATTTTTTCACGCATTGCGCAGAGACAGATGTGGATGCGTTCCAGTTCATTTGGTCCATCAATGGAAAAAGTGAGGTGCAACGTCAATAAAGCTGTCTGTGCTTTTGATTGCGATGTTGGTATGACATTGTTTCATAATGAGAACATTAAATTTGATAGGGCCAACCTTTTTCAGTGAGATGGAGTTCATCTAATTTATGTGGGTAATCAGATTTTTGTGGAAAACATTCAAAATGCTTTGAAGCAGTTTTTGTGAAAGTGAGAAGAAATAATGAAATTCAGTTAAATGTTTTCTTAGTTCAATTTGAAAAACCAAAAATATAAGAGCCAAAAACACAAAAAAAGGTTCTTTAAAGAGCAACCCTTTTTAAACGCAAAATAATAAAAAGAATGTCAACTGTCCCACGCCTGGAATTATTTACATGTCCGCGGACTACCTCGCTGTACACAGACTATGCAGGTTGCACAGGGGATTGTGACGTTTTTTCTCACTTCTATTTTTTAACTGTGAAAGGTGGCTCCTAAAGGAACCTTTTATTTGTATTTTTTAAATCTAGAATTTTTTGGGGCATTTTTTATCCGGAGAGGCAAGGGAAGAGAGGGAAGGGGCACCAACCACAGGGACAAATGGGAAGGAGCAGAGAGAAAGATTTTGGGCGGGCCTTAATCAGGTAGGTGGCAGTGCTTCTCATGCTCCTTAACCACAGCCTCAAAAGCACTCCGAAACTGCTCCACCCTAAAGATTGGTGCTTCACAGTAGATGCATAGCACTGTGGCCCTCAAAAGGTAAGGGTCAACAGCGTTCTGAATGGCCTGGGAATCCACCGCTGAGATCCTCTTCCCCAAAGGAGTGTCCTTTGTGGTGACAGGCACAGATTAAGGAATGGGGTGGAGGAAGTCAACCTGCTCTTACCGGAAAAAGGTATCGCCTTTCTCAGAGCAGTCGGGTGGGTCGATTTGGTGTGGCGCCTCATGGAAGTAGCCCTGTAGTAATACAAGCCAGGTTTCTCTCGAGTACAAGTTTGCCCTCAGTGCATCGATCCTTGCTTGCACAAGCCTTTGGGACATTTCGAATGGTCGTAAAAAATGGCCATACCAAGGACTCCCTCTGAGTACTGGTGACAGGGACTTCTTGCATTTCATCATCTTCTTCCTCTTGATCCTCCTCTTCTGTATCAACACGCCTGTTTCCCTCTCCAGGCCCTCCAGATGATGATAGTGGTGGTGGGCAGAAGCAATGGCCATAAGAGATCCCATTGTCTCCAATATGCACAGCAGTGAAGACGCAGGTGCTGTCCACTAAACAAATCTGCAAAGCAGCAAAGCAGGAACTTGTGAACTGCAAGCAGGTGCTCTCTCCTGGATAGCCAGATTGAAAATGAGGTCAAGTAATGGGTGGGTCCCTTCTGAGGAATCGTCGGTGGACAGTCGTACTGTCTGCAGACAAATGAGTCACCAAAAAGGACTTGACAAGTTGTAAAAAGTTGCTAGATCAATCAGGAATGGGTATGGGAGCTGAGCAAGGGTAATGTTTCTGCTTGAAACACCCTAGATTTGCTGGAAAAGCACTTTTAAACTGTCTGTGACCATGGACACCATTCGCGGTTACCGCCGCCACCCCGCACGGGTGAAGTCACATGATGCGGTCCGCGGACACCCTCCAGGAGGGAATCACAGGAGGCATGTGCTGGATGTCTGTAGAGCAGGCATGTTGTCCGCGGACTAATTAAAAGTGCATCACATGAAAATGGACATGTCCGGACATCGCGCCTGTCCGGGGACACCTCCATTTTGTGTGCACACACCCCGGACAGTGGCCTAGTCCGCTGACTCATAACAGGAGTTTTTAAAAAATTGGAAATATCACACAACAATAAACAAAACATTTATAGTACAGAAAATATATTTATTCAAGAAAGGGATGGGGTATCGGAATGGGAAACATAAATGGGAGAATAAGGAACTTTTGGAGAATAATTATGAGGGGAGTAGTAAGGGAGTGAGGTCTCATCAAAGTGTCTTTCAATAAAATGATCAGAATTTGCAAGGGATGATTGCTGGGGACCAGTGGGACAGGTGCAAGAAGGACAGCGATACGTAACATTTTTAATTACATGATTTTTCACATACTGGACAAGTTCTTTCAAATAATCACTAAGTTCATCTAATTTGTTGGACAAGTTCATGATTTGATTATTTACAGTTGGGGATATGGCTTCTGTTTGTGATTATGGGGTTTGAGTATAATTCAACTGGGGCGTTGTTTCTTCATGAAAACTATGTACCGTAAGAGAAATAGAAATTATGATTTTAGTAAGGTGTGTATAAAATACATTATTTGTTTACATTAAAATATCTATTGTATACCATTGGAGATGTTGTCGTCGCTCATTTCTCCTTTTGGGAAGTTCTCCTCTACCCATTCAAGTGTGCTTGCCATTTCTGTGAGAAAATAAAGGGCTTCTGTCTTATAACACATGTTTATGTAATTAAAGCTAATGAAAGAGAAATAAATACAACACACTTACTGTTTAGTGAGAATGTGTTATCCAATAAGCACCTAATGTTTCTTAATCTGTATACAGAGTTGTAGTGAGGAGATTATATGAAGTGTACGGTTATGGTTTGTTATTTGTGGATTCCATTGTAATGTGTATTAAATAAAAATAATTCATATTTTTTAACTTGAGTGTTTGTACAAAAAGGTATATTTGCATGTTGTAAACATTAGTTGTGATTTTAGGTACATCTGTTTGTTGGTTGTTGGGTACATCTTTGTTGGTTCTCCCCTATGATTCTGAGCCTTGTAAATGCCACCCAATGTCCGCGGACTACCGCACTGTTCGCGGACTCCATATTTGACATATTGAGGGGGGGCGTATAATATAGGGAACTTGTAGCAGATTAAAGAGGCACTAGTAAAAATCCATGAAATTCACTGAAAATCTTTGTTAAAGGGACATTATGGCTAAGTTAGACTAACAAAATCCCATGAAATTCAGTGAAAAACCATTGTTAAAGGGACATTATGGTTTCAAGTAAAACTGAAAAACCCTTGAAATTCGGCAGTTAAGGTACGCTAAGCAACCATAACTCGCGCCACCTCTGTACACTGCTAAAACTTACACCCAGGGCATCAAAGATGACATTTTTGCAATTTGCGGTACCGTTATTAGCTCTGAAGTCCCTTAGCGGGTCCCATCCATAATGCCTGGTAAAACCAGGCGTTGAAGGAGGGACCCGCTAAGGGAACTCGTAGTAGGGCGGTAAGGGATTACCGGCACCGGTCTCCTTAACGGTGCCCGGTATCCCTTACCGCCCTACTCGTAATGAGGCCCAATGTCTGCAAGTCGGCATCTATACCAGAGGACCTGCAGCTGGTGGGTGCAGGACCGGGACCCTTCGAACTGGAAGGCGGGCAGCTGGGATTGCCAAACTGAAGAGAGAGAGAGAGAGAGAGAGAGAGAGAGAGAGAGAGAGATACCCAGAGGCAGCTGGAGCTGTAAAAAAGCAACCGGGACCATGGGGGAAGTGGTCTGCGTCTATTGTGAAGTAAGAGGCCAAGCGGTGCATCCGGGACATGCCCGACAAACATGGCGGTCTGCTTTCCCACTATGGAGAAGGTGAGCAAGAGCAGCAGGAGCAGCCACTGGGGAAATGCAAAGCGCCGGTGAGTGTCAGAGGACACAGAGAGACTGGCACGCTCCTTGTCCAGCAGGCAAGTGATGGTCCAAGTGAATGTATTGAATACCAAACTGAGTTGAAGCTACTAATTTAGTATATTGTACACCAAACTGAATGGAAAGTGCTATTTAATTAACATCACTGCATATTGAACACCGACCGAACATTTGATGTTAACAAGTGCTATTTGAATAAGATCACATCATATTAAACATTGACAAAACATTTGAAGTTAAATAGACTTACTGAATGTCAAACTGTATGTAAGCAGCAGTGTGGGCAAAACAAAAAGCACATGAAATATTGAACAATCATTTAAGTATTGTAACAAATGGTGTGAGAAAGGCCCATAACTCTATGGTAAATCAAAAGACTGATGCAGTAGAATGTTACATTAACAGAAGAGTGTTACCATAACCAAAGCGCATACAAGTGTGAGAAGTCAGAAGCCTGAGACAGAAGAGCCTGCGAAGGCGCCAAACAAGGGTAGGGGAACTCATGGTTGTGCGACCTGTGATGGGTGGACCGTGTGGTCTACCAACTGCAGCTAGACAGGGAGTTCCCCACTGTAAAAACCACAGACTTCGCAAATTAAGTCAAGGAGAAGCTTAGGGTTCCTAGTTGCGTGACCTGTTGTGGGTGAACCGTTTGGTCTGACAACTGCGCCTAAACCAGACAGCCCTCAATGACAACAATTAAAGGACATTGGAAATGATTCCTGAAGAACTGTGAAACAATTGGTAAAACAAGCCAGAAGGTGGGCCACTTAGACCTGTTGTTTTCTTATACCGAACATTGAGGGGAGGAAAGCAGTATAAGTGCTGCAGTGAAATCGTGGGGCAGGGAACCCTGAGAATTGAAAGAACTAAGAAACACTGGGCGTCATTACGAGGTTGGCGGTAACCCGCCGGTGCTACCCAAGCCCAGCAGCAGTTCCAGGGAGCCCCGGCAAATGGAGAAGCTGGAACGCAGGCCAGCCAGAGCTACAGGAAAGTCAGGGGTAATGTCCTGGCCTTGGGCGGCTGTCTCCCATGCTGTAACCCAGCTAGAGCTACGGGCTGGGCTTGGGGATGGTCGACCCACATGGGTTACGGGGGCCCAAGGCCTGGAACATCACCCCCGACCATCCTTGAGCTCTGGCTGGGTTGTGCTACATCATTCTCCCTCTGGCAAAGGATGGGGAGCCTGCTGAGACTCCCTTAAACCGCTGCTGGACTTGTGGATGGTCAACTCACATGAGGGACAGCCACCCAAGGCCAGGGACATCACCCCCGACCAGCCTGGAGCTCTGGCTAAGCAGCATTACCGAATTTCCCTAGGGGAATGGACGGGGACCCTGCTGGGGCTCCCTCAAACTGCCGTTGGACTTGTGGACGTCGGCACTTTTTCTTTTCCACCCAGGTAGGTGCACCCACACATGTGAGGTACTGTTTTCATCTGGACACCTGTGGGAATGTGGGAAGGTAGGACATGTTTTGCTGGCGGTATGTTTCAGTAGTTTCCAGGTGGGAAATGTCTCAAAATTGAGTTTATTTTCCTAAATTTCGGACTTTGCAGGGGCTTGTGGGTAATACATTCTGGGGAAATTCCCGCAAGTCAGACCTCTGTGGATTTCCATGGGTGTCTTCTTTTTCGGAAATGGATGGGGTTCCCTTTTTTCCTTGTTGGCTTTGACACCCTAGGCCCAAATCTGTAGGTTGTCCACAAATGGAAAATCCAGCAAAATCTGCTCTACCGAAAGACTTGGGGTTACCAGTGGTTAAGCCTTTTCCCTTTGCGCCCAGGTAAGTGCACCCACACATCTGAGATACTGTTTTCATTGGGACACCTGTGGGAAAGTAGGAAGGTAGGACATGTGTTGATGGCGTCGTGTTTCGGCAGGTTGGTTGATGGAAATGTCTGAAATTTGTGGTTTTTTCCCCGAATTTCAGACTTTGCTGGGGATTGTGGGTAATAAATTCTGGGGCGATTCACACAATTCAGACCTCTGTGGATTCCCACGGGTGTCTTCTTTTCAGAAATGCATGGGGTTCCGTGTTTTCCTTGGTGGCTGCGACACCCCAGACCCAAATCTGTAGGTTGTCCATAAATGGAAAATCCAGCAAAATCTGCTCTACCGAAAGACTTGGGGTTACCAGTGGTTAAGCCTTTTCCCTTTGCGCCCAGGTAAGTGCACCCACACATCTGAGATACCGTTTTCATCAGGACACCTGTGGGAATGTGGGTAGGTAGGACATGTGTTGTTGGCGGCGTGTTTTGGTGGGTTGGCAGTGGGAAATTGAGTTATTTTAGCCAAATTTCAGACTTTGCCGAGGATTGTGGGTAATAACTTCTGAGGCGATTTCCGCAAGTCAGATCTCTGTGGATTCCCACAGGTGTCTTCTTTTCGGATATGCCTGGGGTTCCCTGTTTTCCTTGGTGGCTTCGACACCCTAGGCACAAATCTGTAGGATGACCACAAGAGCAAAATCTGCTCTGCCGAAAGAGTTGGGGTTACCAGTGGTTTAGCCTTTTCTCTTTGCGCCCAGGTACGTGCACCCACACATGTGAGGTACTGTTTTCATTGGGACACCTGTGGGAAAGTAGGAAGGTAGGACATGTGTTGATGGCGTCGTGTTTCGGCAGGTTGGTTGATGGAAATGTCTGAAATTTGTGTTTTTTTCCCCGAATTTCAGACTTTGCTGGGGATTGTGGGTAATAAATTCTGGGGCGATTCACACAATTCAGACCTCTGTGGATTCCCACGGGTGTCTTCTTTTCAGAAATGCATGGGGTTCCGTGTTTTCCTTGGTGGCTGCGACACTCCAGACCCAAATCTGTAGGTTGTCCACAAGAGCAAATTCCTGCAAAATCTGCTCTGCGAAACACTTGGGGTTACCAGTGGCTTAGCCTTTTCCCTTTGCGCCCAGGTAATTGGACCCACACCTGTGAGGTACCATTTTCGTTGTGGCATCTGTCGGAACGCAGGAAGGTAATACATTAGTTGTGTTTGCTTGGTTTTCATAACCTTTTCATACATTTGCTGCTGTACTTTGTCACACAACCCTTCCATTTCCCAAATGTTATCTACATTTAGTCGCTGCGTTAGGCACTATACACTTTTGTAACCTGCAAAAGTCACCTACCGTTCAAAACTTCAGCCTATGCCCTTTCAGAAAATGTATGCTTGGCATTCCTCACCACATTTGTTTCCCTTATTTACACATGCTAAGTACATCTGTTTAGGCCGTAAGCATAACAAAACCTGTGTACCATGGCTCAGTTGTTGGCTTGTGGTATTGCTTGTTTTGTGAAACATTACGAAAGATTAGTGATTTCCTATCTGGAAGAATCGGGGGAATGTAGCAGGGCATTCCTTTTCTCAAAATTGACAGAAGCCATTGCCTTACCGGGCAAACCATGTCCACCACATACGATTTTTATCTGTAATTTTTCAATTTTTTCACCAAACTATGGACATTTTCCCTACATAGTTGTTGTCTGACCTGCGCAAATCACCCCTTCCTAAACTTTCTACTTTTCAGAAATGTATGCCTTTCTGTCTTCCCATTCAACTTTCCTACCGTCCTCTTCCATTCCGTCCACGCATGTCCTATTGGAAAAAAGGGTAAAATCTCCTACCTCTCACAAAACGATGGTAAGCATAAAAAACTACATTTATTTGGTTCCCATTCAACCTGTTCTTGAAAGCCTGGAAAATGGCAAATTCAGCGAAGCAAACCATTTGTTCCTAGCTCTTACAACGAAAAAACCACAGGCTATTTTGTACCCCCATACAGCAAACTATGATTCCTGGGTGGCGTTTTAACCGCCTACATGTGGGAAGAAAAGGGGCCAAATTTGGCAGACATATCTCATGTAACATAAAAGTTACAAGGAATGAATGGCAACATTCCAAAATCACCAAAAAAGCCCTTGGCACTGGGGAGGGGATGTGGGGAGGGAATCCTTGGCAGTTAAGGGGTTAAACAGTAGGTGTTCCTGATCGACAGTTGGATAATCTGACATTTAGGGACATTTGGGCTAGGAAGGTTAAAGCCCATGGAAGATGAGAGAGTGACACCCAATAGTGTATGCCCCCGATTCCAGCTCAGTGCATCTCATTGAACCACCTGCCTGTCTTTATACTGAATAATCTACCCATTGTGATGAACCCTGTGGAGTCATCACTGATCCCTGCCTAAAATCTCCTCGCATGTGACCAGGGAACGGCAGCCGCTAACTGATCCTGACCTTGCGGGTGGTATTATGAGAGAGGATCACACGGGAGGAGACGGATGTCTGAGAGAAGTGGTGCCCCGATCAGGAGGGACGTATTATATTTCTCTCCCAAATGAAGAAGAACCTATGGGTCCTGATGGCTTGTTGCCACCCTAATATGTCCTCCCATTGTAATACCTCAACGCCCCTTCTTTCAGGACAATCTGAGCAGAATTATTCATACTTCATGTACACATAATACTCATTTAACATCGTATGTCTCTGATGGTTTTGGTTTAAACAAGAATTCAAAACAATATAACGTTAAAAAGTCCAAAACTCCTATGGACTCCAAATCCCATAAAGCCTCAAGTACTGAGACGAAGAAGAGGAAGAAGGAGTTAAGGTGGATTGAAGGAAACACCAAATAGAATGTGTGGACCTGATTGTTACAATAAAAATCAGCTGCGCAGGACAGCTGAACAAGTTGAACACCTTCAATGTAGGAGTTCAGGTAGAGAAGAGAGATGCAGAGCGGGCAAAGTATGAAGCAAAACTGAAGGCAGAAGCAGACACACAAAGGCGAGGAGAGGCAGGCACTTCCAAGCGTGTGTGATCAGAGCTTATCGGAGGAATGCAAGACCGGGAGAAGCACAGCCGACGCTTTGGAGGAGCCGCTGGGGGAACGGCAGCAGCAGCAAAGCTGTTGGAGACGCGGTCCTGGTGAGCAGCAGCAGTTCTGCAAGCAAAAGAGGGTGATGACTGGCTGAGCGTCTGCAGTGGAAGGCTTCCCAGAGTCAAAGTTTTGCTTCATCAAGGTGCCACGATTCGGAAATGCCAACACACACTGGTGAGTCTGCCATAGGTATTGGGAGGCCCGGGGCGTTCCGAAAGGCAGATGAACAATGGAAAACCTATTTTGAATACCGACGAAGTAAATTACAAAGACAGAATTTACACAAGTCCTCATATTAGAGAAGTCAATATGGGTAAAGTTGGAGTAAATATTTTCACCAGCAGATGAACATTAATGAAGAAGTTGAAGGGCAAGATCTGTATAAGTCTCCAAATTTGAGATGTCAATTTGGGGGAAATTGGCGCAAGCAAATGAACAATGAAGAAATTGAATGGCAAAACCTGTGCAAGTCTCCTTATATGAGATGTCAATATGGGGAAAGCTGGAACACGTATTGCATAAAGTAAATGAAGTATAAACAGTGAAGGAATACAACAGGCAGTGAGCCTTTGGGAGAAGATACATCACAATGGAGTATACCAGGGGATTTACAGAACCCAGAAGGGGATTCCTGACAGGGGAGTAAACCAGGTAATCGATGTTAAAATATGACAAAGAGAACATTGTGAGAAGTCCTGGTGAAAGAAGGGCATCAGGCAGTGAATCTTTGGGCGGAAATGATCCCTGGCAGGAGAATATACCAGAGGATATGCAAAACCCAGAGAGATACCTGGCAGGGGAGTATACCAAGAAACCAACTATAAGAAAGTGTTGTTTGGAAAAGATACCCTTTTGTTATCCTCAAGAAAGTGTTGTGTGAAAGAGACATTTCCACTACTCTTGCTATCCTTAAAACCTTGTTGTATAAAAGAGACACTTTTTGTTATTCTTCAAAAAAACACTTTTTGGCCATCCTTAAGAAAGTGTTATGGGAAAAAGACATTTCTACCACTCTTGGCGAATCACTATTTGAAAAGGACCCCTTTGCCACCCTACCCGATACAATACAGGTGAAGGGAACCACATCCTGCATTCAAGGATTGTTTGTTGAATTATTTAATATTTGATTTGTACACATTTTTTGCTAAATCAAATCAGAGACATTCACCTTACACGTTTTGATTGTTCATTTTAGTGTGAGGGTCCGATGGACACAAGGACAGTTTGCATTTTTTTGATGAGACCAGAATGATCTTTAGTTTTAGTTTCCTAGACAGGGAAACTCTCTTTAGGATAGGACATAGAGGCCTTTATGCAACCTTTTTATTTTAATAAAGATGGCTAATATTGAAAACATTACAACTTTGTGTCCGCCTCTCATTTCTGACCCCTCATACCATGTATGACAAGAACAGTTGTTACCCTAATGCTAATTTTTCTTTTTTTTTTTAAATCAAACCATTGAATCTTCCTGAAGATCCTGGGAGTTATTAAGGCCATCTGGCATACGTGATGTCAGAAGTGGAATCATTCAGGCTCCAATAGGTGCTTTGTTATTGTAACAAATATATTTAATACAAATTAGGTATTTTTTCATTGTAACATTTTTGTTATTAAATACCTCTTTGTTTTTTATTCGATATAATCACTGCATATTGCTAGTAGTAAGGGAGTGAGGTCTCATCAAAGTGTCTTTCATTAAAATGATCAGAATTTGCAAAGGATGATTGCTGGGGACCAGTGGGACAGGTGCAAGAAGGACAGCGATACGTAACATTTTTAATTACATGATTTTTCACATACTGGACAAGTTCTTTCAAATAATCACTAAGTTCATCTAATTTGTTGGACAAGTTCATGATTTGATTATTTACAGTTGGGGATATGGCTTCTGTTTGTGATTATGGGGTTTGAGTATAATTCAACTGGGGCGCTGTTTCTTCATGAAAACTATGTACCATAAGAGAAATAGAAATTATGATTTTAGTAAGGTGTGTATAAAATACATTATTTGTTTACATTAAAATATCTATTGTATACCATTGGAGATGTTGTCGTCGCTCATTTCTCCTTTTGGGAAGTTCTCCTCTACCCATTCAAGTGTGCTTGCCATTTCTGTGAGAAAATAAAGGGCTTCTGTCTTATAACACATGTTTATGTAATGAAAGCTAATGAAAGAGAAATAAATACAACACACTTACTGTTTAGTGAGAATGTGTTATCCAATAAGCACCTAATGTTTCTTAATCTGTATACAGAGTTGTAGTGAGGAGATTATATGAAGTGTACGGTTATGGTTTGTTATTTGTGGATTCCATTGTAATGTGTATTAAATAAAAATAATTCATATTTTTTAACTTGAGTGTTTGTACAAAAAGGTATATTTGCATGTTGTAAACATTAGTTGTGATTTTAGGTACATCTGTTTGTTGGTTGTTGGGTACTTCTTTGTTGGTTCTCCCCTATGATTCTGAGCCTTGTAAATGCCACCCAATGTCCGCGGACTACCGCACTGTTCGCGGACTCCATATTTGACATATTGAGGGGGGGGCGTATAATATAGGGAACTTGTAGCAGATTAAAGAGGCACTAGTAAAAATCCATGAAATTCACTGAAAATCTTTGTTAAAGGGACATTATGGCTAAATTGGACTAACAAAATCCCATGAAATTCAGTGAAAAACCATTGTTAAAGGGACATTATGGTTTCAAGTAAAACCGAAAAACCCTTGAAATTCAGCAGTTAAGGTACGCTAAGCAACCATAACTCGCGCCACCTCTGTACACTGCTAAAACTAACACCCAGGACATCAAAGATGACATTTTTGCAATTTGCGGTACCGTTATTAGCTCTGAAGTCCCTTAGCGGGTCCCATCCATAATGCCTGGTAAAACCAGGCGTTGAAGGAGGGACCCGCTAAGGGAACTCGTAGTAGGGCGGTAAGGGATTACCGGCACCGGTCTCCTTAACGGTGCCCGGTATCCCTTACCGCCCTACTCGTAATGAGGCCCAATGTCTGCAAGTCGGCATCTATACCGGAGGACCTGCAGCTGGTGGGTGCAGGACCGGGAACCTTCGAACTGGAAGGAGGGCAGCTGGGATTGCCAAACTGAAGAGAGAGAGAGAGAGAGAGAGATACCCAGAGGCAGCTGGAGCTGTAAAAAAGCAACCGGGACCATGGGGGAAGTGGTCTGCGTCTATTGTGAAGTAAGAGGCCAAGCGGTGCATCCGGGCCATGCCCGACAAACATGGCGGTCTGCTTTACCACTATGGAGAAGGTGAGCAAGAGCAACAGGAGCAGCCACTGGGGAAATGCGAAGCGCCGGTGAGTGTCAGAGGACACAGAGAGACTGGCACGCTCTTTGTCCAGCAGGCAAGTGATGGTCCAAGTGAATGTGAACTATATTGAATACCAAACTGAGTTGAAGCTACTAATTTAGTATATTGTACACCAAACTGAATGGAAAGTGCTATTTAATTAACATCACTGCATATTGAACACCGACCAAACAATTGATGTTAACAAGTGCTATTTGAATAAGATCACATCATATTAAACATTGACAAAACATTTGAAGTTAAATAGACTTACTGAATGTCAAACTGTATTTAAGCAGCAGTGTGGGCAAAACAAAAAGCACATGAAATATTGAACAATCATTTAAGTATTCTAACAAATGGTGTGAGAAAGGCCCATAACTCTATGGTAAATCAAAAGACTGATGCAGTAGAATGTTACATTAACAGAAGAGTGTTACCATAACCAAAGCGCATACAAGTGTGAGAAGTCAGAAGCCTGAGACAGAAGAGCCTGCGAAGGCGCCAAACAAGGGTAAGGGAACTCATGGTTGTGCGACCTGTGATGGGTGGACCGTGTGGTCTACCAACTGCACCTAGACAGGGAGTTCCCCACTGTAAAAACCACAGACATCGCAAATTAAGTCAAGGAGAAGCTTAGGGTTCCTAGTTGCGTGACCTGTAGTGGGTGAACCGTTTGGTCTGACAACTGTGCCTAAACCAGACAGCCCTAAATGACAACAATTAAAGGACATTGGAAATGATTTCTGAAGAACTGTGAAACAATTGGTAAAACAAGCCAGAAGGTGGGCCACTTAGACCTGTTGTTTTCTTATACCGAACATTGAGGGGAGGAAAGCAGTATAAGTGCTGCAGTGAAATCGTGGGGAAGGGAACCCTGAGAATTGAAAGAACTAAGAAACACTGGGCCTCATTACGAGGTCGGCGGTAACCCGCCGGTGATACCCAAGCCCAGCAGCAGTTCCAGGGAGCCCCGGCAAATGGAGAAGCTGGAACGCAGGCCAGCCAGAGCTACAGGAAAGTCAGGGGTAATGTCCTGGCCTTGGGCGGCTGTCTCCCATGCTGTAACGCAGCCCAGCTAGAGCTACGGGCTGGGCTTGGGGATGGTCGACCCACATGGGTTACGGGGGCCCAAGGCCTGGAACATCACCCCCGACCATCCTTGAGCTCTGGCTGGGTTGTGCTACATCATTCTCCCTCTGGCAAAGGATGGGGAGCCTGCTAAGACTCCCTGAAACCGCTGCTGGACTTGTGGATGGTCAACTCACATGAGGAACAGCCACCCAAGGCCAGGGACATCACCCCCGACCAGCCTGCAGCTCTGGCTAAGCAGCATTACCGAATTTCCCTAGGGGAACGGACGGGGACCCTGCTGGGGCTCCCTCAAACTGCCGTTGGGCTTGTGGACGTCGGCACTTTCTCTTTTCAACCCAGGTAGGTGCACCCACACATGTGAGGTACTGTTTTCATCTGGACACCTATGGGAATGTGGGAAGGTAGGACATGTGTTGCTGGCGGTATGTTTCAGTAGTTTCCACGTGGGAAATGTCTCAAAATTGAGTTTATTTTCCTAAATTTCGGACTTTGCAGGGGCTTGTGGGTAATACATTCTGGAGAAATTCCCGCAAGTCAGACCTCTGTGGATTTCCATGGGTGTCTTCTTTTTCGGAAATGGATGGGGTTCCCTTTTTTCCTTGTTGGCTTTGACACCCTAGGCCCAAATCTGTAGGTTGTCCACAAATGGAAAATCCAGCAAAATCTGCTCTACCGAAAGACTTGGGGTTACCAGTGGTTAAGCCTTTTCCCTTTGTGCCCAGGTAAGTGCACCCACACATCTGAGATACCGTTTTCATCAGGACACCTGTGGGAATGTGGGTAGGTAGGACATGTGTTGTTGGCGGCGTGTTTTGGTGGGTTGGCAGGGGGAAATTGAGTTATTTTAGCCAAATTTCAGACTTTGCCGAGGATTGTGGGTAATAACTTCTGAGGCGATTTCCGCAAGTCAGATCTCTGTAGATTCCCACAGGTGTCTTCTTTTTGGATATGCATGGGGTTCCCTGTTTTCCTTGGTGGCTTCGACACCCTAGGCACAAATCTGTAGGATGACCACAAGAGCAAAATCTGCTCTGCCGAAAGAGTTGGGGTTACCAGTGGTTTAGCCTTTTCTCTTTGCGCCCAGGTACGTGCACCCACACATGTGAGGTACTGTTTTCATTGGGACACCTGTGGGAAAGTAGGAAGGTAGGACATGTGTTGATGGCGTCGTGTTTCGGCAGGTTGGTTGATGGAAATGTCTGAAATTTGTGTTTTTTTCCCCGAATTTCAGACTTTGCTGGGGATTGTGGGTAATAAATTCTGGGGCGATTCACACAATTCAGACCTCTGTGGATTCCCACGGGTGTCTTCTTTTCAGAAATGCATGGGGTTCCGTGTTTTCCTTGGTGGCTGCGACACCCCAGACCCAAATCTGTAGGTTGTCCACAAGAGCAAATTCCTGCAAAATCTGCTCTGCGAAACACTTGGGGTTACCAGTGGCTTAGCCTTTTCCCTTTGCGCCCAGGTAATTGCACCCACACCTGTGAGGTACCATTTTCGTTGTGGCATCTGTCGGAGCGCAGGAAGGTAATACATTAGTTGTGTTTGCTTGGTTTTCATAACCTTTTCATACATTTGCTGCTGTACTTTGTCACACAACCCTTCCATTTCCCAAATGTTACCTACATTTAGTCGCTGCGTTAGGCACTACACACTTTTGTAACCTGCACAAGTCACCTACCGTTCAAAACTTCAGCCTATGCTCTTTCAAAAAATGTATGCTTGGCATTCCTCACCACATTTGTTTCCCTTATTTACACATGCTAAGTACATCTGTTTAGGCCGTAAGCATAAAAAAACCTGTGTACCATGGCTCAGTTGTTGGCTTGTGGTATTGCTTGTTTTGTGAAACATTACGAAAGATTAGTGATTTCCTATCTGGAAGAATCAGGGGAATGTAGCAGGGCATTGCTTTTCTCAAAATTCACAGAAGCCATTGCCTTACCGGGCAAACCATTCCACCACATACGATTTTTATCTGTAATTTTTCAATTGTTTCACCAAACTATGGACATTTTTCCTACATAGTTGTTGTCTGACCTGCGCAAATCACCCCTTCCTAAACTTTCTACTTTTCAGAAATGTATGCCTTTCTGTCTTCCCATTCAACTTTCCTACCATCCTCTTCCATTCCGTCCACGCATGTCCTATTGGAAAAAAGGGTAAAATCTCCTACCTCTCACAAAACGATGGTAAGCATAAAAAACTACATTTTTTTGGTTCCCATTCAACCTGTTCTTGAAAGCCTGGAAAATGGCAAATTCAGCAAAGCAAACCATTTGTTCCTAGCTCTTACAACGAAAAAACCACAGGCTATTTTGTACCCCCATACAGCAAACTATGACTCCTGGGTGGCGTTTTAACCGCCTACATGTGGGAAGAAAAGGGGCCAAATTTGGCAGAGATATCTCATGTAACATAAAAGTTACAAGGAATGAATGGCAACATTCCAAAATCACCAAAAAAGCCCTTGGCACTGGGGAGGGGATGTGGGGAGGGAATCCTTGGCAGTTAAGGGGTTAAACAGTAGGTGTTCCTGATCGACAGTTGGATAATCTGACATTTAGGGACATTTGGGCTAGGAAGGTTAAAGCCCATGGAAGATGAGAGAGTGACACCCAATAGTGTATGCCCCCGGTTCCAGCTCAGTGCATCTCATTGAACCACCTGCCTGTCTTTATACTGAATAATCTACCCATTGTGATGAACCCTGTGGAGTCATCACTGATCACTGCCTAAAATCTCCTCGCATGTGACCAGGGAACGGCAGCCGCTAACTGATCCTGACCTTGAGGGTGGTATTATGAGAGAGGATCACACGGGAGGAGACGAATGTCTGAGAGAAGTGGTGCCCCGATCAGGAGGGACGTATTATTTTTCTCTCCCAAATGAAAAAGAACCTATGGGTCCTGATGGCTTGTTGCCAGCCTAATATGTCCTCCCATTGTAATACCTCAACGCCCCTTCTTTCAGGACAATCTGAGCAGAATTATTCATACTTCATATACACATAATACTCATTTAACATCTTATGTCTCTGATGGTTTTGTTATAAACAAGAATTCAAAACAATATAACTTTAAAAAGTCCAAAACTCCTATGGACTCCAAATCCCATGAAGCCTCGAGTACTGAGACGAAGAAGAGGAAGAAGGAGTTAAGGTGGATTGAAGGAAACACCAAATAGAATGTGTCGACCTGATTGTTACAATAAAAATCAGCTGCGCAGGACAGCTGAACAAGTTGAACACCTTCAATGTAGGAGTTCAGGTAGAGAAGAGAGATGCAGAGTGGGCAAAGTATGAAGCAAAACTGAAGGCAGAAGCAGACACACAAAGGCGAGGAGAGGCAGGCACTTCCAAGCGTGTGTGAGCAGAGCTTACCGGAGGAATGCAAGACCGGGAGAAGCACAGCCGACGCTTTGGAGGAGCCGCTGGGGGAACGGCAGCAGCAGCAAAGCTGTTGGAGACGCGGTCCTGGTGAGCAGCAGCAGTTCTGCAAGCAAAAGAGGGTGATGACTGGCTGAGCGTCTGCAGTGGAAGGCTTCCCAGAGTCAAAGTTTTGCTTCATCAAGGTGCCACGATTCGGAAATGCCAACACACACTGGTGAGTCTGCCATAGGTATTGGGAGGCCCGGGGCGTTCCGAAAGGCAGATGAACAATTGAAAACCTATTTTGAATACCGACCAAGTAAATTACAAAGACAGAATTTACACATGTCCTCATATTAGGAAGTCAATATGGGTAAAGTTGGAGTAAATATTATCACCAGCAGATGAACATTAATGAAGAAGTTGAATGGCAAGATCTGTATAAGTCTCCAAATTTGAGATGTCAATTTGGGGGAAATTGGCGCAAGCAAATGAACAATGAAGAAATTGAATGGCAAAACCTGTGCAAGTCTCCATATATGAGATGTCAATATGGGGAAAGCTGGAACACGTATTGCATAAAGTAAATGAAGTATAAACAGTGAAGGAATACAACAGGCAGTGAGCCTTTGGGAGAAGATACATCACAATGGAGTATACCAGGGGATTTACAGAACCCAGAAGGGGATTCCTGACAGGGGAGTAAACCAGGTAATCGATGTTAAAATATGAGAAAGAGAACATTGTGAGAAGTCCTGGTGAAAGAAGGGCATCAGGCAGTGAATCTTTGGGCGGAAATGATCCCTGGCAGGAGAATATACCAGAGGATATGCAAAACCCAGAGAGATACCTGGCAGGGGAGTATACCAAGAAACCAACTATAAGAAAGTGTTGTTTGGAAAAGATACCCTTTTGTTATCCTCAAGAAAGTGTTGTGTGAAAGAGACATTTCCACTACTCTTGCTATCCTTAAAACCTTGTTGTATAAAAGAGACACTTTTTGTTATTCTTCAAAAAACACTTTTTGGTCATCCTTAAGAAAGTGTTATGGGAAAAAGACATTTCTACCACTCTTGGCGAATCTCTATTTGAAAAGGACCCCTTTGCCACCCTACCCGATACAATACAGGTGAAGGGAACCACATCCTGCATTCAAGGATTGTTTGTTGAATTATTTAATATTTGATTTTTACACATTTTTTGCTAAATCAAATCATTGACATTCACCTTACACGTTTTGATTGTTCATTTTAGTGTGAGGATCCGATGGACACAAGGACAGTTTGCATTTTTTTGATGATGAGACACAGAATGATCTTTAGTTTTAGTTTCCTAGACAGGGAAACTCTCTTTAGGATAGGACATAGAGGCCTTTATGCAACCTTTTTATTTTAATAAAGATGGCTAATATTGAAAACATTACAACTTTGTGTCCGCCTCTCATTTCTGACCCCTCATACCATGTATGACAAGAACAGTTGTTACACCTAATGCTAATTTTTCTTTTTTTTAAAAAAATCAAACCATTGAATCTTCCTGAAGATCCTGGGAGTTATTAAGGCCATCTGTCATACGTGATATCAGAAGTGGAATCATTCAGGCTCCGATAGGTGCTTTGTTATTGTAACAAATATATTTAATACAAATTAGGTATTTTTTCATTGTAACATTTTTGTTATTAAATACCTCTTTGTTTTTTATTCGATATAATCACTGCATATTGCTCCGATAAAGAGGTCATGCACAGGAGAGAGACCGCCTACTTGGAGAGAGAACTGAGAGGATGGGGGGCACAAGAACAGAAGCCAATTCTGGATGCTCACCCCAGCTGGGTACTCTTAGAGAAGAACAGAGTCCCAGGGCCAATCTTCATGCACTAACCAAATAGACATGGCCACACATTCGAAGATCCCCATGGGGGAATACTTATGAGGTTCATAGCGCCTACAACTGCGGGGTCCCAACGAATGACAAGATCATGGTTGAGCCAGGCATAAGGGTAGACCTGCAGATGAACAGTTTTAGCCATTTCACTACACCCCAAAGAAACCAGAAGATGTCATTTTACCAGTTGTTTACTGTGGGCAATCCAGCACCCTACTACAGTCACGTCTGGACCTTGTTGATAAAACCCTCTCTCACCCCCATCCAGTGCATGCCAACCAGGAGTCGAAGTGGCAATGATTGCGAGACTATATCCATTTGGAGAACACAGGAATGAGCCAAAGAATGGAGCAGAGGGCTTGCCCCTCATTTACCCTGACCCATCGGTGAAGCATGGGCGTGGAACAGACAACCTGGCTTTGCCAGTAATGGGAGCACCAAGGCCAGGACCCAGAAGGAAGGAAAAACCCATACCGCACCTGCGGAATCCTGGAATTTAGGTACCGATGGTCTATTTGATAGGGTTGGAGAACACGCAGGAGGACCCATCCAATGAAGTACCTGCAGAAAGGAACCAGCAGGAGGAGCTCTTCAAGGACGAAGAAGGGCCCTTCTCACTGTGGGGTCATGATGGATAGAATAAGATCTAAGGATCTTGCTACCTGGATTTGGGTCATGGGAATGAAGATATTCCAAGAAGGCATCTGGGACTTCCTCTGACATGCAAAATGAGGATAGAGGAGGATCCAGTGACATATATACAAGAAAAGTGGCATTTAGAAACAAGGGAGTGTTGGGACAAAAATATACCCATGTTTTATCAGAGTTTAGCCTGGGTCTTCCCAAAGAAGTGCAGAAACAACTAAAGAAAATTGTAGGGATTGAGATGAAACAATGGGCCGAGATACAGTTGAATATTGTTCATTATTGTTGAATGAGGCAAGAGAAGGAGAGGAACAAGGTAGAAGAGAGGCAAAGAGAGAAAGCTAAATTGGTGCAAAAGAAATTGTCAAAAATAATGGTTTAGGGAGCAATGATAACAAATGTTGGAGAGAATATTTGGAGCAACAATATCAACAGCAGGGGCAGGCGGATATTTGGGAGGGAGAGGAGAAAGTGCCTATTACCACAGGGGAAGGGGTATGTATTGAGCAGAAGAGTGCATGGGTTTGGAAGTGGATATGGAGCAGGGTTCAATGTGATGAGACAGCCATTTGGAGGTTACGGGGGACAATGTTGGACGTGTAGGAAAACGGGGTATTCTGCACCAGCGTGTGGGAGCAGAGGGCCAATGAATGAAGGATGGCAACAACTAGGCCCAAGAGGTGGGCCTCCATTTCCCCAGCCATATTATACATAGACGCAGCAAGAGCTTGACACATTTCAATACATGCAACAGCAACCATTTCCACAACATTAGACAGAGACGCAGATGCATCAGACACAACAGCAGACACACCGGATACAGGAGCTACAGCAACCACAAGTACAACAACAATCATTGAATCCATTACAAATACGAACACAACAGTCTAGACAGTGGGACAGGAATATATTGCCACAAACTTCAATGCCCAAGACAAGGGGTGCAACAGTGGTACAAGGGAATTCCTTTACAGGAATATTGATTATCATCTCCCGCAATAGGACATCCCACAGAGAAGCTTGATGTGTCCAGTGCTTTCAGTAACTCCCAACCTGGAGGAGGAACCTTGGATGGGGTTGAGAATAGGGGATTAGAGGTTTTCTTTTTTGGTTGGCACGGGGCAATCAGCTCTTGTTTCAGGGAAGGAGGATTTCCACTGTTGCAAATAACGATGGACATAAAAGGGTTCTCTGGTGCTATGACAAAGGTTCAATTAACAGAAGAGCTACCTATAACAGTGTGAGAAGATACAATGGCTGGCTGTGTTGTATTCTAGAAAGACACTTGCTTACATATTGGGAAGAGATTTGATGAGTAAATTAAACATGAAAATGTAATTTACTGAGGAAGGGATGATATGCTCAACACCAGGCATTCATTATGCAAATGCAAGGGAGTTCCTATGAGCATTCTACAGATGGAAAGCCTTACAAGGGATGCCTTTAAATTTAGAATTATTCCTTTATAGAGTACAGATGTTGCTAGGGTGGCTTCTGCAAATACAGAAGAAATAGTTACCATTAAGCACAGAATTTTTGTTCAGAGCAGAAGCACCCATGGATGTGGCAGAAGGGGAGATAATAATATATTTAGAAGCAGCAGTGGTGCGAGAGGATAGAGAAGTGTTACATGGGATAGATGAGAAAGGCGTTATTTGGCGTACAGCAATAGCAATGGACTCATCACAGTGGCTGAGAGACATGACAGAGGAGCTATTTGAAGACGACACAGATGATGAAGTACTTTTTGAAATTTCAATTCTAGTCCAATTGCAAATACAGTACAGGGAAACACCTAAAATAATACTGTTCGTTAAAGTACCAAGTGTACTATGGACTAGCAGCCCTTACAATGTAAGTCTGCTGAAAGGGATTGGAGCAGTATGAATACAATTGAAGGAGGCAGCAATCTTACCAGAGTATCCCAGTACCCCAAGGGAGGCGGACAGAGGCATTTATGAAACGATTGCCGCCTTGACGTGACAGGGTATCATTGTGCCACCTGAATCCCCATGCAACATGACAGGGTACCCAGTGAAAAAAGCAACAGGAGGATCGTGAAGATTCATACAAGATTTACACTACCCCATAAACAGTATTGTA
The DNA here is from genome assembly GCF_040938575.1 of Ambystoma mexicanum. NCBI lineage: Eukaryota > Metazoa > Chordata > Amphibia > Caudata > Ambystomatidae > Ambystoma > Ambystoma mexicanum. Next base: position 687,662,906 of record NC_090929.1, on the reverse strand, counting down.
GAGGTGGAATTTATAGTTGTGCCAACCCGACTACAATTATGTGTAACATACTGCCTAATGTTACACATATTACAGTGATTGATCTAAAAAACGCTTTGTTTTCCATTCTATTCAATTGCACATAGACTCTCAATATCTCACAGCATTTACATATCACAGATATAAGGCTCAAAGACGCAAATCAGTACTGTGAGTCTTCCAGTGTATTCAAAAGAGATCTACAGATGGACTTGGGAAATGTTCAGATACCCAGTACGATTATACAGTATGTTAATGATTTGCAAGTGTGCAGCACCACAGATGAAGAGTGCAGGACAGACTCACTAACATTATTAACAGTATTGGCAGCAGCCTTTGCAATAGAGGAATCATCCACAATAACGATGGGCTGTACAGTAACGTATGTGGAGCATGCCCGGTTTGCCATTTTTGAAAAACCAAAGGCCATGCTCACTACACAGCAAGCCTCTGGATATGAAGTTATAATATGAAATCAATCAATAAACATTGTTGATGTCGCAGGGTGAATCCGGCGAGATTGCTTGCTGAACCAGTAGAGAGAGGAGAATGTGTTCAAGACTGTTCAACGCATACCGACATACATGACGATGTACCCCAAGCAACAAAAAATAAAAGTTAGAGGGGGAGGGGGGAGATGGTCTTTGTTGACAGTTTATCGAGGATAGATCAGAGCATTGGATTGAGGCATTCGGGAGCAGCAGTGGTAAGGAGTAGGGGGTGATGATTTTGAGATTGTGACAAGTATCAGATTACCAGTACATTTTTCTGCACATGCAGATAAGTTAGTAGTAATGATATTAGCATTCGGAGAGCATGAGGACCAGGCAGTGATGAAATATTCTGATTATGCCAATGTGATGTCTACAGTACCCTCAGGACTGTCACGGTGGAGCAGAAGAGGCTTTCAGAATGCAGATGGCACACCATTACAGCATGGATAATTATTAGGAACATTACTAGATGCACTGGCATATCACATGACAGCTGCCATGGTGAAGTGCGCAGCTCACAACAGGGGCACCAACTTAATTTCCCGTGGTAACGAAACAGCAGTTGCAGAAGCAGAAGTTAGTAGTAATGATATTAGCATTCGGAGAACATGAGGACCAGGCAGTGATGAAATATTCTGATTCTGCCAATGTGATGTCTACAGTACCCTCAGGACTGTCACGGTGGAGCAGAAGGGGCTTTCAGAATGCAGACGGCACACCATTACAGCATGGATAATTATTAGGAACATTACTAGATGCACTGGCATATCACATGACAGCTGCCTTGGTGAAGTGCGCAGCTCACAACAGGGGTACCAACTTAATTTCCCGTGGTAACGAAACAGCAGTTGCAGAAGCAAAAAGGGCAGCATAGTTCCCACAAATAACAGAGAACAATTGATCCACATAAAATGATGCTCAACATGAAGATGGAAGAGAGCTATAATGCATTATCATTGACACAAATAGTAGAACTACAGGGAGGAACACCACAGACGGAACAAATCTTCCCGGGTTCGATCCCCGGGTCTGCGCTTAGAAACCTCTGGGTATTAAGCGCGTTATAAATAACCTATCATATCATATTATATCATGACATGACAAAGCAGGAATGTTCATTATCCCCCACCGCCCTGGTGTGACGACAGAATAGCACAGGGAAGCCTGTAAGGCCCCTTGAGTTACTTACAGTAGCATTGGAACAACTGAACTACTCAGCACACACCACAAGGGAATATGTGGTAGCAGATATTTCAGAAGAATGGTATGTACCCAACCTACAACCTACAATGAGTATGTTGTGAACTTTATGTGCTGCGTGCCAGCAATATACTGCTGGACACACCTTGAGAACAGTGAGAAAGTAATACCCCGACCTACAGGCCCATTTTGGCATTTGCATATAGACCATGTCAATATGCTCCAAAGTTGCAATGGATACCAATACATGATCGTCATGGTGTGTCTCTTTTCATGTCAGATAGAAGCAGGACCATGTACCCATGCAGACGCCAAGTAGGCTGTTAAGTTCCTCTTGCGTGAGATGTTTCCCCAATGGGGAGTGTGTGTCAGATAAAGGACCACACTTTGTAAATTTGTTATTTTCAGAAATAACATCTCTGCTTGGCATTAAGCACAAGCTTTGTTCCACTTAGCATCCCCAGGCAAATGTAGTTGTGGAACATTTAGACAGCCTTTTGAAGGAACACATTGCAAAATTGAGATATACGTTAAAAAATGAATTGGTTGCACTGCCTTCCGCTGGCTCTTTTTGCCCTACGCAATCAGCCAGGCTCCGACTACCACCTCATGACCCATGAAATAGTGATGGGTAGAAGAATGCACGTCCCCATTGCTCCTCTCACGCATGCTCAAGTGGATGCAGAGAGTTTTGCGACTGTGCTAGATGATGAAATGCATGATTATTTAACTGCCATGACTAAATGTTTAAAATGCATTTCTCAACAGATAAAGTTGCGGCAGGAGGGCCAAGAAGCAACCAATGGCAACAAAGAGGGCATTGTAGATGTAAATCCAGTAATACTCCCCTTGTAACTGTTGTATAAACCACGATTCAAGGGCCCATATTCTGTCCAGTATGCAATCCCTACAGTGGTAAAAATGCACAGAAAGAAAGTGTGGCTACATTTAGGTGATATTTAACAATTTATAAGCATGGGGACGAAGATGAGCAAGAAGAAGTGACTAGACCCTAGACGAGAGTGAGAGTGAGAGCTGACCAGCAACTTGACACTTGATGACGCCGCATAAAAAATTTTATTTTTCAAGAGCAAAAGACACGGTGCCTCATTACATGTGAGGACCACAAAGAGGTGACGTAACAATAAGTGAACATGCATTGTTGAAATGTACGAACCATCAAGGAAATGAGATGCCTGTCTGTTGGGACAAAGGCCAGTTACACATAATAGGAGAAGTGTTTACTTTTCAAGATTGAGTGGAAGGGATAATGGGATGTGGAGCAGAAGCACTTATAGGGTACTTGTGGGGACCTGTAGGAAGTGCTATTAAGATATAACTAGAAGAATGGAAGAGATATGCTAGACTGTTAACATGGGTGGAGGATGAATAAGGGCCAGTGCACATAACAAAAGAAAAAAGAGAGAATTCTTTCTCAGACAAATCTAACGGCACAATGGACGATATCCCATCTGAACAAAGGCTGTTCATCAAGGCGTCAATGTTCGTTTTGTCTCTTCTCGCCTCAGGGATGCAATGGGCAGTAAATGGCAAATGGTTGCAGAAAACCAGATGGGAGTTACTGCAGGCCATAAATGCCACTGAGAAAGGTCTAAATGCGATTAGGGAGGAGCTGAGAGCTATCAGATTGATGACTTGGCAAAATATGAATTTCCAACTCACTGCCATGGACAGTGGTGTTTATGCACAAATTGGTTCAAGCTGTTGCATATTCAGACCAGCATACAAGGAGCAGAATGGGAGCTTGACGGAAACAATAACTTCCTTGCAGAATGTGCACACAAAAATGGTCCCGGAAACTAGTAACGCTATAGATGAAGACTGGTTTATGTCCCTGTTCTTATGGGTGCCTGCCTAACATGTTTAAAATAACCTGTTTAAAATAACATTAGCAGTCCTGGTACTGTTACTAACAGGTTTCTGTGACTTACGAGTAATAGCACAGTGTAGGAAAACTGGGAAAAGGGTTGTAGAGCAGCACATGAAGACAGTGATATTGGGTAATGATAATGTGGTACACGTCCACACTCAAACAAATGAACCACATCAGATGCATGTCATCTATAGATTCATTGCACCCCCAGGCACCAGGTTCGAGCCCCCTTTTGATTCAGAAAATTATACCCATATCTGGGTTGATTTTTAAGGAGATGGGGATGGGGATTGTTGCTTCATGACAGTTGGGCCAGAGGAGTATGTACAACAAAGAGGTAGTTTGAGGAGTGTGTGTAAATTATGGATACCTAAATAATGGTATGACCGGAAGAAGGACAATGTAGGTGTGGTCAATACATTGACCAGAGGGGGGAGTGTGATGGTGGAGATGAGAGTTGCATCAGGTCGTCTGTTCAGTAAACCACCAATGGTCAAGCAGCCACCATGGAGGGTAGAATAGGTTGCGCAACACAAGTAGGGCGAGAAGTAGTTGGTATTTATAGAAGCTGGGAAATGTTGTAGAATACCCAGCTAGAGTTATACAAGTAGTATAGAGATGGGTAGGTAGGGAAAGGTTGTGGCAAACATGGGCAGGGAATAATTAAGTGGCGACATGCACGAAACAAAGAAAACTAACATGGTGGAGAAAGAGAAGTACTGGCATGATTTAGACCAAAACCTGGAAGGCCTCAATTCTGAAAATACTGCATCCTGACATAAAATTGCTTAACACAAAGTTCCGGGCCTCATGATGCTTAGACAGTAGCCCAAGCACAAAAGGTCAGTGTGCCGAGGGGAGTTCTGCTTAGAAGCTGAAACCGGATCCAGATAACATTTCTTATGGCACATATCATACAATTGTCAAAGTGAATTAGTTCCAGTTGGTAGCTGTGAGAAGCAGATATATCCTTGAATGCCAGGTGCAAGTAGCTACGATGCCAATTGATCTCATAACAAATTAATACATAGCACCCCGAATGACTGCCGAAGAAAAGCACACACACGTTAGGACAGCAGAAACTCCAATAAGTAGATGAAAATGAGCTCTGAACAGTGGTCCTTCCACGTGATAGAAACAATGGTAAGTTACTCCAGACCAAATTCGATCATGTACCTGCCACTTCCTAAAAACACCCAGACATAGGGACGACATGCCAAGGCCATGAATAGACTGGCAGATAAGGTCTCAAGCCTGGGAACAAGTAGGGAGTAGCTTCTTTAACCTGGGTCATAGTGGTTCGGCCATCTCTCCTTCGCCACCACGTGCCTTGGCACTGCATAAAGGTACCAGAGGCTGGATGAACAAATAACTGACCAATTAAAACATGTTCCTTTATTGACTATTGACAACGAAGGGATATGTGCAAACCTTGCTGCATCCATCAACTAAGAACAGTCTCAGACCTTGCTGCATCCAGCCCCCGGCACGTTTTTCATCTCTGCAGGCAGACAGACCTGCCCTTATGGTGAGTGATCCCCACTGCCGTGATTACGGTGCCTCTTTCATCCGGCACTGTGCTTTGGGGCCATTACACCCGCTCCAGCTGACTGCTCCGAGATGGCTGCCCTCAGTACCAGAATGCCTTTGATGGTTGCCATGGAGCTGTGTCCACAAGGCCTGTGATTGGGCCCTTTCTCATTCAATGCAGCCAATGCAAAGCCGGCAGGTGAGAAGTCAGCCCCTACCTGAAGGCCCACACCAAAAGGCCCTGTCTGCTCCTGTCCGTTGCCTGGCTGGGTCTGTTGGGCCCCCTCTTAGTCCCCTGTGCAGATGGAGGCAGAGGTAACATCTGCACACGCCGGCCACTCAGACTCTTGGAGCATCCTACATTTCATTAAGGTCAATCCTTACAATATCCTTTGTTGACCAGCTTTCCCTCACACTGATGACTGTCTCTCCTCCCACTCCATCTCGCCTGTACTCCCACCTTTCTGCCCATTCCCAGCACTGGCATTGTTTTCCATATTGCAAATTCGATTCTGCCTGCTCCATCTGCAGCCTCAACCTCCTGCCCTTGTCAGCTGGACTGCCTTCCTCTGGCTGTTCTAGAAGCAATGCCCCCGCTTCTTCCACTAACTGCTATGCCTCTGAATTACAGTAACAGACAGCTACATTATGGATGTACCATCATCCGTGAGATGCTAAATGCATTCATAGACTTTTGCTTCATGGTGTGCTCAGTCTTTGCTGCACCATCTTCCATTTGTATGTTTTGTTCCTGTTCACTTGAATTTCGTTAGCGTTACCTCTGCTCAACATAGTACTTTGATTCCAAGTCTAATCCCTTTCTTTTCTGTCCCCTCCTGTACCTTCTCTTCCTCTCCCCTTTCCCCTCACCATAGCCAATGCTCTGAAACTATCAGAAATGTTGTCAGGCCTAGTACAATAGTCATTGTTTGTTCCTCACCCCACTCCCCCCTCCTTCCCTCATTTATTGTCAATGCTCTTACGCTATCAGAAATGTCGCCAGGCCTAGTAGGATAGTTTATTTGCCCATTCTTTATGTCTCAAGGCCTTGTAATAATGTATTGTATTTTCCCTTGCTCCCCCCCGTCTTGAAACTCTTTGAAACACTTGTGTATAGGCGTAATATATAAATAAAATATCATATCATAGTGTAGTAGAGTGCCAACCAATGGTATGATAGGCTAAAATGTATAATTTATAGAAGGATGTATCGAGGAGGAGTTATTAGTTGTGAAAGAAGCCGTGCTTTGCTCCTCCCCGGCCACCACGGCTGCCGGGTTCCTCTCTGCCACTGTGTTCCCCTCACCGGTGTGGGTGGCTGAAGGTCCCCATGGTCCGTCACAGGGCCCATTGAAGATTTATGCTCACCCTCCAGGTACCAGGAGTCAGACATTGCTCCCGTACCACAATATCACAAGGGAGGGGCAAGAGAAATGTCAAAGGGTGCTGCCACCATTGAATTGAATTGAATTGATTGTTTATTTGTATAGGGCCTATATACAATATCTTTCAAAGCACTTCAAGGAGGTAGGGTTCATAGGAGAAAACAATTACAGAGATTGAGAGATATTTGCCTTGGGTGATCTTCTGAAAGATAACATCCAAGTGCCATTCCACATCTGAGAAAAGTTATTTAACTGGCAGAACGAGCATCAGAGTCATGAATCTGTCAGATGGAAGGGGAAGACTGCGAACCCAGTCTCTGAGAACCCCTCATGTGCCATGCATGTGAATAGTGGCACTGCCCTCTGTGAAGAGCACTTTTTCGGCGGCCTATAACTCTGTTCCCCCTGGACCAATTCTCACCAAACTTTGCAAAAAAGATATATGGCCGGCTCTGAATTTTTCCACCAAGTTGGGTGTGGTGTCATGTACTAGTTATAGGGTGGTCCCAAAACTTTTTTCCCCCCATAAACTGTATGGGGAAAAACTTTGCGCACGGCTACAGCCCGAACAGCTGGACGGATTTTTACCAAATTTGCAGCATGAGCGGGGGCTTTGGCTAGAAAGTGTGCTTTTGTGTGTTTGGTGGGAATACGGCCAGTAATTCTGTTGCAAATCACAGAAATGTACATCGCAAAACATTTGTGATATCTGGGTCCGCTCCACGGACCCATTTCCCTGTTCGCTCTGCGGACCGCAGTCTGATTGGCATGCAGCACACCGATATCAGCGAAAATTGGAAACAGCCGTGTGTTTGGCTGGAGGGAAGTGTGCTGTTTGTCAACGTTTTTGGGAAACGCCACCATGATGTATCAGAGGATAGTGTTTTGGTGTGTGTGGCAAGGATCTAAGGCATTGTGAGCATGGCTGGCAGTGTTGTAAGTATTGGTGTGCACACTCAAAGTGGTCTGATGAGGCTCTGCTTTGGCGATCCATTTACCTGTTCGCTGAGCAGAAAAAAGTTTGAGTGCACTGCAGTGTGCGGTCGCGGGATGTCTGTTAAAAGTGTTCAATGACGGCAGCATGTTGTATGGGAGGACAATCCGGTGGCGAAAGGGACGGAGAAACCTAATGGACGTTATTTGGTGGTGGGAAGAAGGGATAGAAAAGGTGCGGGAGTAAGAAATGGTTCATGTCATGTGCCTAATTTGAAGAATACGCTACCTTGCCAGGGTTGGTAGTTCATACTCCACCAATGTGCGGTTACGTAAACAGACAACACTGTTGCATGGTGTTTGCAGGCAGCGTTCGTAATGACATGGCAGCTGCAGAGTAAATGGGTTTCTGTGATGAGTGGGGGCAGGCACATTTGCAGAAGGCCAATGCATTGCAGGACACTTGCGAAGTATGGTGTGCTGTGTGAGGTAAGTCTGTAGCCCTTTCGATGCACGGATGCAGCCCTAGCACTGAAAAGTGTGTCCACTGGTTGGAAGTAGGTGTTACATTGTGAGTTTGTCTGTGTGCTTTGGCTGCAGTGCACATAATGTTGGCAGCATGGGTGCCGTGATTGGTAGAGCAGTCTACACTTGTCTGTGTATGGGTGCACATGCAGCAGTAACGAGTCGTGTAGTGTGTTGCATGGCTGGAGTAACGGTATGGTGTACATATGAAAGAGGTCACGGTGCATCTGGTTCTTATATGTGCTTGCCTAGTGGGTAGTGCCGAGATTAGTAAGTGTTGCAGTGCACAACTAATCATTGGTTGTAAGTACGTAGTACAGTGTTGGGAGCAGGTGAAATGTGACACTTGTATTCTTTGTTTGGGGATGCTTATAGTGCTTAGTGATAGGAAGTGGTTAGCAGTGCCAAACACAGCGATCTGTGACTGCATTACGGTAAGTGGAACACGTGTGCCTGCCTCCCTGCTTTATGGTGTGGTGGATGGGTGGAAATGGTGGTGCGTATGTTGCATTTCTGATGTCTGGTATATGACAATATGTTCGACTGCATGGCTCTGTTACGTTGTGGTGGGTGTGGCCTATGCCTAGAATGTTGGATACATGGCCGAAGGCCGCAGGCCGTAGGCCATGCACCTAACAAGCTAGGCCTGCATGACAGCCACCAGAACATAAATGCAGTTGTTACTCTGCATGCGTTTGAAGTTGGTGAGTAGCACACAATGGTTGTGGAAGATATTGTACACTTGATAGAACAGCAGAAGTGAGGTGCTATGCATACATTAGCATATGGTGCTTATTAGTGGCCCTGTTGCACAACAAGGAGGCACACGTCACCTTTTGGGTTTCCCTTGGTTGGGCCCTAGTACGACCTTTGCTTGAGGAAGTGTTGTAACACATTGCGCTGTGGAAGGAAGGCTTCTGGATTACAAATGTGCAATATGGATAATGTATACAGCTAATTACATACCCTTTAGCGCAGGCAACACAATGTCATGGATGCATGAATGCGAAGATGTGGACAGGGTGGAAGTTGGCAGGCGCTATTGGAGATGGGGAGTGCATTACACATGACATGAGGAGTAGAAGATGGGTTGTAGTAGAGTGTGTTGTGTATGGTGAGGGCCAAACATTCAGTGCCAGTACAGCATTGGTAGAAGGGGAGTACAATGAAGATGACATGAAAATTGAAACTTACACTGTAGTACAGTGTGTTGCGTGTGCTACACACATAGCTCCTTTGATGAATTGGTGGGTACAATGCACCGCAAAATATGTGCCCTGGGGTGAATTAGGTTTAACATTGTTGCTTTTGATGTGGTATTTGTGATTATTGCATAACATGATGGATTCCTTGCTATGGGAATTGGTTGTAATTTTTACACTGCATACTGGATGCCTGGCCTCATGGAGTGACAACTTGTGTAGTGTGTCCTGTGTGTGCAGTGGTTAAGTACTGGATGATTAGAAGTGGCTAGGGGTGACCTGCATGTACCTAGCCACTTGTTCACTTGCATGACTGTATTATGTAGTGTTGGTGTGGCCCAGGTGTATACTGTTGGGTGTATGGTAAAAGGCCACAGGGTGTAGGCGAGGACTCAAAGAGCCTAGTCATGCACTGTAGTACGCCACCATAACGCAGACATCTAGTTTTAAGTATGTATGTGTTAAATGGTGGTGACTTTCAATAAATGGCTGTGCAGGAGCTTGTAGATGTGGTAGAACAGCACCAGTGACCTCAAATGCGTGCAATTCCATATGGTGTAAATTATTGCACCACCGTTGACATTAGGGAGCCACATGGCGCTATAACAGTTTGTCATCAGTTGCCTTTTTAAGCACCCATTGTATGTTACGTTTGTGGATTGTGGTATGTGGCAAATGTTCCCCTTAATGAGAGAGCTTTGTTGTGGTGGATGTGGGTAAGGACTAGACTACTGGGTACATGGCCAAAGGCCATAAGCTATGCACCCAAGAGCGTATCCCTTGACGGCACCCAGCATACCACAATGCAGCCCTGCCGAGTTGCCTTGGTATCTCTCGGAGGATGGTGACCTTTAAATAATGTGTTCAGAGAGCATTTCACACTTGGTGGAGCACCTGAAGTGAGGTGCTATGTGTTCACAAGCACATGGTGTAGGCAATTGCATGTGTTGCTTTTTAGGGAGGCATATGTCAGCATGTGCTTTTAATATGGGATTCCCTTTACATGACCATTGACTGAGGAAGTGTGTTATTATATTCCACTATGAAAGGAATGCTTAGCATCGCAAAGTGCATAATGGACAATGTACAGAGCTACTGACACACCAATTAGCAGAGCCAATGCAACATCATGGTGGCCAGCATGCAAAGATGTGCCCTCTGTGAAAGGTGGCAGGCGCCAGGGTTGGACTGGCCCCATCGGCCCATCGGCCACTGGCCGATGACCTTTGAGGACCTGGGGGGCCAGTTTTTCATGAGGCCACCCAGGGCCGTTTTTTTTGCTGGTGAAATGATTAAGTTATAGATATTTTGCCGGTGAAATGTTTAAGTTATAGATATGCAGCGCGACTCTGCTGTCATCATCTTCAAAATGTAATTTATAAAAATTGCCCAGCTTGTGCAGCGCGGCCCGCAGTGTCTGCTGCGGGCCACGCTGCACAAGCTGGGCAATTTTTATAAATTACATTTTGAAGATGATGACAGTGGGTGCCCGTGGCGGCCTATGGGGCTGGGCCGCGTGGCCCTAGCAGCTGCTCGCCTGAGGCACGGGGCTGGGCGCTGGCACGGAAAGGAAACTGACACTCTCTCGGGGGGGGTAGGGGGCAGGGTGAGGCGGGGGTTTCTTCCAGCCATGGCCCAGGGGCAGGGACGGGCTGGACGGAGCCTGGGAGCTGCCTGGTGGTGCTGCTGAATGACCTGCAGGAGGAGGGAGCAAATTATTCATTAAAGCAAGGTAACAACAACACACACGTTGTTACCTTGCTTTGATGATTTGCATTGCAATTGCAAATTGCAGATGCATGCATGCATGATGCATGATCAAGGGCCGGCCGTCGCCAGGAGGCCAACGACGGCGCAGCGGGCCACAGTGGTGGCCTGGCCCGTGGTGGCCATGTGTGCTAAAGTAAGACATCAAGTGTTAATTATACAAACACAGAACTCGGCGGACCCCTAGTGCTGCTACTGTGAGAGCTCCTGGGGCTGCAGACAGACAGTCGCCTGCCGGGCTGGGCTGGGGCCCGGGGGGCGGGGCTGAGTAAGTTCACAACAAGTTCCTTTCAACTTTGCAGGAACTAACAACATCGAATTTGTTGTTGCCCTGCAAAGTTGAAAGCAACTTGTGCCTGGGGCTGGGGGGCCGACACAGACTCTGTGCCGCCACAATTAAGTCAGTGGCGGTGCAGGAGTAGGACATGTGACTCTCTACTCTGAGTCACTAATAGGATATAGTGGGCCTCTTCTCCTCACCCTGGGCATTATTTTGTGGGCACAACACAGCCAGGCAGGCAGTTGCAGCACTGACTGAGGCAGGAGGCCAGGCCACCAACCCAACCCCACGAGTCCACGGGGGCAGCAGCCAGTGCCAACTGCCAACTTGACTTCTGACGTGAGTGACGAGTCTGACGACGACGACGAGGAGAGGAGGACGGACACGCACCGCAGCAAAGCCACAGCCAGCAGGCAGCAGCAGGAGCAGACCCGGCCCGGGCCCATCCCGAAGACAGTGACCGACCATCCGAAGTGAGTGAGCCGCAAGCCCTGAGCCCAGCAGCAGCAGCAGCAAAACGACAACAAGTAGAGGCAGACAGGCTGCAGTGGCGCCACGACTACCTACACCTGAGAGACTACACGACGTGTGACAAAAATCAGGTAAGAAAGATTGATCCATCCATTCCACACACAGGGCCCAGGGCAGGGCCACAAAATGTTTCGCAAAATCACATTAACATCAGCGAGCGCGTTCTGCACGGTTGGCACGGCGGCACCTTAAGCTTAAGAGTGACTAGAACTGACAGTCGTAGTTGGAAATATGACTTCTAGACTGTTCTTCGATTTGGATAAAAGAAAGCATGATATAAATAGAAGTTATTATTATAATTACTATTATTGTTACCATGTGATGATTGGTCAAATTATGTCAGGTACTTGAAACACTTGTGTATAGGGGCATTATAAATGCCATATCATATCATACTTAAAGAATTGAGCTCAGCAACATTAGGTGCACTGTGTTATTATTAACGAAGAAGGCTTTAGTTGGTTGGAGTGAACCACATTTTTGATGGCAAAGAGGCACTTTACCTGACAGACATCACAACATGACATTAACTGGAGGAAAAACCAGCAATTTAGATTGGCGATACACTGACTGAACCGTTAAACGTGAGAAGGTGGAGCTCAGACGGACTGCTGGGGGAGTGAGGGGGAGTCCAGGGATGTTTACCTTTCCAAAAAGTGTGATTGTGTGATTGTGACGTCGTCACGCTATGGTCTGCTTGCAGCTTTAAGGCAAACGAAACAGCACTTTTTTTGCTAAATGACGGCTAGGCCGTGCCTCATACAAAATGAACACACTTAAAACAGCCACTGGCACTGCAATAGACTTTAGGTTAATTGCGGTCCAGATGTCGTGCATTGCTTCCTGAACTAAACGTAGCACTGGATATCTCTTATGTGAGCTGGCAGTGTCTGAAACTTCGGTGTGCAGATAAACGACAGTTGAAAGATAGGGAAGCTTTGGAAAGAAAAGCCACGCAGCATGTGTGAAGCTGCCTGCAGTGCTGTTGGGTGCAGATAACAGCTTGTGCCGCTTTGGAAATCTTAAAACACTGACACAGTTTGCAAACATGACTATCAGTTAAGGTTTCCGCGTGAAGTGTGCCTAGATATTGCTGAATTGAGCTGACTTGACGTATGTTGCAATGCTTACAGGATGGGACGGTGCCCATGGTCGATCGATATGCTTATGGAATTGCAAGGGAATGCTCCCCATCGAGAGGGCAGACCCAGCAGAGGGTGGAGACTCCCAGCCGGGCTAGTGAGGCACACGATATGGACGACAGGGTTTAACCATTTGACTAGGTAGTTTACATCAATGAATGAAGGACTATTTATCAACAGACATGGGTTACGGGACCTCTTCTCGTTCGGCCCGTGGGTACGTGCTGTCGGGTAGATGACCAGGTGAATCAGACACCATAATCAGTAAGTGAGGCTCCTAACTCTCATGCTGACATCTAGGGTGTGGTGTATGTCTGACGGGACTTACGAAAGTCGGACTACACAAAGCACTTTTTGTAATCTAACCCATGTAGCTCGGCCTGGTGTAAAATGCACACAGCAGCTCTCTAGTTGTGGTAATGTTCATCAAGGTGCCGGACAGGCACACTTTAGACATTGTGCTTGACCATCTGCATACAATCTCCTGCAGACAAGCACTTGAACATCACCCAGTACGTATTGCATACGACGCTCTGCTGGGCAGAAGAGGTCTTTCCTACTCCTGCAAATTCAAAGCCTGACTGAACAGCGGATTTATTTTGCTCAACTCCTATTCTCTTTCCACATTTCATACATGTTCTTTTATTTTTTACGTGAGCTGCACCTTCTTGTGTTTTTGAAACGTCCATTTGCATCGCTTCATATTGCCTGCGATGGTTGTCAGCAAATGCATCTTTGCCCCTTAACGACCTGCAAGTACTACTTCCTTTTATTACCAGCGCTCCCATTGTAGGTTGTGTGGAGACATTCTGCATTGATGGGCTCTTTCAATATGAGAGACCCTTTGAAGACGCATTACCTAGCAAAGAGGTAAACACTTATAGGGTATTTACGGCAACACTTAGTTTAGTCATGATGATGGAAACAAGCATTGATAATGCTAATAGTTTGGGCTTTTGTGTAGGCATGGGAAATGCCCTGCTGTCTGTAGTGGTATGAACCGTAGCAGCTGCAAAATGGTGCAAGTACCTGGGCATCTAACAGCAGTGCCTGGCAAATGCCTGATACATTTACACAAGCCAAAAACTGTTAACAGGACTTCACTGAAGGACACACACAGTGCTTATAACTTGATTGGCTGAAGGCAGACCAGGTTAAGACATTTGTATTACACCAGTACCATTTACAGCTAAAATTAAGTCATTAACTCTCAGAAGACTGCTTTGAAAAAACAAAGGCATACACGTCGAGTGCAAAGTTTGATTTTAAGGCCTGATTAAAGAGAGCTCAAAGAGTTCCCATGAAAAGGTGTTTTGGGGAGGGAGGGGCAAGAACAGGGTTGGGGATTAGCATGGCAATGGGCAGTTGCCCGCACTCCGACTGCTACTGCAACGCCAGCATCGGAGCATGCGGCGAGGCTGCTGGCCTCTGCTGCCCCATCCACCGCCCAAACGACTCAAAATGTGCTTGTAGCACATACTGGCACCATCGGACTTGCCCGCATTCCAAATGCCACTGGACCCGCCTCCGCCAATCCCCCAGCCACCCATACATGCAGTCGACCACCCACCATCTTATCCCAAAATATCACTCGCCAGCACATCACACGCGCAGACTACTACCGACATGCAACCAGAAGTGCTGCAGCAGCATGGCACACAGCACAAGACCAGTGCCCCCATCATGAATTGACGCAATTCACAGATGATGGTTTGAGGGCCATTTTTTTGGAGGCGAGAGGTGGGCCACCTTTTTGATGCGAGGGGTGGGCCACTTTTCTTTGGGTGTCCGGGCTGATTTCTTGTCCCAGTCCGACCCTGGCAGGTGCATTTGAAGATGGGAAATCCATGACACATGACATGAGGAGTACACTGTGAGGTGTACTAGGGTGTTCTGTGTGTGGTGACGCCTTAGCAACTTGGATGCATGGCTGGAAGCCTTGCACAAAGACGTGTGTAGGTTGCCTGTAAGTACTTCTTAAAATGTTGCCTTTTGCGTGCGGTTTGTGAGTTGCGCATGCATTGTTGATTCCATGGGTGTGTTCATCGTTCACACATGGTACATTTAGCAGTGCATGGCAGGATCTTATGGAGTGTACAGTTATGCAGTGTGTCCACTGAGTGCTGTGATGAGAAAGTGTGTGTGTTGTAGTGCATAGGGTTGAATTGTATAGTGCGTGTGCTTGAGTAGTGTGCATTGCGCAGATTAGTAAATACCGTACTGCACTTGGAAGTACTGTATCTTTGCAGTTGGTGGGGTGTTGGGAGGAAAATAAAATACTGATGCGTGCAGTTGGTGGTGTTGGGTACTGGTGTGGGTGAATGTGGATGATGAAATTGTGGATCAATTAGGAGAGCCATTATGTGGAGGTGGTTTCACATGACACCAGACCTGCACTGTGAGTGTGTATTTATGTTCAAATTTGTTTATTGGTATTTTTCAATAATATCAAACAGGTTGTGTACAATGGAGCCAATCTCAAATAGTTATAAACATATGTTTAACATAACGTCAAAAAATTACAAATACAAAAACAAAACAACCATAACTGTCTCCATATTCTGTCCGTTTCATATATCGTTAACTGTTTCGGTGGGAGGGTGGGAGCGAAGGGGAACCATCCGGCAACTACAATAGGGGAAAGGCTTCCGCAAAGTCTCTATCCTCTGCAGTACTTCCTCTGCTGCTGGCTTTATGACAGGTCCCACATGGGCCTGGATTAAGTTCCGATTCAGGGGGGTTTATCATCCGAGGGGTGGAACATGTGTCTGGTGAGTTCCTTCCATGCCTCTAGTGACATACTAGAGTCATCCGTGGATCTGGCCACACAGTCCTCCCATGCCACGGTCTCGGCCAGCACCCACCGTTCAGTCTCTTTGTGCCATAGTTTGAACTGAGGGCCCATGGGTTTCTTCCAGGCCATTGCTATAGTTCTTTTGGCCAGTATGCACGATATGTCCATGAGCCTTGTTGCATGCTTGAGTTTGGCTGGTCTGGGGTAGGTTCCTAAGAGGCACTCGCCGGGTGTCCAATTATATTTACTCAGGCCTGCTTTTTCGCAAGTTTGTTGGACCCTGTCCCACAGAGCCCTTGTCCTGGGGCATTGCCATAACATGTGGATCAGATCCGCTTTTTCCCCCTTGCACCAGTTGCAGGTCGGTTGTGCCTGGGGATTGAAGGTGACTATGCGGCACGGGGTCAGGTAAGTTCTGTGTAGTATGTTGAACTGAATCTGCCTAAATCTATGGTTTCTGGACACCGTTTTGGGGAATGTGAGAGCTCTGTTCCACTCCCCTTCAGTCATTTCCCGGCCTATATCCTCCTCCCATTTGCTTTTCATTTCCATGCTCCGAGGATTTGGCATGTCGATCAGGTGGCCATATATTTGCGAAACGGGTTTACCGCCCTCTCCCAAGTTGTACATCAAGGTGAGGAGTGGGTCTGTATCTGGTTCCATCAGCCACGAGTCCCATTTGCGTCGGGCCACAGCACGAGTTCTTTGGTACCACAGAAACTGGCCGGTATGTATGCCTTCCGTCTCCTGCAGCGAGGTGAACTCCCTGAAAGTGCCTTCATCATACAGATCTCCCCAGGTGTAGACCCCTTCCCTCTCCCAGAGCCTGATATGTTTCAAATCCGAAAGTGTTGGGCATAGGTCTGCGATCAGGGGGACTTCTGGGGTATAGGAGTTCCGTGAGTTAGTGAGCATTTTCGCCCTGTGCCAAATTTTCCTTCCCATGTCAGCCAAAAAGGGTAGAGTTCCCAGCAGTTTGGACGGTGCCCAGACCAGTTCTTTCAGATGGAATTGGGGCAGCATGGCCTGTAGCAATGGTGTTTCAGATGTGGGTTCATCATCTAGCCATTTGGTCACAAAACTAAGCTGTGCTGCTATGTAATATCTTTCTAGGTTTGGAAGTTGAATACCGCCTTGCCTATATGGTAGGGTTAGCAATTGCAACGCTATTCTATGCCTGCCTTTCCCCCATAGGAACTCTCGCATTATGGTCTCAAGTAGTCAGTCGGAAGGAGGGCTTGTGTATATAGTAGTGTACATTTTGAAACCCATAAAGGAAACGTGGGAGAACGATCATTTTAGTTATAGAAGCCCTGCCCATCATCGAGAGGGGGAGTTTCGCCCAGAACGCCATTGATTTGCGCAGGGCGGGGAGTGCTGCCTTTGTGTTTTGTTCGTGCATTAGCTCGGGGGTATGCATAATGTGCACTCCAAGGTAGTGGAATGACGTATTCTGCCACTGGATCCCAACTTCAGGGAGTTCTTCTAAACTCTCTGTTTTCAGGGCCGCTAGGGGGAACATACAAGACTTTGACCTGCTAAAACTTATCCCAGAGACCTTGGAATAATTGCCCAGTACTTCTAACATGGTTGGTACGTTGAGGTCTGGGTCCCTGAGGTATATTAGAACGTCATCCGCGTAAGGCGAGATGATGTGATCCACGTCTCCCAGTCTAATGCCTGCATCGAAGAATTGCTTTCTAAAGTAGACAGCTATGGGTTCTAGTCCCAGTATGTAAAGCATTGGGGATAGTGGACAACCCTGTCTAGTCCCCCTGCATATATCCCAGGCCTCCGACACATACTTCCCAGATTTCACCCTTGCCTTAGGTTTAGCATACAAGATGTTAATCCACCTGATAAACCCGGGACCAAAGCCAAACTCCCTAAGCACTGCCACAAGCCATTCCCAGTAAATGGAGTCAAACGCTTTGACTGCGTCTAGGGAAAGCAGCGCTTATGAGTCCTTGTCTTTATCGGTTTGCGCTATAATGTGCTGCAGCCTGCGTAGGTTCATGGACGTATTTCGGCCCAGCACGAAGCCACACTGATCTGGGTGAACTATGTCTCCTATTATTCTAGACAGCCGCTTCGCTAAGATCGTAGTCAGGATTTTAACGTCATAATTCAACATTGCAATCGGGCGATATGAGTCACATTGGTCTGCCGGTTTATTGGGCTTGAGGATCGGGATCACAAGCGTCTCCCTCATACTTTCGGGTAGTATCCCTTCTTCGTATGCCTCCTGGTATACTGCGTGTAATAGGGGGGTCAGGGAGGACTCATACGTTTTAAAAAACTCTGTGGGCAACCCGTCTGTTCCCAGTGCTTTGCCTGTGGCCAGGGATCTGATTGCAATCGGTAATGTCTTCGGGTGTGATTTCTGCTTCTAGGGAGTCGTCTTGCTCAGGGGACAGCCTGGGGAGCCCTATCTCTTCTAATGTTTCTATCAACTGTTCATGGGGGACCTGCTCCTCATGTGAATACAGGTGGGTGTAAAAGCGAGTGAAAGTGTCATTTATGCCCTGCTGCGTACAGTGTGTGTTTCCATCCTCATCTTGTAGTGAGGTGGTGGGGTGTTTGGGGTGCTCTTTACGGCAGAGCCAGGCGAGTAGTCTGCCCGGTCTGTCGGCCTCAACATGTGCTCTATTTGTTCTGGCAGTATAGTCAAACTTTTCCAGCCTGTTCCACGCAGTTATGTTCCGCTCTCTAAGTTTCACAAGCTCCTCTTCCCTCTGTTGGGTGTCTACGGGGGTAGCCTCAAGTCGCTCAATCTGCCGTTCCACTAGGTCTAGTTCTTTCCTGAGCAGCTTCTTGATACCTCCCGCCTTTGCAATTACTTCTCCCCTGGTTACCACCTTTAGAGCCTCCCACACTGTGCTATTGTAAGCTACACTACCGGTGTTAACCTCTAGGTATGCATCAATAGAATCGCGTAATTCTTCTCGGAAGGCTGGATCCCTCAGGGCGTCTGTGGGCATTTTCCACATGGGAATGGGGGTCTGGGCCCTCTGTAGTTCCATGTTATCAGAAGCGGGGAGTGATCAAAGATAGTCCTCCCCAAGTATTGTGCTCCCTCCACCCGGGGTAAGTGTTCCCTGTCTATGAATATATAATCTAGTCTTCCGGGTCTATCTCAGTTTTGTCCACCCGGAATGGGAGCTGTGGGTGAATCCAGGTGTAGACCCCTCTTGCGTATTTAGAATAAGTGGTACCAAACCCCTGGCCACCCCAATGTGTTTGTAGCTTGGCCACCGAGTCCCCCGTACAGTGGGTCTCCTGTAGTAATGCTATCATTACCCCTTTTCTGTGCAGGTAGGTTTTAATCCTGTTCCTTCAGAGATAAGACCTTAGGCCCCTTACATTCCATGTCATTATTTTTATGGTGGTCGCAGTAATAGGGGTTTAGTAATGGATCTGTTGTCCCCCCCCTTTCCCCGCCTCTGCCACCCCCGGACCTGGACCTGTTAACCAGGGGTCGGTCTGTGTTAGGGTTGGGGCGCGAGCCTCATCGTTTCCTCCCTCCCTTCCCCCCTCCCTCCCTCTCAGTGTCAATTGGAGACTTATTAACATTAACAATCCTCATTCTAGTAAATAAGGGCAACAAACCTTTCAACTCAAAACTGCCCCCAGCAGTTGCCTCAAACTTGCAGTGCTCAGGGGCACCCGATCCTTCCAGGCCTTTCCGGGCCTCCCGGTGTGGGTGGTGTGTCGGCAGTCGGCCTCCATGTGTTGCAGGGGGGTGCGTCGGCTTCGTTGTTATTCGCATGGGTCGGTGCGCTCCTGCCCGTCATGGCGTACGTAGAGTTGTAGATCTCAAGCGGTCCAGTATTCATTCGGCAGTTGTGCAAACCTTCGTTTTCCTGTCGTTTGGTGATTTCAATGGCCTGTGACTTAATGCACAGTGCTTTCCTTATCATCAGCAAGTTTGTTGTCCTCAAGCCACATATTTGCCGCTGCCGGAGTCTCAAGAAAGATAGCTTTCCCTTTGTATAGTACCTTAAGGCGGGACAGGTACAGTAGCATGTATTTGAGGTTTAGCTTGCGCAACCTAACTTTCACCGGTACAAATGAGTTCCGTGCTCGCTGCACCGCGGGGGTATAGTCTGGGTAAATGACTATTTTGGCGCCATGTTTCACGATCTCCCATCCTTCTCTTGAGAATCTCAGTATAGTCTCTCTGTCGCGAAAGTTCAAGACTTTTGCAATAATAGGGAGCGGTCGGGAGCCAGGAGGGGGCCTCTTCTGAAGTGATCTGTGGGCCCGTTCTATTGAGAAGCCCTGGGTCAGTTTGCCGGCCCCGATTTCTTGCAATACCATCATTTCCACGAATTCGGTCGGGTCTGGGCCCTCCGTGTCTTCTGGTACCCCCAGGATTCGGATGTTGCCGCGGCGGGCACTTCCTTCAGCGTCCTCTGATCGTGCCTCTAGCTGCGCTACTTGCAACTCAAGGTCTTGGACCTTAGATTTAAGTTCTGTGGTGTCGTTAACATAGTCTTGGAGCGTTGCCTCCGTTGTGATCACCCTTTCTGTAAGGTTACGGGCGTCCTGTCTCATCAGTTGCATGTCCGACTTGATTTAATCGATCCTGGTTTCGATGGACGTTCGTAGCGCCGCTATGCCTTGCAGCACTTGCGTATTTGTCGGATCGTCCTCCTTAGCTGTCGGGTTGTCTGCTGCCTCTGTCCCATGTTGTTGTTTCGCTCTGACCGTGGTGAAGGAGTCCATGGTCGTGGTTTTTAATTTGCTTTTGGGGGGCGACATCGCCTGTCTTTGGGCGTGCTCCGCGGCCTTTTCCCGTTCAGCGGGGACGTGTATGTAGGGTCGATTGTGAGGGCGGTCCTTGCAGATGGGGAGTCGTCGGCCCGCGGATGTTCCGGAGGGAACCGCCCGTCGCCTTCTCTCTTCTTCGTGTCTCTCCGTGTCTCTCGCAGCCTCCCGCCAGCCAGCGCCTCTCCTGCACGCGGTCTCGCGCTGAGGGTCCCCCTCCTTTGTCTCCTCCTCCCGGCACTCGGTCTCAGAGATAGAGACCCGGGTCACAGCCGGCCGCAGGGGTCTGTCCCCCCCGGTGTGTCGCCGGATCACTGGGTTGGACGCTGTGGGCCCTCCTCTCTGGCCTCCGGAGGCTATCCGCCCTCCATCGGTGCGTCTCAGATGGAACCGGCGGGCGCCGCCATTTTGTTGGGCCGGGGCCTCCTCTGTTTGTTTCGGATAACCGTTATCTCGGTCCGATTTTCTTGCGGAAACTTCGTCGAGGGTAGGGAAACGGTTCTTCTTCCCGTAGCTACTTAAGGCGTGCTTGTTCAGCTTAAGCAGGCCGAACGATTCGGTCCATTGTAGGATCTCGGGCAGGAGCACGAGGAGAACACGTCCTCACTCCATGCGCGCTGGCCACGCCCCCCTGCACTGTGAGTGTGTAAAGGTATGTCTGCAGTGTAGTGCAGAAATTAAAGTCTTCGATATGGAGGATGTGAATGCTAAATGCGCCTGTGCCTATTAAATAGTACGTAATGTGGGAGTGCTGTGTATATATATATAATAGTGGAAATGGAAGAAGGAGTGCCTTAGCTTTAATCAGGTGTGCCCCTTGCTGTAGGTGGGAACGCGCACATGGTACAATGTGCCCTTCTGACCATGATGCCTTTGCAAATGGAACTGTGGGAATTATCAAATGAGGTGTGGAGGGTGTGGGTGACAGGAAGGGACGGTGGTAGATGTCTCCAAATGTTGCTGTAGTGTAGTTGACTTGAGTCGGAGAGACACAGAGTTATTAACGTCGGTGATACCTTTGTGCAAGATGTGCACAGTTATACTGTGAGAAGAGGCTTTAATACTAACTTTTAGTTCGGCGGAGTGGTGGCTTTTTGGGGCACAGTCTATGAGTGGGGTTTTGGTGCTATGGTTCTCTTTTCTACATGTGTGGCATCTGTTGGCACAGTGGATGTCGTGGTAGTGCATTATGCAGCACTACATTTGGCCTATATGTCATGCACACGCTTGCTACGTCACCTCAAGAAATGGCTGTCAGCAGTGATGCACATTTTTTCCACTGCCAAGGTGATTTTCTTCTCCATACGACCAAAAGGTGCTTGGAACCATTCTGGTGTAAGTTGCCCACAGCCAGAGTTTGGGAGCTGTTTAATAAACAGAGGCTTGTGTCAGTTTATGTGCAGTGCTGGGATCTTCTGCACCGACTATGACAGCATTAACGAGCAAGATGGTCAGTGATCACAAGGAAATGTTATTTTTTGGACCTCCATTGGCAATGCTGATTGGTTTGCAATTCTGCACTAAGATTTGCAGACAATCTTGTAGAACTGTAAGAGAGGCGTCGACGTTTAGTACGTACAAATGTGAGGAGGATAAGGAAACAAAGTTATTGAAAGAGAAAAATAAAATTGTATGAAAGCACTTACATAACAGAACTAGGACATAAAAAAAACCTTTAGTTTTTTGAGACAGCTGTACACACCCAAACCCCTACCCTGTTTTACAGTTCCCCTCGTACCCACCCTCCTCCTTCCCTAGCACGATAACTCAGCAGATTAAGGTGTACTTGCACGCTTGCATGCATGTGCCACATGCAGACTTTTTTCGATGGGAGGTATGAAAATGAAACTGTGGAGCAAAAGAGACTGCTCTATAACTTGGGGGGGGTCAGGTGTGTTTGGAAACACTGTGCCCGAAGGTCTCTTTGGAGAAAGAAATGCAAAAGGTATGGTGGAAGTGTGCAAGGTAAGGGGCAGACAATTTGGGTGTATGCATGCAATGTGTGCATTTGTTTGAAGTTAATAACATGGAAGCTGTGCCGCATGTGTGCGTTATTTTTTCACAAATGTACAGTAAGTGGGGCATACAGAACAGGTGGTGGATGAACTGTGAGCCATACGGAAAAAAGTCCTTAAGTGCGGGGTGTAATTGAAAGCCAATGCAGCGGTTTGCGTGGTGGGAGTAGGTGATATGGGGCCGACATACCAGAGTTGCGCAGTAACTAGTGCAGAATGAGTGTACATCAGGCAGTTAGCCGGGGAGAGGGGAATAAATAGCAGAAGCTAAGAGAAAGGGTTTGAGGTGCTTTTTGAACTGCCAATGATACCCCTCAAGTGTCAGGGAGCCAGGGAGGCTGTTACATAGGTAGGATACAGGCAAAGAAGCATACCTACCACAAACTGGTTATTTGTAGATGTGCGTGGCCCTGAGTGAGTTGAAAGGGGATGAGGGAAGCAGACATATAGGAAGTCACAGTTGGAGGTATTGAAGTCCCAGGGCCCAGAAGGCCTTTTGCATAATGCAGAGTCTTCTCACTTTTTTTTTAGCAGCCACTGGGAGTTATTGGTGATATTTCAGTGCAGGCCATATAGCATCCTATATCGCATACTTGTCTTCTGGATGCGTTCCAGAGGGCCGACAGTAGAAGGGGGCAGATTTAAAATAAGACTGTGGCAATAGTGGTGTCTAGACATAAGTGCACCTGTGCACATAGTGATGTTTGGGAAAGCTCCTTTCGCCCAATGCGATACATCCGATGCTGCTATTGTGCTATTTTTTTATGATTTATGTAGGAGGTGGGTTAGTGGGTAATTACATTTCGTAGAATTGTCGGAAGGAATGCAAAGAGTTCCTGTTTCAATATTACAATGTATGATGTGGGCAAATAAGAACGTTGCAAGCACATATCGCTGAAGTGCTACTTAATGGTAGGTGATGGGAAAGCATCCAGCTTGCTTGTAAAGAACGTTATGTCCGCTCAGTGGCAGATACCGTGCACAGTGGTGTTCCTTAACAGAGTTGTACATATACTGTGGGAGAAGTTAGCATACCTCCATTTTGTCGTGCTGGGTGTTCATGTGGGTGAATGTGGATGCAAAAATGTTGCACTCTTTCACATAACTTTCTACTACACATGTTTTCCAGTGACTGGATACTTGCAGGCTTATTTAGTAAAGGTACTTTTGAAGTGCTGCGTAGATCCCACAGTGTTAAATGCTAAGGTCTTGGATGCCATTGGTGGAGGCACGTATGACTGTTTACAGGTAGCCAATCAGGTACTAGAATAGTGGTAAGACTGCTACTGTACTGGAGCGCGGCCTTGCGCGCAATTTGGGAACAGCACATGCCACATTGTGTGCTTCTCACCATGCGGCCCAATAGAAATATGATTGTGGAGATTATCCAATCAGGTATTGAGGGTCTGGTTCTGTGAAAGGGGCTGTCATAAAGTGTTCAATTAATGTGCGTAGTGAGGGTGGCTGAGATGGCGAAACGCATTGTGTTGATTTTGGGTGATGCATTTGTGCTCGATCTATGCTTCGGAAAGACACTTTGATGGCAATTTTGGTTTGGAAGTAGTGCACGTCTTGAGGAACAGTGTCTAGGAGCGCAGTTTCGCCGATAAGCATACATTTTGCAGAGACTTGGCCACCTTTGGGATTGTAGATATCATTGTCCTTCACTACGGCGCTATGCATATTGGTTACGTGCCTTGTTTAGGTTTGTTCCGTCGAATCAGAAAGTTGCTGAATACAGTGAGGCACCTTTTTCCAACTGCCCAGGTGCTCGTTTCATCTATACTACCAAGTAGAGTACGGGTGACTGGTGATGAATGTTGTTCCGAGCCAGACGCTGGAAGGTGTTTCATCAACAGAAGCCAGTCAGATTGTGTCCACTGGCGTTGGATGTTCTTCTGCAACAATTACCTCATTAGTTGTGGACATGCACGAGTTTTTTTTTAATGGGAATAGCCTTTCCTTGTTGCCCATTGGCCATGCTGTTTTGTTTGCCAATCTACAGTATGTGGTGAAGAGTTTACTGTAATATTGTGACTGCAAGAACACAGAAAACTAATGAAAAACGGAAAAAAGGTGTCTCGCAACATGCATCTAAAACGAGAAATTGGCAAAAAAAAAGCCTTTGGACAGCCTCCCTTAAAAACTAAATTGAAATGTATCCATCCACGGTGGCACTCAGCACGAAAACCTCATCCGGGGCTTTTCACGATGGCCATGGAAATGGGACTGTGCAGGCTGAAGTATTGCGCAATGCCGTTTCTGGGTGTGGTGTGCAGTGTTCCCTCTAAGCTGTGCGCATGTGCGCTTGCCCAGCTTCCTTCTGGGTGCCGCTCAGAAGAATTTTAGCAGCGCACACAGACAACTCTCACCTATTCAAAAATATTTAATAAGGCACAAGCCACAGTAATTGAAATTAGCTTTCTCTTAAAATAAGCAAATAGTCTTAATATTCTGCTAATTTGCATTACACTACTATGCAAGGGTGACCGTAACACCTAAAATCCCTAAAAGCAAAATACACACATAAGAGGTTAAAAACTAATATGAAAAACTGGTTCCATGAACAGAAAAATGTAACCAAGATATGCCTGCACACCTTAACCAAATAATGGGCCTCATTCTGAGTCCGGCGGTAAACCTGCCGGTGCTACCGGCGGGTTGCCGCCAGACTCAGATTAATTTACTGACAACTAACCTCCCAGTGCCACAGGCTCATTCCGAGTCTGGCAGCCGGGAAGTCAGGTGCAGGTATATTTGTAAAACCCCATTCCCATTGAGTGCTATGGGACTCTATGGAAGTGGGGACACGGGAGCACCAGCACTGTTGCTAACGGTGCCGGTACACCCTGTGAAAAGTCTGCCTACCATGACCGCTGGCCCCGGCAGGCAGGCTTGTAGGTGAGCTTACAGGCACCCTTGTTCCCAGACCGGCAAACTTATAATGAGGCCCAATGTTCCCGACCCATGACTCCTAAGCTTGTTTCTACCACACCTTTACCTTATGACTCTAACTTCTGCTCCAGAACACATTAAGATAGTACCGGACAACCTTGACTCTTCCTCTCTTTGCTCTTGCAAAAGGTTAGCAGACGTGTACCTACATCCACTTGTTTTATGTGTGTTGTAATATGAATAATATGAATACTGTTCACGTGCCAGAATGTCTGTTACTCATTGTGCCTTACCAAAAGCGTCACCCACACGATACAATCGAACTACCAGCTAAAATATCGGATCCTGACTATAAGTAAGCAGGCTACCTGGGTGTGTAACCTTATCCCATGCTTCCTCTTCTTTGTACAAATGTCACGCAATGCTTTGAAGCGGCCCCTTTACAAGTTAACACATTATTAAACTCAAATATTATTTTGCCCTGTAAGGGTTTTGAGAAGACAAATGTGATGCTCAGTATCTCCTACTTTAGCATTACTAACATTACACCATAAGTGGACAGCAACATTAAAATGTATCATTTTACTTTGCCTACACGGGATAATGGGTATAGACTATGGCTGGGATTACTCGTCCATAGTATCAGGGCACCGGATATTGGGATATTCAGACAGGAGAATGTTTTTCACACAATCTACCTCGTTTCCACGTGTTCAGAGTTCCTTTGGGCATAGGCCTTTACACATTATTTGGTAACTCGCTTCTATGCAAAAACGGTTTCACTGAGTTTTGTTTAATCCTACACAATGTTATAAGATTGGGGTATATTGCAAACAATCTTGTATGAACTGAACTGCAGAAGAATTGTGTACATGCAGAGTCATGACATTCTTAAAATGCACATAATATGTTGAGGCATTAAATATGCCTTGCTTACAAAGTATTGTGGGTCTGCAAATATCCCAGTGAGTGTTTACTGCTACAATCCCTCACATTTTACAATGCTCTATCAACTAGTATTAGAGGCTAGCACAGGGTCAGGGGAAGGGTATGGGTGGAAGAGCACAGGTCATCACTCCTTGCGGGTGACGAACAAAACAGCAAATTTCAAAAACCAAGTCAGACGTTTCAGCAGTAGACTGAAAGAAATGTGTTGCTTGTTTGCTAAAGGATAGGACATTCCATTACCCGTCTAGACAACAGCACCTTCTTTTTCTTTTTATGCTCAACTGCTGATTACACAAATCATTAGAAGCATGTTCTCTGTACCCTTGAATTACTTCAATAAAGTGGCACTTGAATTCCTATCAGCATGTTTTTTGACACATTGCTTTTAATTGCCATTAATCCATCGACAAATGTGTATTCTGCCTGAATTTGACAGCAACATCAGTTTATGACAAGAGATATGTGTTTTTTGTAGTACACATGAGTGACTTTCCAGTGGCATAAAACGTTTGCAAGGTACTGTGGCAGATGTTACAGTCTTGGACTGGTTGAGGGGGGTTTTCTGTTTAATCACATATGACATATTCTATTTTAGCCTATGTGTTTGGAAAAAGGGTTGTAAAATTTGTCAAGCATTGCAGTGGCTATGAAGAGGAAATTCCTTTCGAAACACGCATGCTCACAAAGTGGATTACCTCATTAGTCAGTTGCGCACAAGGAAAATAATGTGCGCACTACAGCAAACCAGATCCGCACATAGAGAAAAATAATTAGAGGGAACATTGGTGGTGTGTACGCAGAGGACTGATGTTACATGGAGAGCTCTTTAATGTAATTGGTGGATGCGTGTGCAACATTGTAAGAGAACATGACGACGGTGTGCAAGTGGGAAAGAAGTGGAGAGGGAAGAAGAATTGTTGATGCTTCAGTGGGCCGTGCCAGTAGTGATACTTGGGAAAGCGCATGTGCCATATTCAACTCTTCTCACCATGGTGTGCAATGGAAATGGGACTGTGGGCATGGTCCAATGAGGTGCGCAGGGGGTACGTCACAGGCAAGGGCGGCCATAGGGAGAGGGACTCCTCCTGTTTCACTGGGGTGCGGCCTTCGCCGTACTTTCAGATGCGCATGTGGTACAATATGCGCGTCTCACCATGAGGGCCAATGGAAATGGAACTGTGGGGAATATGACATCAGGTACTGTGGGTGTCGTTCACACAAAAGCCCAGTCATACTATTGTATATTGCTATGCGTAGGGAGGCTGTTTGACATGGCAAAACACCTTAAGTTGCCTTTGGGTGATGCATTTGTGCTACATATGCACAAGTATGCCCAGGAAAGACACTTTGATGGCCACTGAGAATTGGAAGGAGTGCACACATTGTGATGCGCTGTGTATGTCGGATGTATTGCTGATATGCATGCCCTTTGGAGAGACATGGCCCCTTTTAATACTGGCGATGTTATTATCATGAATTACAGCGACATGTATATCGGTTACCTACCTTGTTTACGTATCCTCCGTCCACTGAAGAGTTTGCTAAATGTCGTGCAGATGCTTTGTCGCACTACCAAGGTGTTTTTCTGGTGCCTAGTCCGCTGGTGGGATATTTCTCAGCAACAATGAACCCAGTCGTTGTGGAAATACGGAGTCTTTGCAAGCAGAAGGTATTTTGTTGTACACGATTGGTAATGCTGTTTTGTTTGCCCGCCTACGGGATGCGTTGAAGACTTCAGTGTGACAATGTGAGCACAAGCAAACACAAAAGCAATTGAAACCTGAAAGAAAGGGTGTTTAGTAGAATCATCTACAATACAACTTAAAACAAAATGTGCTATTTTCAGAGCTGTCCGCACAAACGACCTCCCCCACTTTGGTTGGACTTAATTAAGTTACAGCTGCATGCAGCACGAAATCCCCAACCTGGGATTTTGAGGATGGCCATGGAAACAGGACTGTGCAGGCTGAGGAATTGCCCAATACCGCTTCCGGGTGTGGTATGTACGCAGAGGGCTGGTGTACAAAACTAATATAGTTCAATGGAGGCCTTGTCAATGTGATCGGTAGATGTGTGTGGAACATTCTAACAGCAATCGCTTCTGGCATGTTGCAGAGAAGGAAGAGGAAAGGGAGGAAGGAATGTTTGTGCTTTACTGGGGTACGGCCTTCGCCGTAGTTGAAGAAACACACGTGGCACATAAAACCGCTTGCAGCATGCTACCTATGGAATGGCATGATGGGGTTGCACAGTAAAGGACATTAGGCAGGTACCGGCGGATGTTACGTGGGAGAACCTGTGAGATGATGTGTGCCAGCTTCCGCTGAGCACATTGTCAGCCTGGCAAGCCAGGCAGCAGTAGGCTGTCATACAGTCTCCCCTACAACCTTCTGCCACAGACCTTGACTCACCTAAATACAGGGACCATCATCAGGAAATATGCTGAAATGTACGATGCAAGGTGACTAAAATTTAACGGCAGTGCTATTTGTGAAGATTTAATAAAAGCACAGGAAATTAACCTTCACGTCTGGTGTGATGATTGATAGTCCACTGCAGGGGGCTATTGAAACTTAGGGTGTGGGTTATAGGAAGGGCAGTTAATACTTTTCATAATTACAGTACGTACTGAGTTGGGTAGGCATTAATTGCAAAGAAAATGCAGCACAGCAGACACGGTCCAACCTCACTTACAGGGCACAGTACTGTGGCTTCCTACTCTGTTTTGAGAAGCTACAAAGAAGTTGTGGTGGAACTTTGCGGTGTGAACTTTCGTAGGACTGCTGTGGAGAACTTGGACTCGACAAACAGGCCTGCATTTTTGAAAAAGATGCATATATGTGCAACAACACATTGTGGTGTGTTTGTAAGTGTGTACTTTCAGGAAACAATCTTAACATTGCAAAACACTACACTTTTCCGCTGTCCGAGGGTCCAGATGGTGTTCCCGAAATAAGGGCCTACGCGCAGCGTTGGTTCAGTCACATGCTGCCGTTGCCACTGTTCTCCTTTGGGACGGGTGTCTGCAGGATGCATTTTGGCCGGAATACGTTGTGCTCATGAGGAGAAGTGTCCTATGCACACTGCTGCCACTTGTCTAAGGAATAATAGTGCAATACACGTGCCCTGACCATTTTGGGGGAATTTGGATGTTTATAGAGCATAGCAGGTGGAATGTTCATGTGTATAGCTACTTGTAGGAAGTGGGTGGGCACCTGGAGCACATTAAAGTTAATTTGCATATGCAGCAGAGTGGCCCTGTTACTAGGACACACAGCAACACATACACATGCTTCTACTTGCACTACGCACAAACGTCCACTCCCACGCGCATTGTTAGGTGGTGGACAACATGCAGACATGCAGACCCTGCTGGCGGCGTATGGATGCCTCCTTTGTGATTGTGGATAGGCCGGACAGCTGCGATGGTCGTAGGACCCATACCTTTTTAGTAATTGCGGTCTTTGCAACGAGGACTGTGTGCCGCCGAGTCAGAACCCCATTTCAGGAAGAAAGAAAACACCACACAAACCCTCAGCAACTTTTACAATGATACCGTTTACTTGTATACAATCATACGCATTATTGCGAAAGGGAAGGGGTAGCAGAAGTGGCTACTTATTGTGGCGAAATGGGGATTTCCAGAACTTGGTTGTTAGGGGAGGAAGAGCTTCATGTATTACTGAAACATCTCCCAGGACATGGTTTTTGAGGGGATGGTGGCCTATGACATGGTAAGGAGTACACGTGGAGGTGTGGCACTGCTGTTTTATTTTGTTCAAAATATATCCTTGTGCGCAAACTTTACGGCGGTACATTTGTTCACCACTTTTTCCACTTTCATCTCCAGGCTGTCCATTTCCCTATGCAGAGAGTTTCTCTCCTTTCTTATGCCCGTATGCTGTTGTGCAAGGATTGCTGCTTGTACTGCCTTTCTTTCCTTTCCAATATGTCCTCTTACCGAAAGGAGAATGTGTTTGGTGTACATGCAGCAACATATATTACATCATTTACGGTTCACTGTACAGTGCATTCCAATGTGGTTACTATAGGAACTGTTTGCGTCATGAGGGACATTTTCGTCCTGCCACTCTAAGGTGCTTGCTATTGCTGCGTTAAACAAAAACACGTTATGGTTATGTTCTATTGCATACTGCAGCAGATGAGTAATTATCACATAAACTTTAGTGTCCATACTACATTGTAGTGACGTCGAGGTCTTAGCACTTTCCAGTCCTTACTGTGGCACTTTGTTCTTTGTTCCCATTTACAGTAGCAGTGCGGTACATTGTTTAAGGCGGACGTCACTTCTGTTGTTCATGCATTCCTTTATGGTGTACTGCCTATGCCTTTGTCCTGTTTGCTTAATAGTACACAATCTGCAAACTACTCTTTTTTCACTTGCAATTCTTGCACATGGTGCGGTTTGTATATGTTCTTTGCGTTTGGTGATAGGTACCACTATGTAAGAGCAGCAGTTTCCCTATGTTGCACAGTTCTTCCTTACAAACTAAGGGTATCCTGCTAAAAACAAATGAAATTCACTGACAAAAAACATTGTCAAAGGGACGTTATGGTTAAGTTGCGCTACTAAAAACATTTCCCCTTTATTGCAAAAGAATAGCCTAAAACAACGTTATGGTCAAAGTGCCCTACTAAAGACCTATGAAATTCACTAACAAAAACCTTGTTAACGGGACGTTATGGTTAACCATAACGTCCCGTTAACAAGGTTTCTTGTTAGTATATATATATATATATATATATAAATATATAAAATTAGAGAGTTTGTGTGAAGACCAGAGAGATTGAAAGGCAGAGGAGACGGTGGGAGAAAAAAACGAGGTAGTAAGATCATTTTTTTTTATTATTGATATAGTTGAATTAAATCAACTTTTCAATACAAAACTTTACAATTTTTTAAGAAGAAAAACAATAGTACAATGTAATGCAATAAAATATATTAAAATACAGATGTTATATAATAAAAAGGAAAGAACAGAAAAATTCATAAAACATGGATTGTTAGAACACAACTTGAAAATTAAAATATTCAGAAAGATAAATTCATTGCATGTAAAAAATGGACAATTGCTATTTGAACGGAAGTATTCGTGGTACATAATAAGGAAGACCATCTTTGTACTGGATCTAGTATCCCAAGATGATTACAATGGTCTGAGAAAAACCTTTGACGCTCACTGATTAAAGCTGGACACAGAGATAATATGTGTTCTAGGGTTTCCATAACATTTGTATCGTGGCAGAATCGACAATAGGCTAGATCCGATGAGATGCGATTGCGTTGAACAATTAATTCATGAGTGTGCCACAGATTTAGATGCATCCTTAGAATTTCACAGTGTATTTTTTTACATGGAAACTTAAGGAGGTACGGTTCTATAGAACCTAGACATTTATGTTTGAAATTGTCAGGCATGGCCGATTTGTACTTTAAGCATTTGTCTCTTGTGTTAATCCAATCGTAATGATAAATTAGATTCTTAACTTTGTCAGGATTGGTAAGCAACATCTCATGGGTTACTTCAGCTTGGGCTAAGATGGTATAAGCGGATCGCAACCAGCATTTGATAAAGGTATGGTTGGTTTTAAATATGTAGTCAGAGAGAAATTGTAAGATGTTATTTTCGCTCGTTGACAACAAACATTTGCAGAGTAACGCGCAAACCTTCCATGAGTATTGTGCATGTAAGGAGGTTAAACCTAATTCATAACGCAAATAGACTACTGGGATGCATTGGGGGAGCAGGAGAATTGCTTTCCAAAACTTGCCTTCCAAGTTATCTAAGATTTTTGGCGACCATGGTAGTTGGGATTCGAGGCCACATAGAATGCATGGAGTAGCTTTTTGTTTCCAATACAACACAGCTGGCTTCATGGTGAAGGCACCATAGCGATGTATGATGACTTTGCCCTGAGAGATAGTTGTGTTTAGTTTTTGCTTTACAACATCTAGATGGCCAGAAACTGAGGCATTATCATCGAATATCATTCCCAAGTAGACATAATTTGGGACTGTTACCAGAGGAGTTTGGTTAATTGTCCATAATAATTTATGTCTTGAGAAATTATTTGGTTTATAGATGACAATTTGAGTTTTAGAGGTGTTGATTCGCAATTCATTTTTTTCTATATAACTATTAAATGCATTAAGGAGGTTTTGAGGACCACTCTGGGTTTTTGAAAGCAGCACCAGATCATCCGCGTACATAAGAGTCTGGAATTGGATGTTATTTAATTTGGGAGAGTCAGATGGTATTGCCTCAAAAACCTCGCGTATGTCATGGATGAAGTAGTTAAAAATGGCCGAAGCGAGTAAACAGCCTTGTTTGAGGCCACGGGCAGTTGGAATTGCCAAAGACAACAACCCTTCTAGAGTTAGTCTGATATGAACTGAAGTATCACAATGTAAAGCTTGGATGATTTGTTGTAGTATGTAAACTATTTTTATTGTTATTAACAAACAACACACCAAACATTACAGTTCTTTCGGACGTTCATAGTCCGCATCACAACATCACTTTATACATGATGATCCTCTATGTCCCCCCCTCCTTCCCCACAAACTTGAGCCGTTTCCTCCGTGCCATCTGCCTGGCCTTTTTCGGGTTTCTCAGTATTTGTCAGCTCATATGAGTCTCCAGGCTATCAAAGGGCCCACCTCCTCCTCTCCCCCTCTAGTGATGGCTTCATACCACACCGCGGTCTCCGCCTCTGCCCATTTCAAGAGGTCTGTCCACCATATCTCCACCCTGGGCCTCCGGGTCGCCTTCCAACACATAGCTATTCTACGCTTGGCTAGGATATAAGCCAGATCCTTCATCTTACTGATGTGTTTTGAATTACGTGGTCTAGGGAAACACCCGAGCATGCATGCCCAGGCAGACCTAACGTCAATTTTTGTAGTATGTAAGGACACTTATCTCTTGTCAGTTTAGAAAATAACAGGGGGCGAGAAATGGCATCAAAGGCTGTGTGAAGATCTACAAAGGCAAAGTAGATTGCCTGCTTTGACGACTGCGCTTGGGATTTGACTGCATTGAGGCAAAACAAGTTAATGTTCGTGCCCATGCCTGCTAGAAAGCCCGTCTGGAAGGGATCTCTTTTAAGGGTGGTTTTTGTCCAGCTGTTGAAATCACAGAGGATAAGTTTAGCAAAGAGCTTCCCAGGCGCATCTAGCAGTGCAATGGGCCTATAGTTACATGGAAGAGTCTGATCAACTTTTTTATGGATTGGAACTATTATGGAGCTTTTCCACGAGGTGGGAATACAGCGTGATGTAATGATCTGCTGGAATAGAACGTGCAAGATTTTGGCCCACATGACGGGATTTGATTTAAACAAAGTTATTAAGGACATCCGGACCCATGGCTCTTGAGGGACTCATGTGCTTAATGTATCCCTCAAGAATGGTCGGAGAGCATTCTAGAAACCATTTGCCTTGTCCTTCTTGTCTGTAGGTGGCGTTAGAAAATTTAGGATCTGCATACAATTGGGAGTAGTGCTGGATCCACTCTGCCTCAGAAACACTAAGAATTTGCATATAAGGTTGTGTCTGGTGGGCACACTGATTAAAGACGGCCCATGTTTCTGTGGTGTTCTTGTTTGCTATTAATCTAAGCGTGTGTTCGCTATCATGCTGCAGGATATGGGCTTGATGTTGCTGCATCCAGTTGCGATATTTGCATTTGGCAGATTTTAGTTGCTGGTTACGAGAGGGCGAATTTGATTTGCAAATTAGTCTCTTTTCACGCTAATATCCGGTCTTCCTGGTTTTACCCAGGGGATTAAATGAGCGTTTGTGTAGGGCTCCTCTGCGATTGGCGGTATTTACTGGACTTTTGAAGGTGAACAAGAGGTTTGTATACTGCGTTGGATTACAGGAATTATTGTTACAGGTGACCAATTTAGAAAAAGCTAGAAGATTGGTCTCAGACCAACGAAAACAGGATTTTGCATTGTTAACAATTCCATTTTGCAGAAAAAATGTATGAATTGAAGGTGCAGAAACCCATTTTATGGTTAGTACTAGCAAATGATGGTCACTATGTATTTGGGGAATGACTTCAAAAGATTGTATGTGGCCATTCAAGTTGGTATGAGTGTACATATAGTCAATGGTGCTAGACATGGTTTCTCTCTGCCACGTCAGGTGAGCTGGAATGTCACCCTGTATAGCACCATTGGTCATATGGAAATTTCGTTCCAGCATGAATGTGGACCAACACTTAACTTTCGCAATGGTATTTTTGCCTTTACGATGTAAACAGTCATGGTTAAGGTCTCCAACAATGATGGTATCTGTGATGCCCTGAGTGATAGATATGAGGTCAAGCAATCTGGACATACCACCATAAAAGGCTGTGTCTGTTAGTCCAAGAGGGTTGCAATAAATGTTAATCAGAGCTAATGTGTGAGATGGGCATGAGATTTTCACAAGTTGGATATATGGCTACACCGAATCCCAAGATTGAACGAAAAGCCCTTCGACATATTAAGCCCCACCAAGAGGCCCGAGGAGGGGCGACCTTTGGAGCCTGCAATTGCTGGTAACAGTACAACCTCATAATTATTCCATGCTGGTGAATTTAAAAGCCATGTTTCCTGCAGAGCTATTTTGTCATAAGCTATTGGAAAGCTGGAAATAGAGGTTTGCAAATGGGAATGGCCTCGTGTGTTCCAGCTTGTGATAGTACAGGAACATTCTGTGGAAATTACTGGTGGTTATGACATATAGCGATGGTCAGGCTGAGAATTTCTCACTGTCATTTCATTATTCTGTATAATTTGCATTGATTGGTTTGCATAATTTCCTACATGTATACGCGCTGGGTCTTGCGATAACAGAAATCCCATGTTAAACAACTGCATTTTTGCTTTCCAAACAGTATTCAACACAATTCCAGACGGAATCCACAAACGTACAATTGAACAAGTATTCAGACATGAACTCGATCTGTTCAGGTCACTCGAGCAGATATCTTCAAGCTCCACTAATTCTGAAAAAATGTTTAACACACTGCATCTGTTCAGATCATAAGTGCCGAAAATTGCCTCCTCAACATTTTAAAATAAGAGAATGGTATTTTCGGGTGTCAAAGTCTTTGTGTCTAGATTTCAGAGCAGAGTCAGTCGATTAGAATTAACAATTGGCTCAATGAAATTGCTTGGAAGGGAGGAGGTTGCCATGTGCTGAGAGGACAGAGGATGGTCAGTGCTATGAAGCAGAGGGGGAGACAAAAGTCAATTACATTGGGAACAGCAGCACACGGAAGGAGCCATTGGAGCAAATTAGCGTTCTGTCCTTGGGAATTTGAGACAGATTTCAGTGCTGGACCCTTAGAGCGTGACGCTAAATAAGAATCCACGGCCTTATGTATGTGGACAATGGTAGGGTCACGGATCTCATTTGAATTCATTGTGGAAGAGTGAACCACGGTGTTCTGTTTAGGTATCAGCGAAAATATATCATTAGCAGGCTCCGGTACTCTCTCCACATTGGCGCGATCCAATTCCCGGATAAGAGCATCCAGTGGGGGGGTAAGATGTAGGTGGGAGGGCTGTGGTCACTGGAGGCGCTGCCAGATTTTGAGGCACAAGTGCGGGATCACAAAGAGCATGACTGGGAGGCATAGTGACCGCAATCTCCTTGGGGGGAGGAGCACCCGGAGAAGTATCAGGGCGCTGCCAGAACTTGTGGTAAAACCGTGGGCTCTTGCGAGACAGGTTCGGATGGCAAAATAGCCAAAGGTTAAGTAACAGGTGCTGGCGGTGTGCAGGATATTGCTTTGGCTGGTATAATTTTGTCTGTATTGGCATTTAATGTTTTGAAAAAAAGATTTCATGGTGTGTTTTGGAAGTCTCAAACTGCGACAGTTTTGGTTTTGCTTTGAAAGACGTACAAAGCACCTTGGGAGTCGTTTTTTCCTTGTGGTGTAGTGGGCAGGGCCTCCTCCACAATGGGTACCACGGCTGTCATAGGGACAGTAGATGAGGAGGGAACATCAGCCACGGGCGTTGAGGGGCGGCTTAGCCATGACTCATGTGATGGTAGAGTGCCAGCGGCAACGCCACGCTCTACTTCTGGAATGATGATATTCACAAAGGTTGGGAAAGTGGAAGCAGGTGGAGAAACTGGGGACCCGACTGAACCAATCGTGATGATCAAAACGCCATCTATTGGTGCAACATCCGAATTTAAGGGTATTTGAGGGTTTAACTTGAAGTGCTGTAGCAACAATTCAAGGAAAGATAGCACTTGTTGGGTTTGGGTGGATTGTTTTAGCGTCTAGCCCATCATATATCTTGTACAGGGTCACCATATTCAATTGCAATGTTGCCAGAGTAACATCAAGCCTGGGAAGGGCAGGAGGGGAGTGAGGAACTGGTGGAGGAGGTACATGTGAGACTGGAGCACGCGCCCTCCTAGGTGTGGGATATACAAAGCAGACTGTTGGAGAACCTGGGGAGGACGCTGAACCTGACGTGATTTCGGCAATGCTGTGTAAGCCAAAAAACATGGAAGTGGGAGACTCGCACTGGCTCGCGTATAGCAAAAGGTCAGGGTCGGAGCACGGGGAGGAGGTTTGGGGCGCCGCAGCATTGGGGGACCCTTCCCTCAAACGAGGGGGACGCGGCAAGGGAGTGTGAAGTATGGTGTTATCCGAAACGGGCAAGGCTGAAAATTTGGAATGAAGCCCAGGTGCGATATTGTCTGCTGCAGTGTCTGGGAGGAACACTCTAGGTGTATGAGAAGGGCCATCATTTGGAGGCGACAAAGTTGGTAAAGTCACTCTCTTCATGATGGGACTCGTTGGAACAGGGGACAAGGTAATAGATTTGTAAGAGGAACATGATTTATAGGAGGAACAGGAGGCACGTGCAAGCGACATGGTTACACTATTTGGCTGGAAAGTTATGGGCATGCCCGTTTTTAAAGAGTATGCCATGAAAGCGCGTGCAACAGCGCCTAGGGAGGGAAGCAACTCTTAGTATGCAAACAAAACAATATGTCCAACGTGAAAAATAAAAAGTAAAAATGTTTTTTTTTTAAAACTGTCTACAGAGCAACCCAAATAACCAAACAAAAATTATAGTGGTAATGGCAATCTTTGGAGTTTGCTTACCAAACAAAATAAAAAGGAAGAGATGAAAATATAAAAATAATTGAAGAAAAAGGGGACAGTCACCTGGACTGCAGGCTGCGCAGCTAAGCACCCAAGAAGTACTTAACCAGTACTTGCCCCGGGTGCGCGTTTGTTTCAAATTTATGAGTTGTCCAATCCACGGACAAACAGAGGCAGAGCTCTAGGAAGGAAAAAAAAAATCTGAAAAATGGACACAACAAAGTCCAAACAAAGCCCAAAGTCCAACAGAGTCCAAACACTGTAGCCAGGAAGTGTGCACCAGTCACCTTCTTAAAGGGCACATGGCAGCATTCAGTGGAGACAGCAGAAAGCACAAAGCAATCCGACTCCAGCAAGTACAACGCGCAGGGGGACTCGCAGCCAAGCAGTAATTAACCAGTACTTGCCCCGGGTGCGCGTATGTTTCAAATGTATGAGTTGTCCAATCCACGGACAAACAGAGGCGGAGCTCTTCTTAAAGGGCACACGGCAGCATTCAGTGGAGACAGCACGAAGCACGAAGCAATCGGACTCCAGCAAGATCAAGGAAAGGAGCAAAGGAGCAAAAAGGAGCGATTTATGGCGAAACTGAATGGGAGCATATGAGATTGGTTAGTTTCCCATCAAGCCACATTAGCAATCCTGGGGAATTTAGGATGGGCATCATTTAGGATGGGGCATCTCTCAAATAAATCGCTGGAGGAAGCCAGACGGATAAGGTGGTGTTTTGGGCCTTATTACAAGCTAGCAGCAGATAGTAGGTGCTACCAATGGCTAGTTATGGAACCTGGGATTTAGGAACACCAGGGCTAGCGTTCAAAGCCCATGGGAGATGAGATAGGGATGCACAATAGTGCATTCCCCCCTTTCCAGCATGGTGCATACCATAGAACCACCCGATTGTCTTTATACTGAAGGTTCAACCCATTGATGACAGGAACAGTCAATACATCTTACGCTGTTTTATTTTTTAAATAAAACCCTTAAATCTTTCTGGAGACTGTGAGCCTAATCAGAGCCTTGGTATTTATTTATTTAATCTTTTTTATAACGTGCCTACTACCATACCCGATTTCGGTTTCTAAGCGCAGATCCGGGATTCTAACCTTGCGTCCAACACCAGCGCGTTGCCCCAGTGCTATCCTCCGTTCACTTCGACTAAGTAATTGCGCCCAGCATGCCCCCTAGAGTCCCAAAAATCAGGATTTGCAGCGTTACCACAACTTGGGATCCGGCGCTATTCCGAGTTGCGGTAATGCTATTTGCGTTGATAGTATCCCGGTGTATTTACCTCCACTAACTTCCAGAAACGGGCCCTCGTGATTGAAGCTGCTGTGAGTAGCTGGTAAAGTAGGGTTGCTGTACGACCCGACATTGGGAAGGACGCGCCCTCCGGGGCATTCCCCAGGACTAAAACCTGTTGATCCGTAGGGGGGGAAGACTCCAGTGCTCTCCTTGATTTTGGATCATGCCTCTAGCCAAAACATCTGCTTGACTGAACAATGCCACCACATGTGTGCTACATCACCTTTCTCTCCACAGCCATGCCAACAAGTGTCAGGATAGCCAGGGTTCGTTGCATGTAATCTGCGTGGGGGTAAATACCACCAGTAACACAGCTTAATAGCGTTCTCCTTCACAACCGTGCATCATGAACTCTTCTGGGCTCTGTCCCAGATTCTATGCCAGGATGCCTCAGAAATCTCCAGTCCCAATTTCCTTTCCCACTCTGTCATGTATGGAAGCTTTTCCCCAGGGGGGGACGTTCTCTAAAAGTCTGTAACAGGTTGAGATTCTGTGAGCCTGCTGGCCTTCTAGGATTTTAAGTTCTATCCCAATTGGGTCCCTGGCTACAGCTCGATGAGTGTCCCCATTGGTTATCCAGTGACGAAGCTGAATGTACCGAAAACGTTCAGATTCCGGCAAGTTAAACTTCTCTTTACATTCAACAAACATCAATGGATCTCGGTTTGAATACAGATCTTTTAGCCTCAAAGGTTCAGCTGATTCCCAGCTCTGGAAAGAACCAGCCACAAGGCCCGGCGTGAATGCAGGGTTTTGAGTGAGAGGGGAAAGCGGGCCCAGACAGGAACTGATCCCTTTTTGCATGCGTGCCTTATCCCAATTCTGAAGCGTTGTTGACGTGGTAGGCAATAGCGCGCTCCGGTGTCTTCGGGTTTCTATAGGGAGAAACGGAAGATGTGCCAGTGGGAATGGGGCCGCTGCCTGTTTGATTTCCTGCAATTTTGGGGATCTGGAGAGTTCGCCCAAGTCATCATAGCGGCGAGCTGCGCGGCTCTATAATAACATTGAATCGAAGGGAGCCCCAAGCCGCCTGATTCCTTTCCCCCAGTAATAAGTTTGCGACAAATTCTAGGCTTTCTCCTTTTCCAAATAAAACGGGCCAACGCCTTTTGCAAGTCAATGTGGTCCCGTTCCCGGATCAGCACTGGAAGAGCCTGAAAAGCATATAGAAACTTCAGGTGTAAGGTCATCTTGACTGAGTAAATCCAGCCTAACCATGAGATCTCTTGGGACTCACAGTGTGAGAGCCAATCTTTGGCTTCCTTCAGTAGGGCAGGTATGTTGGCTGTAAAGAGATCTAAGTAAAACGGGGTACATTTTATTCCTAAGTAGGGGATCTCCGCGGTGGACCATGGGATAGGACACCATGCCCGAATAGACTCCACATCCCTGGGGGTCTCTGTCAAAGCCAACACAAAAGACTTGGATGGGTTCACCTCAAATTCCGATATCTTTGCATAGCGAGACGAAAAGGTTCAGCAGCGGCAGAATAGACCTACCTGCGTCATTTAAGAAGCAGAGCAAATCGTCTGTGTATAAGGCTATTTTATGACATTGTCCAGCAAACTCAAAGCCAAGTATATCAGGATGGAGACAAATTTGTTGGGCTAAATCGCCAAGGCTTAAGGTGATCAGAGGAGTCCAATGTGCGTTCATCTTAACCTTAGTTGATGGAATCTGAACGTTTGAGAGGATCAATTTCGAAAATCGAGATCCAAAGCCGCCCCAAATAATCCCTGGACATGCTTTCAAATGCCCTATGGGCGTCTAGAGACAAAAGGGACAACCTCCCTGGGATCTTGGGGACAAGGACAATTAGGTTGATCACCTGGCGGATATTATCATGCGTTGAGCGGTTACAAATAAAGCCTGTTTGGTCTCTCTCTATTAATGTTGGGAGAATTCCTCCCAGGCGCCCAGTTATTATTTTGCTTAAGAGTTTCGCGTCTGTGTTCAATAAGGCAATAAGCCGATGCGAGGCACATTCAGTGGGATACTTCCCTGGCTTTAGAATCAAAGTGGTTGCGGATTCAGCCTTAGATTTAGATACCGAACCAGTGTCCCAGATGGTATTAAACAATTTTGTCAAGTAGGGGAAAGTACAGCGCTAAAAGCTCTATAGAATTTATTCATAAAGCCGTCTAGACCCAGATCCTTTCTAAGAGGGAGGGAGCGAATCGCCAGTTCCGTTTCCTTTAGCGTGATGGGCTCCTCCAAACGTCTCCGCTGCTCCTGGGTAACTTGAGGCAGGGATGCCTCACATATGAATTTGCGGGCCATGATCGAATCAGTATAAAAAGGGGCTGAGTGTTCTCTAAAGAAATTCTCTATTATTTGGAGCTTACCCTTTTCAGTTTTGGTATGCCTCCCGTTTGAGTCTCTCAGGGAATCTATACGATTGCGTCCGGCTTGTTTCTTTAGTTTGGCCGCTAAGAGTCTATTAGCATTGTTCCCTTTCGAATAATAATATTGTCTGGTTCTCATAATACCATATGCCGCTTGACTCATATGGTGAGCTTCCAGGGCTTTGCAGACTATTCGTACATCTCAAAGTACCCGTCAGGACGGCCTTTCTTAATGCAGTCCTTCTCTTCTGTGTAATTCCGACTTTAACTGGGATTGTAACTGTTTCCTATTTTCCCACCTGGCTACCGTTTGGGCTATAATGTGACTTCTAATCACAGCTTCCCTGCAATCCACACCGTGATATAGTTCACCTCTCCTGTTTCGTTCTCAGTGAAATTTGGGTTATAGCTGTAGAGACGCTATTTTGAAACTCCCAATAGAAGATCAGTCATGCGCGAGGTACCCACAGACCGTGGGATGTCACTAAAAGGGGCCAATGTAAGTATCACTAGAGCGTGATCGGACAAGGCTCTAGGGAGGATCTCTATGCCTATTAACTGGGGAGCCAATGTATCTGAGATGAGAAACATGTCCAATCTAGAGAAACCCCCATGTACTGCAGAGTGAAAGGTATAATGCCGCTCCTCCTTATGAGGCAACCGCCAGGCCTCGATAAGCGAATGCTCGCGGAGCAGGGAAGTGAGCGAAAGAAAGTTCCTTTTGTCAGAAACAGTAGGGGGTAAGGACTTGTCTACTAATGGATTGACCACAGCATTAAAACCACCCCCATAAGGAGTTTCCATTCCGCCTGTTCAAACAACAATTTAGACAAGGAGGTGAAGAACAAGTCCTAGTGAGAATTAGGCACGTATAACCAGACCAGAGTCACTTTTCACCCTCGTAGTGTTGCAACCAACGGAATATATCTGCCATCTTTATCCCACAGCACTTTCTGCACGTTCAAGGGGATATCCCTGCATATTAAAATGGCCACTCCTCACTTCTTTACTCCAGAGGAAGCGCAATATCTAGTGGTGTTTGTACCTTTTCCCCCATCTGAAAACCAGCCCCACACAATTCCAACCATCATGTACCCCCGCAAAATCAACATGAACACTCGCAAGCCAGATTGTTGTGTACCTAGTAGCTTGTCTGTCTCAAGATAATCTTGGATTTGCAAGTATGCAAGTGGTTAGTTGGTGCCATTTGTCAGCTATTTTAGTCTGGAGCCCCGTGATTTTGTTGCCGATAGCATTTTGGATACTAGTGCACCAGGGTTTATCCTTAGTGCAAGTGTCAGCGGGTGGGTTGGGGTTTTCCAACTCTCTTAGGATATTGAACAATTCTTTGGTGCTGGAGCCTGCTTGGTTTATTCTGTCATTGAAGGTTTCTTTTTCGGTGCGAATAATCTCACTTTTGTAATTGGCTATAATGTTTGCTAGGTTGATTTTGATCTCTAAGGAAGGGGTATTTTTCCAGAGCGTTTCAAGTTTCCTCTTTTCTGT
Source organism: Ambystoma mexicanum (assembly GCF_040938575.1). NCBI lineage: Eukaryota > Metazoa > Chordata > Amphibia > Caudata > Ambystomatidae > Ambystoma > Ambystoma mexicanum. Next base: position 687,620,280 of record NC_090929.1, on the reverse strand, counting down.
GCGTATTAATTTAAGTTCGGGGGTAAACCAGGAATTCAGATGTGCTCTTGGTTTGCCACTGCACAGCTTTAGTGAGGCGATTGTGACTATGGCTTTGGACATGGAATCGTTGTATGTGTCTACCTTCAAATTCAAGTCATTCGTGAAAGGTAATGCATTGAGTGTGGGGATTACTAGAGGTATGATGGCCTCAGCTGTGATATTACGTTTGTTTCTAGTAAGGCAAGGTATTGATGTTGAGTTCAAAGGAAAGGAGGTAATGATCAGTCCACAATAAGGGTGGTCAGGAATCGAGATGGGGTTTCCGCGCTTCTGTCTCGTTTCTCACAGAGTATGCTTCCCAGACCACAAGATTCGTGCATACAATCACACTATCTCGTGGTAAACAATCAAAGGAGTTTTGTTATCCTCTCGCATTGTTTACAAGAAAACTACGCCCGTTATAAGATATCCCTCCTTTGTTATGCGGTGGCAGTTGCCATTGAGATTGGGGCATAGACATTGAACTCCTTTCCACGTCATACGCACGTTATGGTCATGTGATTTTAGCTTCTTTAACCCTTTTCTGGTGAGAGACCGGTGCTTCTGATTGAATGAAGTGTGCTACATTGTTTATGCTCAAGCTCCAAGTTTTTCTGTTTTCTGACTACTGGATCATTTATGAACTCTGTTTTTTCTTGGTTCCTGCATCCTACACTGCTTATAGGAACTTGCCTCTTTTACAGAATCTGTTGGTTTGTTTTTTCATTTACGCTCCAATCATACCTCTGTTTACTACCTCATGCAAGAAGACAAACTCCTGTTGCCGACCCGGACCTCTCAAAAGGATTGCCTCCGCCTCGGGCTTTGCTACCATTAATTGAATTCCCTGTTGTCGACCCGGACATCGCTAAGGATTGCCTCCGCCTCGTGCTTTGCTGCCATTAACTGAATTCCCAGTTGGCGACCCGGACCCCGCTAAGGATAGCCTCTGCCTCCTGATAATCTTCATTCGGACTGAATCTCCTGTGATCGACCCAGACCTCCCCAAGGATTGCCTCGTTTTATGAAACCTACCTGCTACACTTTCTTCCTAGTAAGACCGAAGGCACTCTCCTTCCTACTTCACCCTGGTACGGACTACAGACTGCCTGCATACCATACGGGGGTGAGTAGGGAGCGCCCTTGTTCCGTCGGGCAAATGCTTGGACTTTCTGATCCCTAGGCGTTTGCGTGCTGTCGGGAATAGCCCTGTCCATTCATAGTGCCTTTAGGTCTTGCATGTAGCATTTGCTATCATTTCTGCATAGCTGACCATCTCTGTTCATGGTAAGGATTATCTACCTATTCCTTTCTATACTATTTGTTCTACTTAAAGCATTGCTGTACTAAATCCTCTATACTCCTCTTTCTATTGCTACAGATATTCCATGCCTTCCATTGATGAATGTTGATGTTACCCAGTGCCAGTGTATGTTATATAATACTAACCATCAACAGTGAGGTTAGTTATATTTCTGTTCAGTTATTGTTCTTGTCTAACGAAAGGTTTGTGGCTAATTTGCCTTTTCCTTTCCGTTTATAGGAGGTCTGCTGCACGTGTTTGGGTCCATTCTTCCAAACAATTGATCTCTTGGTATCGGTGTTTACTCCATACACAGGGTTACATTGTGGGGTAGAATTCATCATCTACACTACGTGGACAAACTATGCAAGGCAATCCTGACAAGGGGTGATGATTCCTTTATTGTGATGTTGGAGTTTAGGTCCGCAACCCAAACGAGTATCCTACATTTCTCATGTGTAGGTTGGGTACTTTTTTGTAGGAAGCCATGTTCTGACAGGGCGTTGGCTAGGGATGTGGCGGGTAGGTCATTGGGGTTGTTATAGCCGAGGTTAAAATCACCTAGGATAATATTTTGAGCCATATGTTTAGTGTTGTCAGCCACTAGAGACGTGATGTCTTCTTCGAATGATCCTGGTGGACCTCGAGGCATATATATTAGGTGGATGGTAATAGTACTTTTGGGCGAGGTTTGGAATTTGACTGATAGGAATTCACATGATGCAAGAGGAGAAGAGGTGGCTATTCTCATGTCTATAGTTGATCTAAAGATGATGGCAGTGCCTCCTCCTCTAGAATTGGGTCTGTCAGATCTAAGAATGGAGTATTTGTCGGGGACAGCTAAGGTGAGAGACGGGCCCGCTGCATCATGCAGCCAGGTTTCTGTTACAGCAAGAAAGTCGGGATTATTTGAGAAGATGATGTCTACAATCTCAGTCGCGTGTGCTACAAGTGACCTGGCATTTAGTAGGGCCCCTTTTATGGGCTGCTTCCGAGTGCGGCGGGGTTATTGTTGACTGGGATCTCTTTCAGGTTGACGTGAGATCTTTTGTGGTTTAGTTTTTGATCGGTGCATTCATTGAGCAGTTTGCTAGTAGACTTAGGGTTATGTTTGGCTAGATGGCTAAGGTGAGTAGGGAGCCTGGCTCCTAGTCTGTTGTTTCGAACCGAGGTGTTAGGGTGGGTGGTAGGTATACCTGCTAAGGGGTTAGGCATCTTGTTGGCAGTGGAAGGGATAGTGGGTGTACCATTATTGTTCCAAGATAGGTCAAGGTGTAGAGTGGGTAGGAATGGTGTGGGCCTAATTCTTGAGTCCCGACTAAGAGTGCTCAATGCAGGTAGGAAGAGGGTGGCCTTTATCGTGGGGTTGGAAGTTGTAATAGAACTAAGGATGGAGACCATTAGAGGCTCCATCTTGGCAGGGTTAAGTAGTCTGGAGTCAAACCTGATAAGTAGCAATGGGGTGGCGCAGAGTATGCTAATCATTGTGTAGCAGCTGTCTAGTGTGTGCATTGAATGTATGGGGCATGTGGCATCATGGGCATGTCCTGATGTGATTGTGAAAAAAGCGCCAACAGTAAAGAAACCAGTATATAGTATTAGAAAATCCAGGCCAAAAATTCACAAAAATAACATATATAACAGAATGCATAAAGATATGTATAAAAGAATAACAGGCCATTACAGCCTTTTCACAATAGTACATCATCACCCAAGGGCAACAACAGTAGGCGCCATCCATTTCCGGGTCCCCGACCAGGTCACCTTCAGTCTCGACTTGAATTTATCTGAGAATGCCCATATATTTAACCATAATAGCATAACTTGACCAACAATCAAAGGGCACATAGTAGGTAAATGTTTGCCCTGCCAAGTAATTCATTAGATCCCGACTAGACAAGGTACGCAGGTCAGCTACCCGCATCTGCAGCGACAAAGGTCATCAGCCTATACAAGCTCCAGGGGTCGCCGAATCAAAACAACATCACCCAAGTCAGGTAGGGCCTACGCCCTCAGTCTTCAGGTCCGAAGACCCTTTTCCAGCAGCCCGGCCTTTGGGTTTCCTTCTCAAATCTTGCGGCGTGGGGCTCACAGCTGACTCCCTCGATTCACCACTCCCCATGGAAGCGTCATCACCGTTGGATTCCAACATCAGTTCCTTTGCTTCATCTTCAGAACCAATAGAATAGGACCGGTTGTGAAGTTGAAAGAGTAGGTTGCATGGATACCCCCAGCGATAACGGACCTATTTCGCTTGGATCCAGGCTGTGACTTTCTGAAGACGTTTGGGGTTCGCCAGTGTATATGGTGACAGATCCTGTAACAGAGTTATTGTGGAGCCGCGGAAATTCACTGGTTCCGCCTGTCTAGCCGCTGCCATTATTTCCTCCTTACGATGAAAGAAATGGACTCTGCTGGACTGACGTGTAGACTCAATGCGTCCTGTCTAAAATCAGTTCACCCGAGTCCCCGAGGGCTAACAGAGATTTAAAAAAGAGTCTGCACATGTTCAGGGAGGTCTTGATCTAGAATTTGTCTTGGAATCCCAGCTAGCCGAATATTATTTCTCCTTGAGCGGTTTTCCAAGTCTGTTAGTTTAGCCCATACCTCCTCAAGCCGGTCCTCCATGCTCCTGACTCTCTTAGCAAGCTCCTCATTCCCATGCTCTTGTTCACACGCCATATTCTCTAAGTCATTAACTCTGGCCTCCAGGCCAGTCAAGTGGGAATTTAGTTTAGCAATGGAACGAGCTAAAGAGTCCTTGGAAGATTGTATTTCTATTTTTATCTCTTGGCTAATGTCCTGCTTGAGGGTTCTTAAAATCTCTTCAAAGCATTGTTTGGACAGAGCGGGTTCGGAAGATAATTCCGCCCCTTGCAGGGGGTGGACACCAGCTTTGGTAGGTTGCATCTTCTGGGCCGCAGAAGTGGAGGGAGCCAGGAACGCTGTAATTTCACTCCCTTTATGTTTATGTGCAGACTTGGGCATTGTCAGAAAGGGCAGACGAGGGATAACGTGCGCCGGCTTGTAGATGTTCAGAGGGAGCCCAGCCCTCGACCTACCGATGCAGCGCGATTGCCACGAAAGGCACAACAAATCCTCTGATCTGCAGCTTCTGGACTAAGCAGACCCTCACTGCATCATGACATCAAGTCCTGAAGAAATCTGCCACCATAATTGCCACCATTGCATTTAATTAGTCCCGTTTGGTGATCTGATTACCAGCCCCTCCACGAAGAGCTGCCTTAAACGGCTGCCGGGCTATGTGTTTAGCAGTTGCCTAGCAGCCCGACTCAACGCACATCGCTTCCCAGTGACTGGGACCACCACTTCCTGTCGTGCACAGAGCCGGAAGGCGTGCGTCGGCACATATTACAAGGCATGCACCTGCCTGTCTTGGTGTGTTGCAGCGTCGCGTCGCCCAATCCTGCTGCCTCACCTCCGAAACTGCCCCCTAGCTTAACCTAGTAAGCAATACTTGAACAAATCACCCATAAAAGACTACCATTCTCTGATCCCTACACACTTGGTTTGAACAGCCAACACCGTTCAGTACATTGACTACTTCCAACGCTTCTATGAGGAAAAAGAGTCACTAGAACTCAGACTCCGCTGTTGCCCGACACATGTATAATCACGCATTATGCCCGCTCGATCTACGGCGCGCAGGGCTTTTACAATAACAACACGATTTGTTTGAGACTATTTAAAGTTGCTCTATTGTTGTTCGCAATTCCGCATCCTACACCTCATGTTTATTCCTGTTGTCATTTTGCTATATTAATGCGACTAATAAACTTGCCAGTACTCGTTGACTTGGCCTTTCAGCCGTTATTGCATTATTTCTATGTCCATTCCGGCCAATTAGTATTAGGCGTCCCTCAACGCCACTCGGCATTGTCACCATCACAGCAACGGCATCCTATCCACGGTTGCTATCTCGCACATTTATCGCGACGGCATCCATGTCCTTGATGATGATCTGTTAAATACTGAGGCAGCTCCTTGCCTATTATTCACCACGGCCATTGTATCCATACCTAGTCCCTCTTGTACCCATAGCCTGAAAATGGTATATACCCCATCCCCAATGTCTGCTTAACTTCTTAGCTCGACCCTGCCTGCCTGCCAGAGCACGGCCTGCTCTGCTCCTTGCTAGTTATGCCTGCAACTTATTGCTAACTGTACTGTGAACGTGTGTCACATAATACTGCTGATTGATTGCTTGTAGCGATCACCTAGCCGGTGTGGCAATACCGTGCTCCTGCCCCTGCCGAGACATTGCATCCTACTTGACTTTATTTGCTTAATGATTGCACTGTGAACCCCGCCTGTTGAATTTGCCCACACCTATGTTCTACTAGTCTACCCTGATTCAATTTGCCTATGCCTATGTTGGACTAGCCTATTCTAATTGCATTTGTCCATGCCTATGTTGGACTAGCCTATTCTAATTGCATTTGCCCACGCCTATGTTGGACTAGCCTATTCTAATTGCATTTGCCCATGCCTGTGTTGGACTAGTCTATTCTAATTGCATGTGCCCATGCCTCTGTTGGACTAGCCTATTCTAATTGCATCTGCTACGCCTATGTTGGACTAGCCTATTCTAATTGCTTTTGCACAGAACTATGTACTCCAGAAAGACTCTGCTGACCCCTCTACTGTTCATCATACCTTTAATCCAGACAACTATGCCCCAAATCAGGTACTCATCTTGTCCACTCCTTGACAGAAATAGACTCCGAGACAGATTACCCTGTCTCTACTAGCCCAGAACTAACAGTAACAGGAATCTAAATCCCCATCCCAGCTACAACACTACTGACCCATGCCATGAGTCGGCACCTAGATCACACCATGAGACCCGGCCTAACACCAAGAAGTTTGCCCCCCACCTCCCACCGACATCTAACGCTAAAACTAACGAACCCAAACCGGTTGACATTGGACCTCAGAAATCAATAAACATGACCACTATATCTGGAGCTCTTATTAACGCCAGATCACTAGTGGCACATGCCACGGAAATAGCAGACCTCCTATCCTCTGATGATCTTGACATCCTATCTGTCACAGAATCTTGGCTAATTGACGCAGCTGGCCCAGCCCTTACGCTAGCAATACCCGACAACTATCAAATAATTAGAGTGGACAGACTCAATGCTAGAGGGGGCGGCTCAGCCATCATAGCGAAAGCCAACCTCGCCATAATAATTCTGACTTCACCCCCACTTAAATCTTGTGAATTACTCATTGCCAAATTGCCTAGCTCTACCTGCCGCACCTTAACAATCTACCTGCTATATAGACCGACCGGCACCTTTGAGGAGGACTTATCAAGTCTCTTGGCCAACAACACTAGAGACACATGGACTAACCCAAAAAGTCCTTATCCCAACACACGTCAAAAGGAAGGACCCTGGACTGGGTAGCTGACCTGAATTGCACAACATCTATCACTAAACTAAACCCTGCAACTGTGGACTGACCACCACCTAATTGACTTCTCCATGGCTATAGACAAACAAGTATCTAAAGTCAAAGTCATGGCACCACCTCTCCCCACCAGATCCAAAAAAAACCATTACGCCAAACTTCTACCATCCCTTAACTCTCTCCCAAGGAACTCTGACCCCAACCTCCTCGTTGAGGCATATAACATCACTATGACTAAGGCCCTTGACATCATTGCGCCAATCAAACTATGCAAAAGTAAACAGCAGGCACACCTCAATGCTTGGTTTTCCCCCCAGCTCAAAGAACTAGGACTTCAAAAAAGAAAATTAGAATCCCTGCGGCGACACACCCCGTCGGACGAAAACAAACTACAACTAACCCACTTTGCAAACAGCTACAAAAAAGAAATCATTGGTACCAAAAAAGATCTCTACAACGAAAGAATCTCCAATGCCAGCTCGAACACCAAGGAACTTTTTATGATCATTCCGGAACTAGAATCCCCATACACGCACTTGACAATGTACCTAAAGACAAACAATGGTGCATCAGCATTCAGAATGCCCTATCTAACAAAATAACACCACTTCAAAATAAAATTGCCCAAAAAAAGGCCTCCCTGCCCCCCACCGAGATGCAACCCAACAGTCCCATTAAAGCCACTAGGACTCCAGCCCCTTTCAGATTCACCAAAGTTTCCACTCAGGAAACAGAGAAAATGATTGCATCCCTGAAGCCATCCAACTGCCAGGGCGATAACTGCCCTGCCCAACTAATCAAAGATGCTGCGAGAGACCTAGTGCCTTTCATCTCAAAGCTAATTAATGCCTCTTTCATGACCAACACTGTCCCAAGCAACTTAAAAGAGTCATGGGTTCTACCTCTGCTCAAGAAACAGACCCTAGACCCTTCGATCCCCACAAACTACAGGCTCATTACCATGGTGCCCTTTCTCCTTAAAATATTAGATAGAGTAGCCTACCTACACATTCAGAACTATCTTGAAGCAAACGACCTTCTTGGCTCTCGCCAATCAAGAATTAGGCTACAACGTGGCATGGAAACGGCATTAATCGACCTAAAAACTCAAATTGACAAGCTCAAGGACAAAGAAAAAACTGCCATGCTGCTCCTCCTTGACCTGCTGGCGGCCTTCGACCTGGTGGACCATGCAGTTCTATGCAAACATCTAGCGTTGGCAGCCCACTTCGAGAGATGCAATAACCTGGGTCCAGTCCTTCTTAGATAATAGAACAATGAGAGTTTTCTCCATATCGGCATCAGCGGACCCGATCCAGACCACATGCGGCGTTCCGCAAGTTTCATGCGTCTCGCCAACTATGTATAACATATTTACCAACCCCCTATTTGACAAATTGCACAGACCGGGAGTCACCTACACAAATTATGCGGATGACACCTAGATACTCATTCCCCTTTCGTGCAATTTTGGTATTGATACATCCTTGGTAAATGAGATATACCTCCTCATTCAGGCATGGATGGCATCCCATGGCATCTGCCTGAACGACGACAAAATAGAGATCCTGATTCTTGGATCAGATGCCAACCTAAAAAAACTTAACTCCAACTATTCTGCATTCAACATAGATGGCAACATAATTAAAAGTATTTAAAGAGGTGAAAATGCTAGGTTGCTACCTTGATTCCACCTTAACAGTAAGGAAACTGGTAAATTCCATGGCATCATCCACCGCTTACACCTGCAAGCTCATCAGGGCCTGCAGACCATTTCTAACAAAAGCAAGCTGCATCATCCTGGCCAATGCCTTAATATTGTCAAAATTGGATTACTGCAATGCCCTATACCTAGGAGCCAACAAATATATGATTGACAAAATTCAAACGCTACAGAACAATGCCCTCAGAACCGCCCTGAACATACCCACAGAGAACACATATCTAAAATGAGAAGAGAACACCACTGGCTAAAGATAAGCAACGGGATCCTACTCAAAACAGTCTCACTGACATTCAAGTGCCTCAACAACAGAGCTCCCCCCCTATCTAACAGAGAGAATGGTTAGGAGGACCTCGACTCGCCCCTCCAGGGCAGCCAACTCCCACTGCCTATAGATACCCAGATTTAAGCTTAAAAAATATGGTGGTAGCAGCTTCCCGGTAAAAGCTGCTCAGTCCCAGAACGCACTACCACTAGATCTCAGAACTAACCAGTCCTACTGCAGATTTAGGTGCAACACTCTTAACTGGCCATGTTCCAATGATGTATGATCCCCCCGTACGAAACCCTGCTATACTGACCCATGTATCAGCCTATGTAACCTATTGTTCTACCTCTCTGTACTTGCTTGTATTTTTTTTTGTACTTCTGCCTCACTGTAACTTCTTCACTGTACAACTAGGCTTTTAAGTATCCTTGTACCATGTTGCGCCCAGCTACCTAAGGGTTAGGTGCGCCCTACAAATCAATAAACAAACAAACAAACATGGGGTATCCAGCAATGCACCGATATGTTGGAGAGATAGAGTCACACTTGGTCACTGATATTGTCACAGTCACCGTGCTTCCAGGAATGGGACCGCCATTTTCCGGACCCGAGACAGCCCCCAGCAGAGTCTGCGAACGTCAGACAGTGTCCCCCTGCCAGGCCTTCCAACCAGCCACCAACAGCCCAGGCATGCAGCCAGAAGGTGCTGCTTCTCCTCTCTCCAGACTCCGCAAGCAGGTGATGCAGGCAAGCAAGCTTTTCCACTTAGGGGCTGTGAGCCCCACTCACATCTTCCCAGTGGTGGGGACAACTCCTGCAGTGTGATTGCTGCCCGGAGGATCCCTGTCTCCCGCACTTCGCCCTCGCTGGTTCTTCTCCCGGGAAGCGCCGCCGCCTCACTGTGTCTCCACCTCAGGACCCTACAGGGCTCGCTCCGGATTCAACAAGCGGGTGGTGCTTAGGAGGCTAGCCGACATGAGCCCACGTACATCTTCCCGCCGGCCCATCTGTCTGGGCATTCCCAAGGGGTGGGGGGCGTCCGGCACCCGCAGGACGAGCCTGAGTACTCAGAGCCGGGGAGCTCACCCGCCCCCGCCCCTTACCTCCTCCATCACCTCTCTCCAAGCCAAGCTTCAGATGATGGGGGTCACTCAAAACATCATAAATTTGCACCCAACATAGCTCTGCCAGCTCAGGGGCCCCTCCGCCAGCCTCTCAGCAGCAAATAGCAACCATTGGGGCATTTAGGATGACTCAATCAGGCGCCCTTCCACAGATCTTACAGCAGACACGTCTGCATGGCGTGCTGCCTAGCCACACCACATCAAGATTGTTATGAATTTCTGTAAATTGGGTTGCTTTCTGAGGGCTTTTGAGATGTTATACCAGATTGCGAGTGCAGTGATCATATACATCAAACCTAAAATGTATTGTTTCTTGCACCTGGGTGGGATGAGCTTATTGCCATTAGTGGATCAGAGAACTCTTTCTGGGTGGCAGGTTTTGCTTCTGAGAAGGTGTGATTTAGTAAGCACCCCGACCTCGGCCTCCCCAGTACACACACTCTCCTCACCTGAGCTGCTGGAAGTGTCAAGGTCTTGCAGGTGACGTCTCACGAGGTAGTCCTTCTGTTTTTTGGCAAGATGGTGCTTGTCAAGGAGGGAAGCCACAGTGACCGCTGTAAAAACAGCTGTCCCGCGACTCCCTTGCGGAACCAAGCCAGAAATCAGGGAAAAACCCCCAAGGGGAAAAAAACCCTGCAGTGGAGCAGTGACACTCTTCAATCCAGATGTCAGTGTGGACCGTTGGCAATGTTCGAATCTGAGGCAGAGTATAGTGTCTGTAGCGAAGGGATAGTCCAGATGCCAGGAGTGTAGGAGTACGGGTAGCTGCGACCAGTGTGAGGCAGGGAGGAAGGCTGGGCCTGGAAATGGGACCGCTGGATGAGGAAGAGCCTCAGGGAAGCAGAGCGGCCAGGGAAGGAGAGAAAGGAAACAAGCGGCAGGAGCCGCAGAGGAGAGAGAGACCGGCAGAGCACGGCTCCGCATAGCGGGGGCGAAGAAAGGTGCTGACTTCGAGGTTCCAGAGAGTACAGAAGGGAAGCAGAGGCACCGAACAGCAAAAGTATGAAAGTTTCTGTAAGAAAGCCGAAGCCAGAGGACAGAAACAACAAAGCGTGTTAACCCGGAAGCAGGAAAACATCCAGGGGAGGGTTGCAACGCAGCATCGTGCCGGAAGGCGGAGCCTTAAATACGACTGGCCGCTCTGCGCTGCATCGCTGGAGACGCGGAAACAAAGAGGGGACTAAACTCTACCTCGGCGTCTCCAGCTCCAACGCGGTAGCAACCGCCAATCTCGGCTACGGCCGGCCTGGCGGATGACAGAAGGATGAAACATACGCAAGTGTTTATAAACTAAGCACGTTGAACGGTGGGGGATTTTTTACTCTACTGGGAAGCATTTGAGGTCTTTGAGCACTGAAGATATGGAGTACCAGGGGTTGGAGTGCAGGATCAGTCCACTTGTATGACATTAGGTGAGCTGTAATTGTTGAATAGACAATATATTGAACATCAGGTTATAACTCAGGTTAGAAAAATCTAGGGCTCTAGTCAGGTAGGTGCTGTAGATCATCTAGAGGAAGGAGGGTGATCTTTCTTAGCATGTGGAGTTACAAGTGAGATTCTTATGAGGCATGCATGTATGACCCTATCTGATCTAGTGACAGAGAAAAGTCAACATGCCTCCTGTAGCAGGGTGACCTTTCTCACAAAATTACTGTGACTGTGGTACATAAAATCACTGGGGCAGTGGACTAAGCAACATTCGCTATTACCATGGTGGAACCCCATTTCCTGATGTACGTTCCTCTCCACACACCATCTCCATATTTGCATTTCACATAAACCAATTAATTTGCTTGCATTCAAGCTTTCATACTGAATATGGGACACCATGATTTTGTTATTTCCATCCAGAGGATCGAACTTTAAAGGAATTTTAAAACAACCTACGTTTTCCATTAATCATTCCTTGCCTCAACATTAATTTGACTACTTCATTTAACCATCCCTTTATTGCCCAATTAGGCACCCGTTTTGATAAGTGGGTTTTACAAGGACAGTGTTCAGGGGGCTATTAAGCAGTCCCAGAATTTGCTTAATCTTTGACTGATGCAGGCCATACAGGATCAGATCCTTTCCTCAAAAATAAACACAAATATATCCTGCTAGGGTGCATTGGTGCGTCTGTAAATTAATTCAGATGACAATCATGTCCACCAACCTACAATTTCTAATCATGGGTAATGTAACCTCTAGTTTTATTCATCATCCGAAAGAAGTATGCTGTTAATTTGGGAGAATTCTATCTTAATCCTAAAGGTAATCCCAAATCATTTTCAGTCCTCGGCCCCACAGATTTCTTTTCATACTAGGGAAGGGAGATCACTTAATGTGCCATGATCCATCTGGCATGCTGTTCCTTGCCAACTAGGTTTCACATGATAATCTACTGTCTGAGTTTATAAGGAGGGCAAAGGCAAGACAGGGGATGGAACTATGTCTCATATCTCTTAAATTCTATAGCTGGGATGACGAATCATGTAGGTACAACCAAGGCATTATTAAATGCTTGAATAGGGTACTCACTTCACTGATCATGCAAGTCATGCCCTACTTCATATGTCGTTCATGTAAAATCCCTAAACGTCCGTCTCCTTCAAGTTAATCCATGTAGGTTGCAAAAACTTAACTTAACTGTAAATCGCCATTCACTTGAATGATCAGAAAATAGAACAAGGCTTGCCAGCTCCAGCCTTGAAAAATCCAGGGGAATCGCACTGTTGGTACTACATTGGTGTTTACCACACATGGCATAGTGTGACCAAGAAGCAGCATAAATGGCAGTGCAGCTTATCCAACACTAGCTGTCCCCGGCCACGCATTGCTGTGGCTCAGTCTGGTTAAATGGAAAAGAAAGAAAAGAAAGAAAATAGAAAAGAGAAAAATATGTTTAATTTGACAATGCGCTTGTGGGTAGTTTTTAATGGCTCTGGCGATCATCCAAGTTGAACCAGTTTAATTTTCCCGGTGGTGCAACACATTCCTTTAGTTTCTCCATTAAATTTCAGAGCCTTGCAATAAGGACACACTTCAGTCATGGTGCAGATGAGAACATGCCGGCTCAAACTATAATCATCAGCTGGGTTGTACCGGAATGCAAGGCAATTGTAATTGCGCGATTGCTGAGAACTGAGTCGTGTTTGATGCTGATCTGCTGTTTCTCGTTGATGTCTTTCAGCCACTCTCAGCCTGTCACATGCATTCTGTTGAGAACGAAGCCGATCTGAAGCGGCAGAACGCAATCGCCGTGCTCACAACCGGGCATCCTAAAGTCTGGCTGCACATCACTCTGCTGCTTCCTAGGCACGTATCTGAGCATTAAAATGGAATCGTAAAATAGCATGTGTTGCTTTTACATCCAACAAATGGTGCCGTTTCTCAGAAAAAGCATGTTTTTACCTGTCACAGCTGTGACATCTATGTATATCAGGTATATACAAACCACGCATATTCGAATGCAACGTGTCAAAATTTCAAAGCAATTGGTGAAGAACTTTCGGAGATATAAGATTTTGAAAAAACGAACATTTACACGATCATTTGCCCATGTTCCTCCACATGTTCCTCTACATCTGACATCATCCATCTGTCTCTCATCCATAAGGCATTCGTCAAGTTTTCACAATGAGACCAGAACTTCAAATTTCCCAAGGAGGGCAAATATAAACTCCCTATTGTTTGTACCTTTGAGATCTTTACGACTTTATATTTATGTGGTGTAATTCTCCATCCATCAAATTGAGCTAAAAATGTAAACTTTCAAGACTATTTTCTTTATTCCATTCCCTTACTGTATGCTAAGTAATAGTGCCGTTTTCTATTTAAAGGTTTACTAAACTCCATGGTTAACAGGAATTGAATGCAGATCCACACTCAGTTTGCCATTATTTTTAAGCCAAAACATATCTAATGTATTCAGTTCCATGTAATAATGTCTGACAAAAAAGTTGCTGTTATTTGCTGAGACATTATTACATTGAAAATGTGGGGCAACCCCTGAATTTCTTTTTTTTTTTACAAGGGGAGCCGGGGACATCCCAGCAACCGGTCTCCATACATAATGTCACCATATATAGTGTTGCCAATGGCTTTTCCCAGCTACATTATGTATGGGGACATTATTACCCAATACCATGTATTCAAGTAATCTCTGTCAATCGGTTATTGAATTAAGTCCACTCCGGTGAATATTACAGATCAGGATTGACTGTTCAGCTCTTTAGAAGTCTTGCCAACTGCTGGCCGCTCATCCGCTTCATCTTTCTCCATCTCAAATCATCAGGTTGTTGATTCTTTCTCAAAGTATTTATATACAGGGAAGAACCATGCTCTTTCCATCACAAAAGAATGTACAATAGATAAGACCACCAGATGTGATGGTAAGCATTGAAAGTCTTACAATGGGGTGAGTTCAAGTGACATTCTGACTAGGTTGTGGCGGGGAGTAAATGGAACAGTCAACTGGGACAATATATGGATGGACATAGCTAGGTGAAGGACATTTTAAGTGCAGATGGGCACAATGGCCAGCTGTGTTGGATGATGTGGCCATGATGGGTGTAGTGCTAGAGCGGGGGCAGAGAAAGTGAGGGACAGAGGGAGGTTAAGTTAGAGGCAAAGGACAAATGTTAACCAGAAGGCAGATGGGCGGTAAGTTAAGAGGATAACTCTGAGGCAGGCTTTTAGCTTGGTTTTGAACACTTTTTATCTTTAATCAACCAAGGGTTCTTTATTCGAGTAGGCCACCAACCCGTCTCGCACCCACCTTAACAAATACTGTCGCAATGGACCAGGAACCAGGCCAGTGTGTAACAATATATTTATTAATTTATGGTCAAATGAAAAATCAAGTAAAATCAAACAATTGGGCAGCAACCACTAATGTGGTGGCAATACAAATGCATAAATCCCCAGAATACAGTTCATGTAAACTCGTAACACAACAGAGAGAAACACGTTATGTTATGCACCATTTATACTGTGCCCATCACCACCACCTCAGTGGCCTAATGGCACCTTAACCTCACCCCTCTGATGCAAGACCTTAGTCTGTGGACAATGACGAAGAAGGTGATGGCTGGGGAGGGGCGGATAATAAGGGATATGCTGGCAGACAAACCACTTCAGTAAAGTACTCAATAGCCTCCCAATGAAAGTTGAACTTAGAAGTGCATTTAGAAGTTGCATTTAGAAATGCGCCCAATAGCCTCTCTGTGAAAAGTTGAATTTAGAAGTGTACCCAATAGCCTCTCTGTGAAAAGTTGAATTTAGAAGTGTACCCAATAGCCTCTCTGTGAAAAGTTGAATTTACAAGTGTACCCAATAGCCTCTCTGTGAAAAGTTGAATTTAGAAGTGTACCCACTCTGTAGAAAAGTTGAATTTTGAAGTACATTTAAAAAGTTTGAACTTAGAAGTGCATTTAGAAGTTGCATTAGAAGTGTGCCCAATAACCTCTCTGTGGAAAGTTGAAATTAGAAGTACATTTAGAAAGTTGAATTTCGAAGCGCGCCCAATAGCCTCTCTGTGATTCTAGAAGTGTGCATTTAGAAGCTGAATTTAGAAATGTGTACAATAGCCTCTCTGTGATTCTAGAAATGTGCCCAACAGCCCCGCTGAATTTAAAAGTGTGCCCAGTAGCCACTCTGTGAATTTAGAAGTGTGCCCAATAACCTCTCTGTGAATTTAGAAGTCTCTGAAAGGGCATGTAACCCATCATATCTCACCAACACGCTTACTCTCTCCTTACATCACCACTTAACTAGAACACAGAGATACTATGACACCATTCGGTATAACTGTTCTCATATCAACCTTCGCCGCTCACTCCACATCATTCTAAGTAATCACTGCTGGTTACACACCCCCCAGCGAGGCGTTCTCCTCAGGCCTAACGCAGCCACATCCGATCTGGATAAATCCTGCCAGAACGAACACATACTCCTGACCTCTCAACCACCACACCTACCGCTAGAAAGCAGCTATTAGACTGATACCGCACGAGCTGTACACATACCCGGTGCTCACACGCACCTTTTGACTCTCTCTACTCTCTCTACTGATATGAACTTTGGTTCCCAAGGGCGTTCAACATACCAGCGCCTTCAGACCATACCAATGGTATATAAGGCGCTATATAAATGCAAAATAACATAACATAAAGTAAAAAAAAAAAACATCTGGGACGAGGAGAGGAAATGTAGCTGTATAAGTATGGGTGCATATTTTAAATGACATTAGTGCCGGGTAAGCTTGAGAAGATTGCAAGGTTGTGGCGCTTGTTGTAAAGCAAATGCTTTATTGCGATGGCAAAATTTATACCAGGCTATGTATGGCAAAATATGTTGGTGTGTGGTTGCGTAATGGACTCAAGGTGCTCAAGCACCCCTAGTAATGTAGAGGCTTGCACCAGATTTGTTTGGGAAAACAAACCTCTCCATTCGTAGTGGGTGACAATTGGTTTTGCCAAGCCAGCTGATTGAGATGTCAGCGTCAAGAGTTGGCCGGGTAAAGATGAATGCATGGAGAAAACATGAGGTAAGAGGTAGGGGAAGGGCTGGAGACATACTAAACTAAAGTTCGAATAGTAGAAGTTCCTTAAACACAAGTGCTGGGGTGGGCATAGTCAAAATGATTGCTTATGGGAATTCAGGACAGACGCCTTTGGCACTTAAGGGGTTAAAGTGTGAGCTAGGTATCATTCATCCTAGGTTTTAAGGCGCTGTCCTATACAAAAAAGAGCTGAAGTATTCCGATACCGCGAGATAGTATTAAGTTCGATATCAGAATGAAGGTGATAGAAGATGTGGGGAACAGTTCATGGTACACAGTGCTGCAAAGCTCCCAGCATGATGCACTTAAGTAGCTGTATGATTTGTTACCCTTAGTCAAGACTGGCCTGCTGTCTGCTCCAAAGGCAATATAGACTCCTCATCCGTTCGAAGAAGGCAGGTTATATCCAAGCCTGCATTTCTGGGGCCACTAACATGGCTGAACTGTTCAAAATCTGCAAGGTACTCTCCAATCCTACTGCAGTCTCCACCTCTCCTCTGTCATCCCTGAACCTCTGCACTGCACTGGCCTCTCACTTCATGACCAAAACTCTGAACATCCGGTCCTCACTCTCATCTACACCTATCCCTTCTCCCTCACCCA
Source organism: Ambystoma mexicanum (assembly GCF_040938575.1). NCBI lineage: Eukaryota > Metazoa > Chordata > Amphibia > Caudata > Ambystomatidae > Ambystoma > Ambystoma mexicanum. The sequence goes on along the minus strand of NC_090929.1, from coordinate 687,603,249 downwards.
CTCTCAGGCCTCCCTAAGCCCCCCCTCTCCCCTTCTACTTTCCCCTTTCTCCCCCAAATCTCCCTATGTGATCTCTAAACTAGTCCCCTCTATTGAAGTCTCTTCCAAGCAGGTGCTCCCCTGCTCTTCCAGAACTATCAAGGACAATATTGCCTCCCTTGCTCCAGCCTTGGCTTATTTTTGCAATCACTCCCTTGCCACTGGCTCCTTCCTGCTACTCCTCAAGCACTCCTTTGTGCACCCTTGCCTCAAAAAGCCTTCTGCCGATGACTCCTGCCAAGCCAACTACAGCCCTATCTCTATTACCCCCTTCCCTGGCAAACTCTTGGAGAAGGTGGTCATCTCCCAGCTGATCCACCATACTGAATCTGTCCGTTGTCTCCACGACCACCAGTCTGGCTTCAGAGCAGCCAGAAGCATGGAAACTGCACTCCTGAACACCCGTGAAGACTTGCTCTCAAATCTCGATTCCAACTCTCCTTCTGTTCTCATCCGTCTTGACCTTTCCTCTGCTTTTGATACGGTCAATCATGCCACCCTTATAAATCGGCTCTGTGATATCCTTGGCATCACAGACCTGGCACTGGACTGGTTGACCTTCCTCTCTGACCGACTATCCCAGGTTCAACTTGGCCTTTTCTCTCCTCCATCACTCTCCACCTGCAACGTCCCTCAGGGCTCTATCCTCTCGCTGCGGCTCTTCAACATCTACGTTGGTCATCTAGCCCATTTGATCTCTGCCTTCTCTCCTCACTTCGTGTTATGCAGACATGCAGCTCTCCTTCAAGTTTCCCTCCAATACCTCCCCTTCTTCCTCTCTCATTCCTGTCTAACTGCCATTCAGGTATGGTGTGTTGCTAACAAACTTTGCCTTAATGCCAGTAAGACTGAGATCTTTCTCATTGGGACCTCAGCTCACTCCTTCCCTCAGACTCTCTGGCCGCCCTCCTTTGGCCCCGTCCCCTCACCCTCTTGTGAGGCAAAAAAAACCTTGGTGTAATCTTCAACTCCTCCTTCTCCTTCTCGCCTTACATCACGGACCTTGCCAAGAAGGACCACTTTCAGCTGCACCTCCTCAGAGGCATTCTCCCTTTCCTTACTTCCCCCAGAAACTCAATGTCTCCAGAGATCTGGTCCTTGTTAGGACATGTATGGGATTATTGCCAGAATATAATATACAGAATTTTGCCAGCATATAATATATAGCATTTTTGCCAGCATACAATATACAGTAGAGAAACACAGCCAGGCCCAGTTTGAAACTGCAGGCATTCAGAAAAAAAAGAAACAGTGTAATGCCAGTTAAAATAAAGAGGTGCATGTTTCATGTGTGAAAACTGCATTAGAATACATAACTGATTGACCTAGTACTAAAATACTAATTTCAAATTCTCTAACATTATAATGCAGTCTTCTATGTACAATGAAATACAATCCATGTTTTGGGTGCACTGTTTGAAATTAATTTTTCCATGAGGAAGTGCACACTAGCGTTTTCTTCAGCTTGTGGAGAACAGAAATATGTAAAATACATTAAGGAAAATGAAGACTTCATTGCATTGGAAAACAAAGGATGGCACATGGCACATTCTTTTTACTCTGATTGGTAGGGATTGTAGGCAGACAAGCCACGTCAACAGGGGGCTGAATGAGAGTTTTCCTAAGAAATGAAGTGAAGGGAGGTGGCAGTTCGTTCTAGGACCAAGAGACGGACGGTGCCATATCTGTGGAACTTCAAGTGGGTCGAGCGCTGGCTACAAGCATTATCAGCTGGCTGCAACCCACACATATATGGAGAAGTTCTGCACTGAGCCTGGGTCTGCGAAGACAGCAAGGTCGTGCAGGAACTTCAGATTGCACTGGCCTTGGTAAGATTGGTGTCAATTGAGGAAAAGAAAACAAGTAGGATGTACGTGTGTTGCTAGAATCCATTGGAAGTGCAGGGAGGTTAGAAAAATTGTATTTTTTTTTTCTTTATGTTTAAAGTGTGAGAACATACATTCATGTTTGCAAAATATCTGCTTGTTTCTGTTCTATTCTTTTATATCTTGCAGGTGATGTTGTAAATATGTGGTAAGATGTTTTGCGGTAATTGTCATGTAATACAAAGTACAGATTAAACAAAATGAGATTTTGGTGTCATTTATGTATCTGTGAATCATTTAAATATGTGAAGTACAGAGGTGATGTTTATGTCAGTGCAGTAGTGCATTTACCAATTTACCACTGTAGTTAAAATAGCAAACAAGAGAAAGTCAGTAGTAAATCTCTACAAAGAAGGAGTGTGTGTGTGTGTGTGTGTGTGTGTGTGCAATGTAATGAGTGATTCCTTCCTTGCATGCTGAAGGGAAGGGTTGCCAAATTAGGAACATACATTACTGGATGTACATAAGCCAGTAATACCAGCCACAAACAATAGGTGGCGCTATGAATAAACTCATTGGGTTCTCTCAAGTGTCATAAGTCTGTGGGATCTCTACATGCGACTAAAAGACATTCTAATAGAAAGAAAAGGTTTATGATGGGGTTGTAGTATAAAAAAAACATACTCACCACTATACCACAGGAATAAGATAATTCTGAAAATACCACAAAGTAAGATACCACTAAAATGACCTCCAATACAAGCTAACAATATATGGTCACTAAAATAGAGTGATACCAAACCCACTCTAAATGTAAGGCCAGTTTATTGCTAAATTACCGCCAATATTTTTACGGTAAGAAAATACCGCCAAATCCCAAATTTACCCCAATAAGACTGACAGGCCGATTCATGGAATCAATGTGCGCCGAAAATTCCGGCGCAAGCATGCGAAAACGTGCGATTCGCAGTGAAAGAGCAAAAATCGCAGTGCAAGTGCGAATATCGCAGGGAAACCATCGCACATCTATTCATGGAAGTCCGTGCGCGAGTAAAATCAGGGATGTGCGCTGAAAAAGTACGCGGCGCACGCCGGTGCACAGGCCATCTAACGGCATGCGCCAAGGCCACAGCAAAAGCGCACATAGCGCGGCGCACATAACAAAAGGGGGTGGAACACTCGGAATGGGGAACAACTCGTGAAAATGTGGGCGTCACGGGGGAAGTACAGGAGGCAAGTGTGCGGAACGCCCACACGCTCGCCTACAACACGTATTCATGGAATCGAATAGGGCAAACCAGCGCACGGGCAAAGACGCGCATTGACCCCAACCCGTCCGCCACAGGAAGGCAGGCGGTAGCGTCCCTGTGCAGGATAAAAATGTGCACCAAAATGTGTGCTAACAAAAAGCACAAATAAACAGCTCTGATGAATGTCCCATATTGTGGCCCCCTAGGACAAATGACGTGCAAAGGTGTACGCGACAAACAGCGACACCCGCTGTGTGAAAAATCAGCTTGTGCGTGTATTTCGTGTGTGCGTGTGAAGTTTCACACGCGATCGGGCATGGGGGAGCGGGGTACGTGTATTTCAGGGGTGCGCATGAAGTTCCACACGCGATCGTGCCTGGGGGAGCGGGATACATGTATTCCAGGGGTTCGCAAGAAGTTTCAAACGCGATAGGCCCTGTGCGAGTGGGGTGCGTGTATTCCTGGGGTTCGTGTGAAGTTTCACACGCGATTGGGCTGGGTACGTGTAAATCTGGGGTGCGCGGGAAGTTTCACACGCAATTGGCCTTGGTCGAGCAGGGAACGTGTATTTCGGGGGTGCGCGGGAATTATCACACGCGACAGGCCCTGTGCGAGTGGGGTATGTGTATATCTGGGGTGCAGGGGAGTCCTACACGTGAATTGGCAGTGTGGGTCCTCCCAGGTGTTCCCTCTACACCCTCCACGGCCCCTGCAGGCAGCCCACACCACAGGGGCCTTCATGTTCCGCAGGCAGCCCATCCACCATGGGCATGCCCCCCCCAGGCAAGCCACATGTCAGCTTGCACCACTACTACTACTGATGACCAACGCATGACCCCCTGCACCCTCAGCCCCCAGCAGTGCGGGGCATCTGCCAGCAGGCCCCCACTCATGTCCCCCTGCACCCCTACCCCCACCATTGCGTGGCACCTGCCAGCAGGCCCCCACTCATGTCCCCTTGCACCCCCACCAGTGCGGGGCACCTGCCAGCAGGCCCCCACTCATGTCCCACTCATGTCCCCTTGCACACCCACCCCCCCCAGCAGTGAAATGGCGATCCCACGACACAAACCAAAAGTCAACTATGTACATCAACACATGTCCGCCACATGAAGGCAGGCGGTAGCGTCCCTGCGCATCAAAAGAATGTGCGCTAATGAAAAGACGTATATACAGCTCGATGAATGTCCCATACTGTGGCCCTCTAGGACAAATGACGTGCAAAGGGGTACACAACAAACACAGACACCCGCTGTGTCAAAAATAGCATGTATTTGGGGTGCTCGCTGGAAGTCTCCCACGCGATTGGTCCTGGGCGAGCGGGGTACGTGCACTTCAGGGGCTCGCGGGAAGTTTCACACGCGATTGGGGCTGGCCGAGCGGGGTACGTGTACTTCAGGGGCTTGCGGGAAGTTTCACACGCGATTGGGCCTGGGCGAGCGGGGTACGTGTACTTCAGGGGCTGCGGGAAGTTTCACACGCGATTGGGCCTGGCCGAGCGGGGTACGTGTATCACTGTGGTGGGCGTGGAAGTACAGGAGGCAAATGCGCGGAACGCCCACATGCAAAAAAAGTCGCGCTAATCCGGAAACACGTACGCAAGCAGGAAGCAGGCGTACGTCGACCCGCGCAGCATAAAAGTGCGCTCAAACAACAAACAAGCTCAGACGCCAGGATGCATATACCGTTCCTAGCAGCAGTGGCTGTGGGATACCGCAGGAGGAGGAGGAGGATAGCCAGGGCCAGATTTTTTACACCCAGAACCAGCCTTTTTGGGATGCCTGATGACCACGTGTATGGGAGGTATAGGTTTCCACCTCACATAATACTCGACCTGGTCAGTGAGTGGGAGGATGACCGCACATCACCCACCCTCTGCTCCCAAGCACTGAGCCCCCTGGTGAAGGTCCTTAATGTACTGCACTTCTTGGCCACTGGATCATTTCAGCGGACAAGTGCTATAGTGGGGGGGGGTGTCACAGGCCACGCAGTCCCACTGCCTACACCAGGTGTTGGCCATCATGACTGCACGCCCATCAGTACGCAGGCACATATACCTGCCCAGAACACCTGCAGAAAGGCAGGCTGTCGTCCAGGATTTTTACGGGTTGGCACACTTCCCCAAAGTGCTAGGTGCCATTGACTGCACCCTTGTGGCACTACGTCCCCCCCAGGGCAACTGAGCACATCTATAGAAACCGCAAGCACTGGCATTCCATCAACGTCCAGGTAGTATGTGATGCCAAGGGAATCATCACCCCAGTATATGCCAACTATCCAGGGTCCACCCACGACAGTTTCATTTACAGAATGTCAACCCTAAACCGGGACCTAGAAGCTGGTCGGCATGGCGATACATGGCTGGTTGGGGAGTATAAATGCCACAGCACATGCATGCATGCATGTCAGATACGGAGTAATGTCACAACCCCACTAATGATACCCATCACCACCTCCCCAGGGGACAGTGCCTACCCTCTGAGCACCCACATGATGACGCCAATTCGGAACCCCACCACGCCACCCCAGGTAAGATACAACACAGCCCATATTGCAACCCGGGGCATAGTGGAGCGCACATTCGGAGTGCTCAAGTCACGCTTTCGCTCCCTTGACCGCTCTGGTGGGCAGCTGCTATACGCTCCCCCAGTAGTGTGCAGGATCATAGAAGCAGCATGTGTCCTGCACAACGTTGAAACACACAGGGGCCTGCCGGTGGACATGGTGGTGCCCCCACATCCCCAACCACATGCATGCCCGCCGCGCATGGGAGGGGAAAGGGCACGGGGTGAGGCAGCCCGTACGCAGCTGGTGGCTAATTATTTTACCTAAGATCACACCCCTGTGGAGTGCACACAACCCTGGCACATACCAGCTGACTATCAATGATGATGATGATTCAACTGACAGTCAACTGTCACAACCATACCAGCCTGAGGTTGTTCACCTGGTAGTGTTACATTGTGTGCATCCCTACCGACACAAACACCACCAATGCTGTGTCATCAGAAGACACACTTCTATGCTGCTAAAATCATTACCCCCTTGCAAGATACAAGATGACAACAGTGCCATGTCACCCAACACCTCCCCAGCACCGCCCCCCAACACACCATGGCATGTCATGCTATGTGAGAGCAAACAAAGGAATCCCCAAAACATGACACAAGTGTCACAAAGTACAGGGTCCCGATGGGAAAATGGCCACACACAATGTGCTCCCATTAATGTAGAACTGACAACACACATGACCAAAGACTTACCACAATACAATGCAGCTAGCCACCCCAAACATAGCATTCACATGACAGTACTAAGTTAAAGGATACGTAGACTTACAACCTGGTGATGCTAGCACATCGACCACCCCCAACTGTACAGTGTTGGTGGCACGCAAATCTGGAAGTGCACTGCTTACAACATGAACTCCATCTCCAAAGTAGACGGCCTTGTGAAGACATGTGGATTGAACCTGCAAATTAGGAGGGCGACATGGATGCACAAGCACACATTAATACACCATGCAGTGTACAATACTACAACAATATGCACTAGGAATGTATACACAGTATTGACTACAGACTGCCCACACATGTCATGGGAGTCCAACGCCACTGTGTAAGTTACTGTCACTTGGGCACACCCTTTGCAAGCCCATGGTAACGGGAAGCAGGAGGGGTGTGTGTCTCACGAACCCAAGCATCTTACCCAAACTCAGGACAAGGCTGCATGTGCCCAGCCGCAATACAGTGGATGCCCACAGGAGCCACACAAGGCAACACACTAACAAAAAATCAAAAATCAAAAACCAAAAATCAAAAATGGCCATGTGGGTTTGGGGGAGGCCACCCAGGAGGTCCGAGGACAAGGTGCACACCAACAGCCACCCCTGTGGATGTTGCGAAAAAAAAACCACATCCATGGGCTCATGGCCTGCACAGCTACGCTAATGTGAGAGATTCTGAATCGCTGTGCTCGCTCTCATCACCCTGTGCTGCTGCCGCCACAGGAGGTGGTGGTGCTATGGGAGGCAGCCCACGTAAAGCCCTAGTCTGGTCCTCCACGGCAGCAAGCATGCGGGTGTGGAAGGTCTCGTTCTGGAGGATTATGGTGCGGAGATCCCCATGCACCACCTGACGTGATGCCCGGACCTCCTCCCGAGTTGCCTGCATCTCTGCTGAGAGCGTACGTATGACACGCTCCAGCAGCTGTTCTGTCCTTGTGACAGTGGAAGCCTCAAGCTCCACAAGAGTCTGCCTGAGGTGACGGACTTCTACCCTCAGGGCTTCCCTCTGGCCCTGGGACTCCAAAGAAATGGCTTCCCGCAGAGTGTCCCGGGCCGCCCGTCTGTCCCTGTTGGACGCCAACATGTCGTCCCTGAGTGATTGGCAAATAGAGTCTGTTGCCTGCTGTAGTTGCTCCATCTGCCTCTCTGGGGGGACAATGGAAGTGGCCACACTCTCCATAGCTTGAGCCATCATCTCAGATGCTGCTGCCTGTTGGTTTGCCATACCGTATATGGATCTCTCCCATGCGGTATTGCCTGTTGGCGTACGGCCACCGCGTTGGCGGGCACCACACCTGTCTGGGGCAAGGCGAACTGTGCCTTGCTGTGTCGGCACTGCCTGAGGCTGCAGGACTGCATTCCCCCTCTGATCTGCTGGCCCAGGAACAGGATCAGATGTTGCGGAGTGTGGCCCTGCATCCGTGACCACCAAAGGCGGACCTACCAACACTGACATCCCCATAGTGGGCTGTACCCCTGGTGCAGGTGGGTCGGACAGAACAGAATCCCTCCCAGAAACACCTACCTGCGAAGCCACATAGGTCTCATCATCCGAATCAACACCCGAAAAGAGGACTGGCGAGGTGCACCTAGAGACACCCCTGGAGAGAACGGTCTGCAGAAAGAGTGGGTTCTCACCCACCACCATACCCCGTCCCCCACTGGTGCCTGGTCGTGCCTGAGATCCCTCTTGGGTCTGCACCATCTCCTCAACCTCAACAGCATCAAGTGCGTCATCCCCTGCAGAAACATGAAAGACAAAAAATGGAAACATGCATTAGCACCATGGCACACAATTAGGCCTCACGAGGTACAGAACCAGTACTTGATTGACACATGTCCCACATGACTATAACCCTCCCATGCATGCACTGTCAGAGTTTGAAGGGGAGGAAAATGTCAGACACTGATGACACCAAGATGGAAGAGCAACACATTAGCTGCATGCTGGCTAGCAGAGCCATCACACATTGGCCTGTGAGTGGCATGTCCAATCCATATACATGCCCATGCCATCACACAGATGGCATGTACCATAGGCATGTCACATATCGTTTGACAATAGGGCTCAGATATGCGCAGTGAAAGCGGGGGGATCGAAACAATCAGCCTGAATGAAAAATGAGAAATACGAAACAATGATGTTGCAAGATGCCACTTCAAGGGCAACTGGCGTGATGTTGCACAAAAAGCCTACTGTGGGCAGGAGGGATACTGTAATACCCAAATCCAGGGGCGCAGAATGTTTTGGATGAAGCACATGGGTGACCCAAACCACTCAGGCACACACACCCTCACCTGGCACTCAATCAGAACCCCTCACACACACACAACATACACATGGATCACACACACATGCATGTGCACTCACCGGACAATGCCTCGTAATCTGGCAGATCTCCCACACCTTGGATCTGTTCCTCTGTGACGTAGGTCCCAGCAACAGACTCATGTACAGTGAGTTCAATGTCCTCTTGTGGAGACCCACCTGCAGTCACCAGAGTAGCGGCATGACTTGAGGCCAGCTTTTTCTTTGCCCTGCGCTTAAGGTCATTCCAGCGCTTGTAGCACTCACCAGCTGTGCGCCTTACTGATCCAAGGGCACTTATGATGTCTGTGACGGTCTGCCAGTGTGCCTGACGTCAGGCAGGTGTGGTCTTGCACCCTGAAGTGATCAACATTTCGCTGTCGTGTGCGGACACATACTGCACAAGTGCATCACGTTCGGCATCATTGAAGCTAGGCTTCCTTTGCGTGCCGGACTGCGTAGCCGTGTCTGGGGTATCAGCCTGTAGTGGACGAGCACTCTTCCTCTTTTTTTGGGAAGGTGGTGGGGATCCTGAGTGGCCTACGCCGCTCCGGCCACTAGGGGCAGGAGCACCGGTGGACTGGGTAGTTGGAGTGTGGGAATGCACACTGAGCATGGGACTTGGTGCAGGCATTGGCTGAAGTGTTACGTAGTCAGGGGGAACATTAGCAAGATGGACTGGGACCAACACTGCCCTGGCTGGGAGAGTCAGAGCTGGGGTGGATGGAGCTGCAGCTGCCCCTGCAGGCTCCCCACCCTGCCTACTCGGGGAAGCAAATGACATAGCTGCCCCTGATCCACGTGGCCTGGTGACACAAACTTGCACCGCCACACGTGGCCTAGACATGGCGACCTGGAAGTCAGCCTGGGAGTCACCCTCTGCCAGGTCAGGTGCCACAATGGGCCGGTCCAACAAGGGCTGATCAGAGATGGTGTCAGCCACGTTTCCCTCAACTATGGGGGGGGGGGCATGGGTGTCCCTGACTGGTGGGGGTGCAGGGGGACACGAGTGGGACATGAGTGGGGGCATGCTGGCAGGTGCCCCACACTGCTGGGGGGTGGGGGTGCAGGGGGACATGAGTGGGGGCCTGCTGGCAGGTGCCTCGCACTGCTGGGGGGTGGGGGTGCAGGGAGACATGAGTGGGACATGGGTGGGGGCCTGCTGGCAGGTGCCCCGCACTGCTGGGGGGTGGGAGTGCAGGGGGACATGAGTGGGGGGCATGCTGGCAGGTGCCCCACACTGCTGGGGGGTGGGGGTGCAGGGGGACATGAGTGGGGGCCTGCTGGCAGGTGCCCCGCACTGCTGGGGGGTGGGGGTGCAGGGGGACATGAGTTGGTGACCAGTAGTGCAAGGTGACATGTGGCTTTGCTGGGGCGCATGCCCATGGTGGATGGGCTGCCTGCGGGACATGACCAGGGGTGCAGGGTAGTCCCCTGTGGTGTGGGCTGCCTGCAGGGACCGTGGAGGGTGTAGAGGGAACACCTGGGAGGACCCACACTGCCAATTCACGTGTAGGACTCCCCGGCACCCTCGTAATACACATACCCAGGCCAATCGCGTGTGAAACTTCCCGCACACCCCTGAAATAAACGTACCCAGGCCAATCGCGTGTGAAACTTCGCGCACACCCCTGAAATACACGTACCCAGCCCATTTGCGTGCAAGATTCCCGCACACCCCTGTAATACACGTACCCAGCCCATTGGCGTGTGAAACTTCCCGCGCACCCCTGAAATACACGTACCCAGCCCATTCGCGTGTGAAACTTCCTGCGCACCCCTGGAATACACGAACCCAGGCCAATCGCGTGTGAAACTTCCCGCAAACCCCAGTTATACACGTACGCCGCTCGCACAGGCCCTTTCGCAGTGGAAGTTACCACGAAATCCGCAATACACGTTCCCTGCTTGGCGTTTGCCAGTCCGGTAAACTCGTTTTGGGTTGGCGCAGACCTTTGCGCTGGATTGGGGATTTTGATGCCTTTTCCTTGCGCGAGGGCTTAACTGGCGCTGATGCAGGGTCGCTCCGCCACTCTGCGCCACGGCTGGTTTTGGAGGCTAAAATCCATGAATACGCTGTGCGCTGAAATGGATTTTGCGCCACTTTTGTGCGAATTTCCATGAATTACCCTGACAATCTCTTAATCCTCTCTAGGCTGTATTCCTGCAACAGCCCCTTCCTTAATCTGCCGTAATCCTCCTTTCACCCCTTTCAACTAATCCAGAATAGGACTGCAAGATTTATACTTAGCCTCAAGCCGAGGGACTGCATGTCTCCGGCCCAAATATCTCTCCACTGGCTCCCGGTTCCTGTGAGCTCATTCACAAATTTAGCATGTGGATCTCATTCCTTGCACTTGTCCACCTGGCCTACCTGCACTTGCCTAGCCCTTCAGCATCAGCGCATTCCGTTCCAACCGGCACACACCTCACACCCCCTCACTCCCCGACATTTCTTGTTACTGCACTTGCACAATCCGAATGACAAGGCATAGTAAGACCATTTTTTTTGTTCTTCCCTGTTCCCTCTCCCTCCCCCCTCTGTCTTGCTGCACCTAGAAACACAATTTGCTGTATAGGCACACTATAAATACCAAATAAATATGAGTGTGTTGAGTGTGCATTGGGTAATACACAAACTAAACCCAACAACTCGGCCTCCTATCCTCTGCACTAGAGATTTAACAGGATTAATATAATATGCGAGGATTATATTGGAATCGTAGCAATGATGTGGAGGAAAGATATAACTAAGTAGAGGCCATGAATACAGTGTGAATTTAGCCAGAGCAGTCTTAAAGTGTAAAACCAGATATTATGCTTGCCTGTTATGTTATCATTAGTATTTCATTTAGTAATTCATTTATCCAATCATTCATTCCTATTAGTGACATTAGTCATCCATTATATCCACATTGTTATACCACATATGAAAGCCACATTTGTATGCATTTGAAGTGAGAAATAGGCCTGGTTATATGAAGGGCTTGCTTAGTTATGTTATTATCACATATGCTGAACGAGATGCTTTTAGAATTACACATTGAGCACATTATATAGCGCTTGGGTTTGAGAGAATGCGCTAAACGCTAGAATGAATGCATGAGGCCTGTGCCATTCTGAAACCATTCTGACACAGTTAGCAGCGCCACTTTGTGCGCGGAGAATTGTTATGAGTAGGCTGTGAGCAGAAGAATGTAAACAGAGCTCTTGGCCTAGTAGAAGCGAATGAGACAGCCTGGCTTTATCAGCATCCTTGGGCCTTGTGTTTGCAGAGAGACAGAAAGGTGGGAGGCATTAGAATGGATTGAGGCCTTTGCACAGTTTTCGGTAGAGAAAGGGATTTTTAGCTGAAGCTCAGAGCTGAATGGGAGGATGGTAGCATGGTTTCGTAACACAGACAGAGGAGAAGGCCATAGGACATGTACAAGATAAGCTTTGAGATGTTACGGTGACAAGAGAACATAGTGGACATTACACACGTATGCACAGACAGTGTGACGCTTGCTAGAATTAGAAATGCATACTTGCAGAACAGGATGTTGCTATAGAGATGTATGTACGTCATTTGACACTATATTTGTGAAGCAAGATTTTATTAGTAGTTAGAAGCGTTTTGAATGCAGCAGAATTGGATGGTTTTGGGAGATCTTAAGCATTTTGGGATGCAGATGAGAGCAGAGTTCTAGAGCGTTCTGGGAGAGCAGTTGGCAGGAGATCAGATGAGCTTTGCAGAGGCTTGAGGCAGTTTGAGTGGCTGTTCGAGGGAAATGGAGAGGAGAGAGAGGCTTGAGTCGTGCTGGGAGCAGACCTAGCTGTTTGGTTAGAGATGTGACACATTCGAGATGGGAGCTTGGGAAGCTTGCTCATGCAAAGGGGAGTATGGATCTAGGCCTAACTGATCGAATGGAGACACAGACACACACAAACACACACTTGCAGGGGTTTGACACACTGAAAGAAAGGGGAGATTCATTAGAATAGATTGTCATATGAGAGAGAGAGCTGATGTGCAATGTGTGTGGTGATGAGAGAGAGAAATGCTGACGCTTGTGAATTGTTACTAGGCCGCATTTGTTATTAGGAATGCATTGTTGTAGCATTGTAGATCCAGCAGGACTGCATAATTGTTATTAGATTGCTTGCATAGAAGCCAGTAGATTGCACCCATGCTTTGCTAGTGCTGTTTATTCATGCACACTGCTGTGCATGAATAAAAGTGTTTTTGTTGTTTAATAGATTCCTGTTTTCTTTGCCTCATGTTATTGTTATTTCATTGAAGTGTCATTTCTTAGTGTTTGGTTTGTCGTGCATGTCCCATATTTTGTAGTAACACAGCGCACATCACCCTGAGATCCTGATATACATATTTGCTGAGATATAAGGCAGTAACAGGGGTAGATTCTTTGAAACTCACAAAAGGGGTAGTTCGGTCAGAAATGTTATTGGCCTAATTGATCAGGCATGTATTTCTGAGCATTGATCGATCTTAAATAAAATTCGAATGCAACTTACCAGAGTTTCTCTTCCTTTAACACATGCGAAAATGTCGGGTACTGCCATCTTGTGCTAATCTCATCTGTTGACCCATCGCCCTAACTTCAAGTCCCCTTGCAGCGCTAATTTAGATCATCCGCCCCTAACACTGACATAACTAGATGCTCACACCCCATTCCCCACACCAACACACGCCTCATGTTAACGCCCTCTGTGAGCAATCTATTGACGTGTCTCTATGGAAATGCCAAGACACCTCGTTCCTCGACAAGTGTAAACAAACCCTTTCTGATCACACAACGATGGAGTTTGTTTCTCCTTTGTGTCAGTGTATTTTATTTTGAGCTTTCATGTTTCTGCTCTGATCAGCGATCTGACAAGTATGACACACTGAGAATCAGTACTTATACTCCATAAAACGTATTAACTCAGTAGTCACTTTTCATTTCTTATATTATGGACACATGTCTTTACCAATCCATATTTAAACATGTGTCCTTGCGAACGTTTAAAGTTTGAACCTATTAATCTGGTCTTTTCACAATGTGTTTTGTAACATGGCTGTTTCTTCGCTTGTCTTTCTTCCACATTCAATGTTATTGGGAAACCTCTTTTCTTTAGAGTATACAAACAAAAACTTGTTTTATTTACCTCACTGTTGATTCTGTGCTTCTTCACTATTCAAGACATATAGCAACAATTCAGCCCCATCTGTCAAGACCAAAAATTCAGAAGAGTTATAAGTCGAAAACATGTGGAATCAGATGAAAGCCACGAGGATCAATCACCAGAGCCTGAAACCAGTCGCATGGACATGTTGGACCCGGTGTACCAGCCATTCTTGTGAGCTTATGCCCACTCTGGTGGAGAACTGCTGTTGCAGAGAAAACCATGGCTGCAGAAGAAGACACCATCGCTCTGTGGTGCCCAGCTGGATTACTTCACGGATGCCTGCCCTACAAGATCCGTGTTGCGAATGATGATGGTCCTTATGCACAAACTTCAAGCTACAGTTTGCCCTTGTAATCCAAGTAACGAGTATGTTTACTCTATATACTTTGTGTGTTTGACAACGAACACGGCTAACATAATATGGTTGTTCCCCTACATCAATATGACTTCGATGGATCACTGACAAAATATTTATGTAAATTGAATAAACTACTCGTTATACGGTGAGACCAAAGTGTTCATCTTTAGATTTATCATCAGAACAATTACGTTTCTTTCACTTGGAAATATCTCCCAAACAGTTTTTGCTGTAATATGTGTTCACATTTCTAATTGATCCCTACTTGAAATCACAAGTACTGTCAGTACTTTGCACGAAAAGGTATAACAATGCCTTACATTTTACAAGGTAGTGCACAAAAAATGCAATTATTGGGTTCATTCTAGTAAACTATTTCTGTATCTCTTGCACAGGTGGTACATTCTTGTAGCATATCGTGCGTTTACATGGTGGATTAATGGACGACAGGGATTTCACGTTCAACAGCGAGTAATACCTCCCTGTGTGGTTCAGGCCAATCGTGATGAATTCATCAGTGACCACAGACAATACCATGTATTTATACAGACAGTTTCTCGACCGCAGCAGTATAATTTGTAGTGTCATTGCCATCCCCTTTAGCAAACTAAAGAAAATGTATCCGAAAAGTTGTTAGGAATGCTTTGTAAGTCCACAACACGTCCAAACATTTAAATGTATTGTAAAATATTGGGTGCTCCCCTCATCCACATCCATCCCTCTCTGCTAACAATGACAGTTCGCACCTGTGGGCGTGCGCTTACAAAGGGGCTGGGAACGCTCAAGGTGCTGAATACTATGTACACCTCAAAGGGTTCTTTTGCATGGGGACCCTTATCCACATGGCCACCTTAGACACATTGCTGCCAGACTCCCCTTTGAAGACCTCGTCCCTGCAATCAACATGTCTGTGTCCTTTGACTGTCTTTCATGCTTATTGCACTCGCCTCATCCACGTCCATCCCCCTCTGCTATCAATGACAGTTCACACCTGTGGGCGTGCGCTTGCAAGGGGGGGTGCACTACCGGGATTGAGGAGGTCAAACATTGTCATAGAAGTCTGGTGGGTGAGAACAAGCTCGTCAGACAATCACATACACACCCACTTCTGTAATCCTTTATAAACACTGTGGGAGTTACCAAGAAAACATCTGTGAAATCGACAACAGATATAATCAACTCTCCACTTTTTACCTTGCTCGCTGAATCGGCTCATCTGTTCTTATAAGTAACGGCTAGCCAACTTAACTTTTACTATTGTTTTCTGTAGTGTCAATGTTCTCTGCTAGGCCACTTTCTATTGCTTTATACTCACTGCACCCCCTATTCTCATTTTATTTTAAAAAGTCTACACCATTATCAACTGTCCTACATATTTATATCTCTGTAATTAACACATACATTACAGAGTAGTTTCCAAATGTAATCTTTCGTAGTGCATGTTTTCAAAGCACTCATGTATTAGGTGCCATTTTTTATAAAGTACATTTTTTTATTATCAAAAAGGAATGGATGTTTGATTTACTCGGTGTGATACTTTAATAGTAATATTGATTTATATTTATTTAACTAATCTTATGGACAATCCAATGCCTTCTTGTATGGTTTTGGGTTGCAATAATAACAGCCATGCTAAAAGTCAGATACAGTCCTGCATGTATTTCCAATGGATTTAAATTTAATAAGAAAATGGCTCTTGAGCAGCCCATTTCCAGTGTCTGAAATTGAAATCGGAGCCAAGGATGACTTGGATGATGTGAGGGGCAATTGATCCTGTGTCTGCAGCATGCACTTCTCAGAGGATATGTACAAACAATCACAGTACACTAAAAAGTGTCACCCGACTCCTTTGCAAATTACTTCCTAATGCAGATCCAATGCACACGCTGACCCAGGTGAGTAGTGGATGCTGCATTTTTAAACTCGCTTTTTCCCATTTTCAAAATTTGCCTGTATAATATGTCTTATAAATGGCCACTCAATATATTGAAATAGTCTGTGAACAGGTAACATAATGAATGGTTCCGTTTTTTGGGGAATATTTTCATTGATATTTTACTTCACAAGTTTCCTTCGTGACACGATGTACTGTGGTTTAAAAATGTGTAACCTTTGATTATTTTGTGTAGCCCTACTTTAGGGATACTCTAATAGTTCAGTACAATGGGAGCCTTTTCAAACACACACACTCACATTGCGTCCTTTAAAGAAAAAAGGTAATTTTTTAAAAATTACCATGTCTGCCTTCACGTAGACCGCACTGATGGATGTACAGACCGTTACCACGGAGAGAACCTCAGATACGTCCAACATTCCAATTGTGAGGCCAAGCAACTTGCACACAAACCGTTGACCGGTTTTGAAGTGGTCTAAATTATAAAACTAATGTCCATTTCCTATTGAACAATGGTATGAATATATACATCGATTAAAGGACCATGATGCTACAGCGACAACTATTCCGGCGTCAACAGCAACCTCACTCACCCTTGTAGTAATTATTTTAGAATATTCCTTCTGATGCAACTATACAAAATATGTATTTGTTCAAGTTGAACTTAAAACATTGATTATTGTTATGTACAATATTAGCTTTTGAGTCACATGCATCCATGGCGTATCAAAGTGAAACACACTTCTCTGGCACACACACACACGCATGTGCACCATACATGTATATGACATCAGCACCCATTCCTCATACATATTCAGTATGTCAGTGCTGCCTATTTCTTTGCAAAGCATCACCACATTTAACAGCTTAATTCCACTTGCTGGCCCTTGCAGTTGTTTGGTCCTTGTGACCTTCCCCCTTCACATAAGACCCTATGTGAATGAGCAGGGGGTTTTGTGAAAAGTGTGTCAGCAAATGTTCTGAAGGGCCTGCAATGTACTTTCCTCATTTTCACAGTCTGTGTCCAGAGCGCCTCTGCCTTTTCACCTCACCCAATCACAAATATTTACAATGTTGCTTCTCACCTGTATTTCCCATCCACCTGCACCCCATGGAGTAGTGGAGGGTTAAATGCACAGTGGTAGGCTTTGAATTGGTAGTGTGTGTTGCAGCCTCTTCCCCACACTTCTATTTGTGTAACGTATAGCTGAAGATGACATCTTGCTTACATTTTTTTCTCTTTGTTGTAGGTACAGTTGTGTTGTAGCAGTCTAGCCACCTTTAAGTAAGTAGTGAGCTGGTCCTTTGCATTTCATGTGTTAGCAAATTAGTACTCCTTTTTGTTTAGCGTGCTGAGAGTACATCACATTGCAGAGGGCTACTACAGTTTGTGAGCAGAGTCTGGACATTTTGGAGTAATTGTGTGGTCTTGGTCTGTGGCATTTGGCATTCAATACCACTAACTCAACTAGTTTCCATAGTTTGAGAAGCAACAATATTTAATGTTTCAGTCATCATATGTTCTTTGGGCAGTGAAGGGTTGCATCGCCACAGTAATCATGGCTTCTTGTCAGACGTCTAGTGAGGAGGCTTTGGCCTTAATGATGCAGTCCGACTCAGAGTACGGCACAGAACCGGATGTGGAATCTAAAACAGAATCTGCTTCCGAGGGTGAGCAGGCAGTTGATTTGGGAAGCAGGTTTTTGGTTGAAGCTGGTTCGACCCCCTCATCTGATGAGGAAGAGAATGAAAGTGTACATGCACCTCTTCTGACACTTCCCACCCACAGGGTACCTGCAAGGTTGAAGGAACATGCAGGACGTTCAAGGAATGTGCCAGATCGTGACATGGCTGATGATTCGGACTGGTTGCCTCCAGCAATGGCTCAGCCTCTTGTGCCATCTTTCACTGGAATATCGGGGTGCACAGAAAATACAAATGATTTTTAGCCTGTTCACTTTTTCAACCTTTTTGTGGCTGATGGGTTAATTTCAGATGTGGCTGAGCAAAGCAATTTGTACTGTGAACAGTTCTTGAGGTCACAGGGTCCCACTCACAAACCCTATTCCAGAACACAATCTTGGTTTCCCACTACCAATGTTGAGATGAGAACATTTTGGGGTCTCATTTCGTTCATGGGAATATCGTTGAAGCTATCTATCTCAATTTTATGGTCTACTGAAGCAGTATTTACAACCCCTTTTTTCCAGCAACAAGTAGAAATTGTTTCCAAGCACTGCAACTTATGTTGGAGAACTGACCCAAACTGTGATGGGCGATTCATAATTCAGCCATTTCTGAAGCACTTTACTCAGCGATTTTCAGAGGTGTATGTTCCTCGCCAGAACATATCCATTGATAAATCATTGGTCAGCTACTGTTCAAGCAGTATATTCCGAGAAAGAGACCACAATATAGGACCAAGGTGTACATGCTGTGTGAAAGTACCACTGGGTATGCCTACAACAGGAGAATCTACACTGGAAAAGACAAGCATAAACCCTCCAGGCTGCCCAGCCCGTTTAGGGATAAGTGAGAAGATTGTTTGGAATCTTGCCACACCATTGTTCCACAAGGGTCACCATTTGTACATGGAGAATTTCTACACAGGAATACCGCTCTTCAAGGAATTGTACTACAATGTGGGCAGACTGGCATGCGGTACAATCCGCAGTAACCGCAAAGGCTTCCCCTGACAACTTGTGTGTAAGAAGCTGGACCAGGGAGCATGTATGGCATTGCGGGAGGATGAACTGTTGGCAATAAAAGTCTGCGACAGAAGGGATGTGCACATGCTAAGTGCAATTCATGATGAAAGTACTTCACTTGTCACTGTGCATCGGCACGCTCGGCAAGTGCAGAAGCACAAGTGTATTCTGGACTACAAGTACATGGGTGGAGTAGATAAAGCAGACCAATTGCTTGAGCCATACCAGGCAGCATGCAAGTTTCGCATGTGGTACAAGAAGTTGGCCGTACACATTATGCATGTAGCTACTACATACAATGCTTATGTTGTATACCCTGTAGCTGCTTCACAAAACAATTTGTCATTTTTGAACTTTGAAAAAGAAGTTGTAAAATCGCATACCATTGTTCATGTACAAACTCCCTCCTTTCCAGAAGTAGATGTGGTGGCCAGATTGAAAGGACATCACTTTTGCGATTATGTTCCTGCCACACCCATGAAGACTGAACCATACAGAAAATTTCAGGTGTGTACAAAACAAGGAAGGAGGAAGGATACTCGTGTGTACTGTTCCCAATGCCCTTCCATGCCAGCTCTCTGCCTACAGCCTTGTTTTGTTCTATATCATACAAAGGAAAAGTATTGGGAGATCAAGTGATTTCCTGGAATGCCCATCATTCCTAGAAAAAGACCCATAGGCTCTCAATTTGTGCATGCCTTCCAAAAGAACACCACTCCTGCTCCCTGCACTGGAGGTGTGCCTTCAATAAAAATGCAACACCATTCCATCTCGCGTCACTTTAGCGTGCCTTGACAAGCATTGCTAGTCCTACTCCCTCCAGTTCAGGGGTGCCTTGGAAAGGCATGCCACTCGGGCACCTTTCACTTGCGACCTGCCTTAGCAAGAAACATAATTCTAGCTCCCTCTGCTTGAAGTGTGACTTGCAAAGGAACATGATCCAGGCTCCTTGCACTTGAGGCATGCCTTCGAAATAAACTTCAGTCCAGCTTCCTCCGCTCGAGGCATGCCTAGACAAGAAGGCAACACCATTCCGGTTCCCTCTACTTGAGGCGTATCTTAGAAAGGAATGCCACTCCAGCTCCCTCCACTCGAGGCGTACCTTGGAAAGGATTGAGATTCAGGTTCCTTATACTTGAGGCGGAACTTGGCAAGCAATGGTAGTCCAGCTCACTCCACTTGGTTTGCTTTAGAAGCAAACGCCAGTCCCTCTCCCTCTATTCAAGGGGTCTGTTAGACAAGACAGGAGCACCACTCCGGTTCCCTCCACTCAAGGCATGTCTTTAAAAATGTATAAACGCCACTTTGGATGTGTATTTAGTGTGTGTATGTTTGCAGATATGGATGGTTCAATATGACTGGTGAATGCTGGCATACTTGCTATGCGCGTACTTTAAGTTGGTGTGAAAGACATCGCCTGGAGACGAGGGTGCAATGTGAGTAGATGTCCACTTGCTGTAAGTGTGCAGATACGGTTGCTGTGGAGCTAGTGATTTGGTAGTGGTGCGACTGCTTAAGTGGATGCCTACTGACTGCAGACACGAAAGGTGTATGAATGGACAGTAAAACGGTTGGTGCCTTGACATGACTTTACTGCTCACATGAACTTTGTTTTATGTGCTAAACCAACCCTGCCTGCCCTGTTGCAATGTATGCATGAGGAGTGTGAGCAAAGGTGCCTGTGAATGTGCTTGAAGAGTAAAAGCAGTGGGTACTACATGGTGATTCTTGTATTCCCAGAGCACTTGGCGTACGGACGATTTACCCATTTTCCCCCAGGTGAGGACACCCACGCATAAGTGGTCTGGCCTTCATTGGGACATGTGGAAACCTGTTAAGTTAGGACTAGTGTTGGCGGTGTGTTTTGGTGGTTTCCCAGTGGTAAATTACTGAAAATTGTGTTTAATCTCCTACATTTTGGAATTTGCTGGGGCTTGTGGGTAATACATTCTAGGGCGTTTCAAGCAAGTCAGACCACTGGAATCCCACGGGTGTCTTCTTTTCAGAAATGCATGTCATTCCCGGTTTACCTTGGTGGATGCAACACACCAGGCCCAAATCTGTAGGTTGTCTGCCCAAACCCTTTGGGGGATAGCAGTGGTTTAACCTTTTTCCTGTGTGTCCAGGTAGATGCACCTACATGTGAGGTACTGTTTTCGTCAGGGCACCTGTGTGAACGCGGGAAGGTAGGGCATGTGTTGGCATGTTTCAGTGGTTTCCAGGTGGGAAATGTCTGAAAATTGTGTTTTCCCCCCAAATATCCAACTTTGCCAGGGCTTGTGGGTAATAAATGCTAGGGCGATTCACGCAAGTCAGACCTCTGAGGATTGCCACGGATGCCTCCTTTTAGGCACTCTACACTTCTGTAACCTGCACAAGTCACCTACCCTTCAAAAGGTTTGCATGTGCTCTTTTAAAAAAAAAAAAGGTATGCTTGCCATTCCACAACACATTTGTTTTCCTTATTTACACATGCTAAGTACATCTGTTTAGGCCGTCAGCATAACAACCTTGTGCACCATGGCAATGTTTTTGGCTTCTGGTATTTCTTGTTTTGTGAAACATTACAAAAAAATGTGTGATTTCCCAACTAGAAGAGTCGGAGGAATGTAGTGGTGCATTGCTTTACGCAATATTCATAGAAGCCATTAACATACAGGTCCAACCATGTGCAGCACATACCCTTTTTTTCCGGTCATTTTTCAAATTTTCCCCTGAACTATGGACATTTTACCTATATAGTTTTTGCCTGACCCCTTCCTAAACTTGGAATTGTGTCTACTTTTCAGAAACGTACGCCTTTCTGTCTTCTCATTCAAATTTTCTACCCTCCTCTTCCATTCTATCCACGCATGTCCTATTGGGGAGGAGAAAAACAAGGGTAAAATTACCTACCTCTCACAAAACTGATGGTAACCTTATAAAGATATGTTATTTTGGTTTCCACTCAACCTGTACTGGAAAGCGTGGAAAACGGCGAATTCAGCACAGCACACCATTTGTTTCTAGCTCTTACCAGGAAAAAACTACAGGCTTCTTCTTACATCATTTTATTGCCATTTTCTGAAAAAACAAAATATGTGCTCCATTTTGGTTATTGTCTCTCACCCCCATACAGCAAACTAGGATTCCTTGGTGGCATTATGACTGCCTACATGTGGAAAGAAAAGGGGCCAATTGTGGCTGAGATATCACATGTAACAAAGAGGTTACAAAGGATTGAATGGTGACATACTGAAATCACCAAAAAAAGGGCTCGGCGCAGTAGGGGTGGGAGGGGGCACCATTGGCAGTTAAGAAGTTTAGAGCAAATATCAATTGTTTATACATTTTCAAAATGCTGTTTTTTCACCTTAGTCTGAAGGGGCATCAAATACAATTTTACTGTTTCAAGGAAAATTTGGAAACCAAAGTTACATAAAAAGTTTTTTTTAAAAAAATAATTAAGAGTTATTTCATTGTCATGATGTAATTCATATATTATGTATGTGTGCTATAAATAAGCATGTTTTTTTCTCTTTCATTAGAGGCCTAGAAAGGAGGAGCATGCAGACAACTACACAAACTAATGATGTTAATTGCTAAACCATTGTCACTTGGGAGCAGCAAAATTTTGAGGTTCAGCATAGTACTCCCAAAATTCTGTGTCATGAGGCAAACGTCCAGCGACTGGAATTTGAATTGAATGTCAGCAGTGACGCATGGAAAGTAACTCTGGATCATTCCTACCGCACACATCACCCAGAAGAAACAAACAACACAGAAGATGTTTCAGAATTGCTTGAAGAAACACCCACACAAACCACACCCTCAAAAAAAAAATATAAGAAACAGACTATGTTCCCTGTTTCCCCAATACAGGTGGACAAATCGGAAATATCACACACAGAAAGAACTGAAGCATCTTTGCTGCTGATTGACGATTGTGCTTGTGATGTGGACTTCACCATTCCTAGTGTTGAGGACTTATCCACCACCACGAAATCGGAAACCATTATACTTCTGGCCAATTTGCTATTAAAGGAACCAACATACATTGTATTCGACTGCCTGATAGATATTATGAAAATGATTAAATGTGATTATGAATTATCTAGTGTAGTTAAAGGCACCAACCTGAAGATCAATGGTAACTGTGTACACCACCATAACTCGTTTGCATGGTCTGCTCAACCTATACTTGAAAGTGCCTTCTGGAAAAGTACTTTGATCCGCTAAACAGAACGGATGAACAATGTACAGTACAATTTCAAGTTTTTGTAACTTTGTGGCACTAGTTCCTTTCAAAAATCCAATACTACAAATATCAGAAGGAGGTCTTCTTCCTCGCCATTAGCCAGGCACGTACACTACAAGAGATATTCGCTGGCAAAAGGTCCAGGTCTTTCTGCTAAATACTGCACTTCCCACTTCCAAGACTTGGAAACCAAAAAATAGTGAGTTCAGTCATCACACATGTATCTGAATTTACATCCTCTGTTGCCATGGGAAAATATGATTTCATAAAATCCATTCAACTTTGGCAATCCAGAGGAATGCAAATAGAGCCGATAGCCACTGACGGGCACGTTTCAATAGCCAAGGCCATGCGAGAGCAGTTACCAGACAAAGCATCAATATAATATATAGCACGTTGCAAAATTAATTCCCCAAAAAAATTACATGTGCTGGGGGAAAAGGGCTACAGAAAACATTTTAAATTGGTCACAGTCTATCAGCAACCATCTTTGGTGGAGCTCAAAAACTTGTGGTGATATGTAGATATTCTGCTTGAAATCTGGCATTCATTGATGCACCATTGTTCTAACATACACTCTGGGAAAGAAAACAAACATTTCCACGAATGTGCACATGGACTAACGAGCAGGAGCGTAAGAAAAGTTGGTTGGTTCCATGTTCCCCTCCTCACAGAGCACTTAAGAGATTGTGTATGACAACACTGTTAAGAGTCATGAGGAGACTCTCAGAGTTCTGCCACATTGGAGATTTGGAGGGGTTCCATAATATGTGCCTAAAGTACAGGTTGCATTTTGCCATAGACTGTATGGAGGCCAGGACAAGACCAGCTTTACTTGCACACAATGAGAACATTGGAAGGGAACAAGCAAAAACTGCAGGAATTGTCGGGATGCCTCATTACAACAAGGAGTTTACCAAAATAAGCAAACCGTAGGTGGCAAAGCCAATCTACCAGCAGATGGATTTTGAATTTGTGAAAGATTATACATTATACGTGTTGGCCATGCAAACGCATGGAATTGATCCAGATTTTGTTTCCAGGGCTCAGTCTATGCCACGGAACATCGCAAAAGGTTTGTCCTCCCAAACCTGAACTTGTTGAAAGGTTGAATTCAAGATTCAAATGATCTGCGGCTCTCTTCACAATGTTTAACAAAGCCAGTTTCAAGCTTTTGCAGTGTTTGGAAACTGTTTTCATTGTACAATAAATGGAATAGCATGTGACTTGCGATGTAATTGTTAAATAATGTTTTTGATTAATTACTGTTTGTGAAGTGATCTCACTAGATCGGCCTTACCATTTATATTTTTCTTTGCTTTTTGTATTTATTGCCATCAATATAATTGATTTATATTACAACAATAAATGTCAGTCTGATTATTTCAAGTATGGGACCCAAATCAAGGGCCAGATACATGGAATTAATTGCACGGTGCAAAGTGTCTTTTCACTGCTGACACAAACCCTGATTCATAGAACTTTGCAAAGTGTTGTTTTGCAGTGCAAATTCATCATTGCTTTCTTGATGTGTATTCAAATTTGTGGCCCACTTTGGCCCAAAAAACTGCCCCACACTATTAATTTGGCATTTTTCGGGCATTGCCCCGTTGAAGTATATGGACATCCAAGCCGGTCTGCACTTTGCCTAGGGTCATCTTTGAAAGAATACGTAAATGTGGGACCAGGCGCATTGTTACCGTTACAATGGGCATGAATATTTTCATATGTGTGATACTTTAAATATTTTGTTGGTTTTCACTGCACAACCTGCCATTAATATTGCTCATTTTTGTGGCAAGTGTTCCCAAAAACGAAACTCATTGACACGCTGGAAAAAGGGTTGCATTGTTAGTTGTCTTTGAATCCACTGCACTAATAATTTGAAGGACAAAATATGTCAAATATCGGCAAAGAATTGATGAGATTCTCTATATTGAAAGTTCACGTAGGAAAGTTAAGTTTATATTACTGAGATCTGCGACTGGTCGTCCGTCACATAGGAAGAATGGAAACAATACACAATGTAAGAAATATTTGAAATAATATTAGGATGGCAAGCGTGCTGTATGCTACGTGATTATTGTTGCGACGGTTGAATGTTCAATTTGCCGCAAAGAATGCACATTGTACGTGTTAATTGTATCTAAAATTGATAGTTAACAAATATGTACTGTGTATATTCAATTATAAAGTGGGTACTGAAATATATTTTTGCATTCTCGATTTTACATAGTTGTATTATACCAATGTGCACCTGTCATGGGTACAGTCTACCGGTCGATTGCTTCTTCAATCGTAATTGGACAATAATCAACAACGCATCTGTGATAACCATTATCTGGGGCAGTCGCCAGACACCAATCTGTCCTTTCCTGGATGTAGTAATACAGAGCAACATGGTAGCCTGTAGGTCCTGCAAACGTGCAGATGTTTAAAGTGTTGCATTTGAAATTTAAACTGCTAATTTCTTCTCTGTAATGGAACGCCATGTGCAATCACAAATCAGTGATGGAAGATAACTTTCTGTGAGGAATGCAAAGACTGGGATTAATCAATTGATGAACGGAATCAGCATTATAAGATCACCTTCACAGTTAAACAAAAAATTAGAACCATGCAATGTTCGCTAGCTATAACCACTATTGGAAAAAAATGACCCATGTTTTGGTGGACTTAATTACCTGTTTTCAGCATTACGTCAAAATTAAAAGAACGTGTTACGTTCCTGAATATTGCAGTTTTCTTCAAAATAAACTGTTTTTATCATTTTTATGAAAAGAAACAAATGTTTTGCGTCTGTTGTGGATGTGCGATTATGTTCCTGGTTCTGCGTTAGCTAACATGACGACGTTGGTGATGACAGGGTACATTTGGCTACGCTGCCACAATCATTAAAATAGGTGGAACTCATTGCGAGCATCTAGTGATGTTGGGGGCAGGTGATCTGAATTAGTGCTGCAAGGGCTCTTGAACTTGGGGCCATGGATCAACGGATAAGATTAGCACAAGATGGTGGTACGCAACCTGTCATTTTCGCATGTGTTAAAGTGAGAAAAACTGGTAAGAGGCATTGCACATTTTAAGAACGATCGATGTAAACTCGGAAATACAAGCCCGATCAATTGGGCCAATAACATATCTGACCAACTAGCCCTTTAACTATGTACAAGAGCTCTCGTCATTGAAGCCTAGGGCAGTTCCCCTCAGACGCCACCAGAGGTCAGTATTTTCTGATCAAATATGCCACAAGTTAGTAAGGATTCAATCCATGGGGCATCTTAATTGCATTACTTATAGTGTAAAATAATTAGTAAATAGGCTGTGCTTTAGCATTTTTTATATGGCTATACATAGTAAAACATTATAGAGCAACATTTTAAACACCCCCCCCCCACCCTGGACTGTGTCATGGCCGCAGACAACATATCATATATTGTACCCATCAAACGCAGTAGTAATGAAATCAATGTGAAAGTGTTTCCTTGCTGCAATGCCCCAAACCACCCCCTGTAAGAAACCCGAGGGTATTCTTCCAGGTAGACCTCAAGAATCCTTTATTCATGTGGCCAGGGAAGGGCTGGTGCCCTCAGATCCCAACCATGGGGGCAAACAAGGGGGGGATCACCTGGGTAGGTTATGCTTGGAGGAATACCCCAGGAGAAACACAGTATTGTACCAGCTTTTCTGGGTTATTCTGCACCCACCTCCCTTTCAACCAAAAGTAGCTCCCTTAATAAAAATCCAACCACCTTGTTACATTCAAAAACCACAACTCTCAGAAAGCTTGTTTTTCTGTTACATCCCGGTCATTCTTTTTCATGTCCCGCTGATTGTTCTCTCCCGAAACGTCAGTATAACGCATTTACATCACACCATCATTCCCACAATTCCCCCTGTTCAGGTCACGATCGAAATTCTGGTCATCTTCGTTCATTCCACAACCCCTACCAATCTCACCCTTCCAAAGTTACACAAGCCCCTAGCACGAGAACTATAATCCCATTGGACACCTATTCTCCATTCTACCCTGTTGTATACTCAGATATCCTACCACCCTCTTTTTCCAACATGAACACTTGCTTGCACGATGACAATGGGCTAGCGTTTAAACGGTTTGCCCGATATGTCCAGACACAAGGGTCAGGCAGAGTCAGGAATTTAACCAGAATCACACACCCGACAGCCCTTTCCCTTCCCCACATGGATAAAAGATGGAGCACAAGACGAGAAGGGCAGACCGCACGACGTGAAAGCCAAGTCAGCACAGCAGTTCAAGAGGAGGAGAAAGATGGCGCATACAGAGAGGGTGACAAAGAGAAAAGCAAACTTGCCCTTTCCGACCAAGGCCTGTGAAACCTCAGCAGAAGGAATTATAAGACCGCAAACAATAGCCAAAGTGTGTTGCAGCAGATGTCTACAGTACACAAGACCCTCCTCTGATGATAACCAAGCCGGGGAGACACGCGGGTCTCTGTGGTACCAACCTTGACTAGAGGGAGAAGAAAGCCAAGCGGTTCATCACAGCTGTTGAGTCGAGAGAGGAGCAGATCCGAAACCGAACTGTGTTGAACAAAAAGTAGCTAACAGCTACTTTGACAGTTTTAAAAGGACTACTGATGAAGAGGGGGAAAAACAGCAACACAGGAGACCAGCACCACGTGGGAGCTCATGCTGAAACTCTGGGCGATTACCCAATGTTAGAAACTACTGTAACCAGAAGCCCTTGGGAAGAGGTGAAAATAGGTCAAAGTGGTGATACAGGGGTCTTGTAAAATCCTCAGTACCGTCGAAAATCTTTGACCAACAGATGATTGTGAAGCTAAGGGAAATGAATCCAGTTTGGTGAAATGAGAGCATGAACAGTGTGTTACAAAGGTTGGCAAGAGTGACCCCGGAAGAGGGATGCTAACAAAAGTGGCGAGGGCTGAAGTCCCTATTAATGGTGCGTTGACCGAAGTGAACCCGACTCAGAAGTGCTCACAATGAACAGTGTTGTAAAGTTGGCAAGAGTGAACCTGGCAGAGGGAAGCCGACAGAAAGGGGTGAAGTCTGAAGAATTGTTTGAAAAGCCATTTTGATGAGTGCAAGAAAAGCCATAGTGAAGCCGAAGGTGGGAGGCAGACGTTTGAAAGGAGTCTGAGCCCAAAGGAGGGAGACCCAGGGGTGAAGCCATCACCCAAAGCATACGTGGATCAGAACTTTGTGTTTGTTGGATACATCAGGCCTCGAATGCAAGAGACTTTTTATTGAAAAGAGACTTGGCCATCGAAGAACCCGATAGCTGGTACAAAACATTCAGCTCGTGCTGGGAAAGCTCGAGCGTGTGCTGTGCTCAAGAGAACCACTTTGTCCAGCGTTCAAAACATGGAGAAGGGAGACCACAAATAATAAGTCTGGATGCGATTGCCAGCGAACACTTCTTTATTGAAAACCCTACCCAACACTCTTCTATAATTTGTTGTAAGGATGTGGCAATAGTTTTTTTGTAGTATAGTCCTTTTTACTTTGCCACAACACCACAAGGACTGCCTTAGTATTTTATTTGGTCGAAGCTTGACACCATGTTAGATTTAGGTTTAGTTTAGGCATTTTTCAACCCTGCATTTACAGTTTAATAAACACCCTTGAACTGTGATCACTTGTGTCGGTCTTAACTGTTGCCACCATGAGGTCTTACACCCCCCATTAAGCCATCCCAGGCCGGTGTCTAACTGACCTAGTGTTTGTACCAGCCCGATACAACCGCCAAGCATCCACAGAATACAATCATTATGTATTGTTACGGTTCAGCTGTGCAGTACAGTAGTGCCTGCCCAGCCCTTTCACCATATCCAAGTCACATTGGAATAAGGTGATCTGAGCAACACAGACCAATGTTACTGTCCATCACAGCCTAAATATTCATTAATCTTTTTCAAAATTCCATGTGTATGCAGTTTCGAAAAACACAATCTAGCCCATTTGCTTGAGGCCCATTTGTTCTCCCTCTTTTTTAATAACCAAATTCCCTCATACAGACCCATAACACTTACAAACACGGATAGGAAAATCTATTCTAAGGTGCTTGCATCCAGACTAGGGGTGGTGGGGGCTATCCCCGAATCGATATCCAGATACCAGATCGGCTTCATTCCGGGCAGAAGCACTCGCGACAGTATCAGGAGAACGCTAAATATCATCGAATCTGCCAATAGAATGGGGAAAGAATTACTGGTCATCTCCCTTGACGCACATAAAGCGTTCGATCTGGTGAAATGCGACTACATCCAAAGCAGGCTCACACACATGGGACTAGGCCACAACTTTATAAAATGGACCATGGCAAATTATAAGACCCCATCCTGCCAGCTCTGAGTTAACCGCATTAGATCAGCTGTCATCCCCATATCCAGGGGCATGCGCCAGGGCTGCCCGCTATCTCCTTTGGTGTTTGCTTTGTCTATGGAGCCGTTTGATGTTCTCGTTTAGCGGACCCTTTCAGCAGAGGGCTCACTGTGGGGGAGGGACAGAATATAAGGCTGCACTCTATGCGGACGACTTGCTATTAACCATCACTAACTCGAACACCTCCCTACTACCCCTGCTGGAGGAGCTTAAAGCCTTTGGAGCAGTCTCTGGCTTTAAGGTGAACTATGACAAGTCTACCGATCAACTTAACAGAGCAAGAAAAGGATCTTCTCACCCCAGGGCTTCCCATCCCATGGGCTGACTCCACAATTGAATACCTAGGAGTCCGCATTCCCAAATGCAGCACCCAGATCTACCAACGCAATTTTCCACAGCTCCTCAATGACCTCTGCCTGGACCAGAGTTGCTGGAATAACCAAGAAATCTCCTGGCTGGGGCGGGTTGTGGCGATAAAGATGAACCTGGTCCCCAGACTGATCCATCATTGCCTAGTGCTCCCAACTCCCGGAGAGCAACCTCAACTCCCTGCAGCGGGAAATAATGAAGTTTATCTGGAGGGGAAAAAGACCTCGTATGGCAAAGAAAATTATGACCCCGCAGCCGACGCACGGGGGGCCTGGGAGTCCCAGTTGTATCTAGATACAGTTGTGCGGCCCAACTGTCACACGCTTTCGCTTGGTCCCGAACCACAGATCGGCAGCACTGGCTACAGATAGAGGCGTGGAGAAAGTCACCTCTATCCGACCGTCCGCACATACAAACCAGGAAAGCCCCGCCCAACTTAAACCCGCTCCCAGCAACACGCAATACGGTCAAGATTGGGAAGGCAGCTGCCAGTAAATGGGGAGTCGCAGGATCGCTGGGGCCGCTGACACTGGTGTGAAACAACCCAGGGTTGTCTCTGGGACTCTGCAATCGCAGTTTCTCTGCCTGTAAGGCCGGTGGCCTTCAGATCTCCGATTTCCTCGATGGAGAGCATCCCCTCACATTTGAGAACTGCAAGGCAAAGTTCAAGCTCTCTGAGGGGGAAAGATTTCAC
Source organism: Ambystoma mexicanum (assembly GCF_040938575.1). Lineage (NCBI taxonomy): Eukaryota > Metazoa > Chordata > Amphibia > Caudata > Ambystomatidae > Ambystoma > Ambystoma mexicanum. The sequence continues at coordinate 687,572,724 of NC_090929.1, read as the reverse complement.
TACTCACAGATCTGCCACTGGATCTCCCAGCGAATCAACAAAGAACGGGGCTTCAGAAGTCTAACATGCCGACAGCAGCCCTCCCCCTAAAGGGAAAGTCTCTAAGCTGTACCGGCTCCTGGAAAAGTCAAACCCTGAGCATAAGGAGAAATACATGGCCAACTGGGAAAAGGACCTAGGGCGTGAGCTGGACCCATCAAGGTGGAACAGAATATGGTCAAGACTACACAAAAACACCCAGCGCATCACCAATAGGGAGGGAAGGTATAAGGTGTGCTACAGGTATTAAATCACCCTGGAGCAACTGTACATATCTGGCTCCTCCCCCTCCCCAAACTGCTGGAGGATGCACCTCGGTGGGATCACTTTTCCACCTACTCTGGGAATGCCCGAAAGCAATTGAACCATATCCATTCGATTACCAGACTCTCTATCCCCTGGGACCCTGAGATTGTTCTGCTGGGGGACACAGTGGACCGAGATCTACCACTATCAGGCCATATGGCTCGCCTATGTACTCACCTCCTAACAACGGCCAAGATAGCGCTCACAAGACTTGGGAAGCACCCAGAGGGCCTCTCCATACCAAAGGCTGGACTGACCCACGAGGCTGAGACCTACCCCTACGCAGGGGCTACACCTCCCTTCAGAATGTGAGACCCCTATCCCTAGCCATTGAACGGATCGAGGACCCATGTAAAGAATGTGTTGTCATATTATGATATACAAATGCTGATGTCTGTTGTATACTTTGTTCAAAGCCTAATAAAATATCTAGTTGAGAAAAAAAAAAGATTTCCTTGCAAATATAAATGGGGGGTTAGGTTTAGGTATACAAGAGTGGAGATATGCCGAGGGTTGCGGTGGGTCTACCCCCACATTTTATTTGCAAGGAAATATAACATTGCAAACAAATGGGCCACGAGTGAATTTTCTCAAGCAAACGTCAAGCCGAAAAACACATGCAATGTTGCTGCTTTTCAATAAGGAAACTAAAGCATGGCAATATTTTCCTCGATTGTAGCCTAGCTATTTTATTATTGGTAGATTTATTGAGTGAGCACAGACCTAGTTTTGGGAAGCAAGGGAGGCATAGAGACATACAGGGAGAGGGAAGCAGATCTCAAAGGATCAATTCAAGGGACCTAACCACAGCGAAGGGAGTGTGCAGGCAATTTGGCAGCAAGGTATCTGCAAACAACCAGGGAGGCTCGGGGAGCAAATCACCCAGTGTCAGGTTAGGTGTGGAGGGTGTGTGGACCCAAGTGTTGACGAGGAGCAAAATCTTTTAAGGACGTTCTTGAGCTCCTTCCTGAAATGTAGCAGTGTGGGGGAAAGTGTCGTTTACTGGGAGGAGGTTCGAGAGTCTTGGGGCATAGCCAGAGAAGCCCTAATCTCTGCTTCTTTCCTTCCTGTACTGGCAGTTGTCAAGTCTGCATATGTCCCTGCTTCCGGTGGATTGCAGGCCTCAAGAGATGCTGAGCTTTTCAGCAAGGTAGCTTTGGTACTGGAGGGCGACGGTCTTGTAGATGATGCAGCAGAATTCAAAAGGTGGTTAAGTGCTTGCAGTGGGAGTTGATGCAGCTCAATTAGGGTCATGTTGATGTGGTCGAATTTGCAGAGTGCTTTGAGGCGTCATGCTGCAGAATGAGGACACAAATAAGGAGTGCCAGGGTGGTTGGCCGAATTGCCTTCATCCAGGTCGGTGAAGACCAAGACTTGAACAGCAGATCCAAAGTAGTTTGCTGGAATGAGGGGCTTTATTTTCTACAGAAGGGAACGTTCGCAGCAAGCTATTTTTTTTTCCTTACTATGTGCTCCTTGAAGAAGAGGCATCTGGAAAAATGTAAAACCAAAAGGAACTTGGTGCAGGTGGTTAGCTGGGGTGTGACACCCTCAAGGTTCATAGTAGGAATTTAGTTTTTGAGGGTTTGAGCTTCAGGTAAACAAAAACTTGTCATCTAAGACCGGATCAATGCGGTACTAGATGCCTGGAGCCTGTGGATGTCTTCAATGGAGGATATCTTCAGGTAGAGCTTTGTCGCATCAGTGTATTGGTGGATGTTGTGTGGAGTCAGGAGGGTACAGAGCAGATCCATGTAAAGGATGAATATCAAGGGGGTGAGTGGGGAATGATTAATCCTTTGGGGGCGAGTGGGTCTCCACAAGGGATGGGTAGAGTTAGTGAGCTGAAGGAGTCTATTTTGACTAATAGGTGGTATTAAGCAAGAAATGATTTGAACCAGCAGAGGATGGTCTTGCTGGTGCCCATGCAGCAACGTAGAATGTCTGTCTGATGGTCTACTATGTTGAATGCTGTTGAGGTCGACGAGCACAAGAAGTCAAGGATGGCCATTGTTGAGTAGATAAGGACATTGTGGATCACATTAAAAGGTAGCGGTTTCTTTGCTTCATCTCTTTCTGAAGCTAGATTGGTAGGACTGAAGGAGGTTGTTGGTGTTTAGGTGTAAGTGCACTTGAGTGGCTATTGCTTTGTGAAGAACCTTAACTAGGAAGAGAAGATGTGTGGTGGGACAATACTTGCTGAGGTAGCCACGTCCCAATCTAAGTGGAAGGATGTCTGTTCTTGATGGTCGAGGGGAAGGTACCTTGAAGGAGATTCCGAGCTTTACCAGGGAAGGGAGGAGTGTCTCGGGTTGAAGAGTCTTCAGTACAGAGGCAGGGAGGATGTTCTCTGCATACAATGTGGCCTTCAGGAATGCTATCTTGGCAGTCTTGCATTCCAGGGCGAGTGTCTTGAAAGTTGTCTAAATAGTGGTGGCTTTGCAGGAAAGGATGTGTGGTGTTCTGCCGGTTGTGGCTTTGGTGTCAAAGAAGCCGACGAGAGAAGGCCAGGAGAAAAGGCCCCCTGTGCTCTTTGCAGCTCCGCTGCGAGCACGTTTCCTCCCACTCCAGCTGGATCAGCTGTTCTCTCGTTTGGAACAACCGTGTGTTCCATTGTGATCCCGCCCGCCGCGTGTGCCGTCCTGAAACCTGCTAAAATGGATGCCAGAGCAGTTTCCATTGAAGTATCAGAAACCTCCACGAAGTCTGCTGGCCATTCGCCAAGTCGGCTTGCCTGCCCCTCCCCTCCTGCTTTAAATGGAGGGGGAGAGGGCCGAGAGGCGAAGCCGACGAGAGAAGGCCAGGAGAAAAGGCCCCCTGTGCTCTTTGCAGCTCTTCGCTGCTCATCTGCCGTTTGCCCTAAACATATGCCGCACCCGGAAGGTAAGAAGCTCTACCCCTGCAAGCTTTTCTCCAACCCCTGCACCACCTCAGGCTTCGCGCCCGTACTTTGAAAGCTGCCCTCAGTTCACAGCCCATTCCCACGAACAGCCGTAATACGCGGCTATGCTCACGCACTGTACAACCCTCCGCACTCGCTGATAAGGCCAGGCACCCCCGCGAAACCTCAAAGCCTGCATCCACGTCAAGTACTACCTACACAGCCACCAACACTTTCCGTACAATTATACCGCCTCCATAACCAATGTGATTACAAATGTGTCCACCACCGCTGAAAATGTGATTAGCAATTCTTTTACCACCATTTTGAATGCTAGTGTGCCAAATGCTATACCACGTGTCCACCACCACTGAAAATGTGACCCCCCCCAGTGTAAAATCTGTGATTAGCAATTCTTCTACCACCATTTTGAATGCTAGTGTGCCAAATGCTATACCACATGTGTCCACCACCACTGAAAATGTGACCCCCCCCCAGTGTAAAATCTGTGATTAGCAATTCTTCTACCACCATTTTGAATGCTAGTGTGCCAAATGCTATACCACATGTGTCCACCACCACTGAAAATGTGACCCCCAGTGTAAAATCTGTGATTAGCAATTCTTCTACCACCATTTTGAATGCTAGTGTGCCAAATGCTATACCACATGTGTCCACCACCACTGAAAATGTGACCCCCAGTGTAAAATCTGTGATTAACAATTCTTCTACCACCATTTTGAATGCTAGTGTGCCAAATGCTATACCACATGTGTCCACCACCACTGAAAATGTGACCCCCAGTGTAAAATCTGTGATTTGCATCTCCCCTAACACCCAGAGCTCAACCCCCCCCCTCCACCAAACCCTCTTTCATCATGAACCCCCTCTCAGACACTACTGAACCCCACATGAAATGCGCCCTGATTAACGCCAGGTCCATCAATGCCCACGCCCTAGACATACATGACCTCCTAACCTCCCACAACTTAGATCTACTCATGATCTCAGAAACATGGCTACATGATGCCTCCGGCCCGGCACTATCCCTCGCCCTACCCCCTGGCTATTCCATAACTAGACAAGACCGCCTCCCCAAAGGTGGAGGTGTAGCAATTATTGCCAGAGACTCGCTCTCTATCAGAAAGATAGAGAAATCCCTGACCAACAACAACTGCGACTACCTCCAAGTTAAAATAACCCTCTCTCCCCATTGCACCATTACTGTGCACACCATTTACCGCCCCCCAGGCCCAACAGGAGACTTCCAAGCCTCTCTCATCCACCTCCTCTCTGACAACCTCAAAAAACAGTCTAAAGCCATTTTCCTCGGGGACGTCAATCTAGGGCTCCGGGATAGTAAGGACGTAGCAGCCAAATCCCTTGACTCTGCCCTCAATGCTCTAGGCTACAAGAACACCATCCTTAGCCCTACTCACACTCAAGGCAGAACGCTTGACTGGATAGCACAGCATAACTGCCCACTCATCATTACAGGTAACAATCCCACCCCGTGGTCCGACCACCACATCATCACCTTTAGCATCCTCACCACTAGCTCCCCTGCTGCCCCCTTGCCCCAACCGCTCCCTCCTTGCCTCACCAGAAGCTCCCGCCAGCTCACCAAGGAAAGGCTACTGCCCTTCCTCCAAGGCCCAGCCTTCAGACCACCTTTTTCATCAGACCCAGAAACACTCGCAACAACCTATGATACTGCCATTAAAGCAGCTATCAACTCCATTGCCCCTCTCAAACCACGCAAATCCAAACCCACTACCCATTCCAACTCTTGGTTCACACCTGAGCTCCTCACACTCCGCAACGAGAAAAAAGCTGCACTCACACAGTGGCAAACGTCCCACTCTGAAAAAGACAAGATGTTCTTTAAAGCCCTATCCACCAAATACAAAAAGGCAATCACCCAAGCAAAGGCCAAATCCTTTGAATCCAGAATCTCGGAAGCCCAATCTAGCACCAAAGAAATCTTCGCCATTTTCAGAGAGCTCGAGACACCCACTCCCGCCCCCCAGAATCTCACCAAAGACAAAGACTGGTGTGACAAAATACAAACGGCCATGCAAACCAAATTAAGCCTCCTCAAAAGCAAAATACTAGCCACTAAACAAGCCCTACCCAGTAGCCATATCCCTATGCCGTCACACGCCACGGATCCCCCCCTACCCTTCTCCTTCAAACCCATCCAAGAAAAAGACATCATCAACATTATGAGGAACATCAAGCCCTCTAACTGCAAAGGTGATGCATGCCCAGCCTCCATTATCAAAGACTGCACGGAAGCGCTAGCGCCCTTCCTAACAGCCTTCGTTAATGCCTCCTTTACCACAGGGAAAGTCCCCGCCTCCCTCAAGGAAGCTTGGGTCCGACCTCTCTTGAAAAAACCAACTCTCGATCCCACCTCCCCCAACAACTACAGACCTATCACCACTGTCCCATTCCTCCTCAAAATATTGGACAAAGCAGCCTACTTGCAGGTCCAGCATTTCATTGAAGAGAACAAACGCCTTGGACTCCGCCAATCTGGCTTCCGCCCTAGACACGGGACCGAAACCGCCCTACTTGACTTGAAGAACCAAATGGACGATGCTAGAGACATGGGTAAACCAGCACTTCTCCTACTCCTTGACCTATCCGCGGCATTTGACCTCGTGGATCATGGCGTCCTTTGCCACCACCTTTCCTCCACCGCCAAATTCTCCCCAGAGGCCACATCTTGGATCACCTCCTTCTTACAAGACAGAACTATGCAAGTATTCTCTGACCTAGCCGCCGCATCCCCAACTACTATACTTTGTGGTGTACCCCAAGGCTCCTGTCTCTCCCCCACCCTATACAACATCTTCACACGACCCCTCTTCCTCATCCTCGACGCTATGGGCATCTCATACACCAACTACGCCGACACCCAGATCCTCCTCACTCTCACAGGTATCTATGACACCGACTCCCTGACCCTCAACAACCTCTACAACACCATCCAAGCCTGGATGGCCGACAACGGACTATGCCTCAACTCTGACAAGACGGAACTCCTCCTGGTAGGTTCCCCCGACACGCTAAAAAACCTAGATGTCCAATTTAGCCACTTCACCATTGACTCCATTAAAATCCCGGTCTCCGATTCTGTCAAAACTCTGGGAGTCTACCTGGACTCCAGCCTATCCATGGATAGACAAGTCAACGCAATAGCATCCGCAGCTGCATATCATGCTAAACTTATCAACGCAATCAGGCCCTTTCTATCCAAAGAGAACTGCACCAACATAGCCAGAGCCATCACCGGCTCCAGGCTAGACTACTGCAATGTACTCTTTCTTGGAACCTCCAACAAAAACTTAGCGAGACTACAAGTAATACAGAACAATGCTCTCCGGGCAAGGCATTGCTAAAAGAGAACACATCTCTGAAGCCAGGAAACTAGCCCACTGGCTCCCAATAAAGGAAAGGATCGTATTCAAAGCCCTGACACTGACCCACAAGTGCATTCACTTCACTGCTCCTGCCTACCTTTCTCAAAGGATCCACCCTGTCTCCACCACCAGGCCAACTAGATCCCCGTACACCAACATGCTCTCTGTGCCACTAGTGAAAAGAGTAAAAGCGGGTGGGTCCAGCTTCCCCTACCTCGCGCCCACCCTCTGGAATGCCCTACCTCCCACCATCCGTGGCGAGGACTCCCTCACCACCTTCCGCAAAACACTGAAAACTACCCTCTTCACATAAGGACCGACACATCAGCACAAATACTTATCATTTAGGTTTGTAATTATAGCCCAAATGCTATATTTGTAACAACAGTATGATTTCCTGTACTACTCATAATATGTCAACAATCGCTATCATATGTACCATGTAACTAAGTAATTGCAAGTAACAGCGCCTCAATGCGTCTGGGCTACTTGCGCGCTATATAAATTTAAATAAATAAATAAAATAAATAAATAAAGCAAGGTAAAGCAACTAAAAAGAAAAATATTTTTAAGAACAGTAACTCAACAGAACTATTTATGCAGTGCTTGCATAAGTACATATGGATGCAATTTAATAATCGGTTGTGTTAATAGGTTTTATAGCATGCTCCCTTGGCATATGCCTTGTCTCTTGGTGCTAGGGCCCAAAGAAAAATGGAGGCTTGTGGTTAATGGAGACAGAAGGAAAATGAAAGATAGCGTTGCTGTTCTATTTATGCAGTGGTCAAAATAATTTGTTTACAAGTAGGTCTGTTTCTAGATCATGTTGGGCGCAATTGAGGTATTTGTGTCCAAAGGGGAGCCTTGTATGCAAGTATGGGTTGATCGAGACTCAAGTTTGTTGGCGGATTAAAGTGTTTGGTATTTGACGGTCATTAGGAACGGGTGTTAAAATTGCTGTGTGGCTTAGTATGCAAATTTTGCTGAAAAGCACAATTTGAGCATGTTCGTTTGGGGAGCAGTCAGGGGAGAACCCTTCTGCATTGGGGCGCCTATGTAGCTTAGCATGCCTAGAATGCGCTGGTAGCCTTGTCAATTGACAGCTGTTCCTAAATTACAGTGGACAAAGAATATCAAGGAGCAGAAAGCGGAGGGCACCAAGTCGAGGTTCAGCAGGATAGCAGTGGGTACTACCTCATTGAAGGTGGGGGGTGGAATCAGTGCAGCAAGGTAACAGTGGTCAACAACAAATAGTTAATTTGTGGTCACCAAGACACCAAATACGTCAGAATACGCACATGCAAGATGCTGCTCCATTGGTGGACTGAGAGCAGCGTTCTATCCAATGCAACACCACCAACACTTTGTAATAAATAATTTTATTAAACCAATTTTTAATTTTGTATTTTAGGGTAAGCACAAATGGCAGAAAACATTTCATAACACTTTCTGCAACATTGGCTCAGATTTCGTAATTCTTCACTTCTTCTGGTTGTTTATTAGGATCACCACCTCTCTCCAAGTACAGGTTATTGTAGGGATACTGCTTTGGTGCCTGAAGGAAGGACAAAAAAATTGACATTTGAGTTTTCACTTCCGCAAATTGTGCAAATGTGTTCCAGTAACATTAAGTAAAATGTACATTACACTTGTGGTTTGAGTTAAAAGAAACCTTAAAGGAATAAACACATCAGTAACCGTCCTTCCTCATATATGCAAATTTAGGACATTTGAAGAGATGATACAATATTTCAAAGCTAGTTGAACTGAAGTAACATTATTACTAAATACAGTGAGCTTCTTAATTCTATTAGGCATACAGAATATTTCATGTGGTATTTCTTTGGCCTCCTTAATTGCTTTCTGTAAAATGTTTTATTCATGAACCCTTATCAGGAAGTGCCGTTTAATGTGGATTCTTTTTTATATTCAGAATTCTCTAAGCAATTGTGCTTTGCTCTCACAAATTCCCCATAGGGTTTGTTGCTACTTGTTGAGCGTGGCGTCCACTACTAGCATGAAACACCTTGTTAACTTCAACGATTTTCCTACAAGGATTATGCAGGCAGCTTACCTGAATGTACAACTCAACTTTCTGTGTGCTATATAGAAGGGCTAACTGACCTTTGAAGTCATTTTAATTCAATTTCTGATCATAGTTTCTTGTTTTTGGCATTCCAAATTAGTAGGACGTTTCTATGTACCACTCTATGGTATCGTGAGATAAGAACTGTTGAAAATTCCTTTTGCCAGGTATGTTTTAATTATAACCGGGCCATAAAGCGATCTGAATCCAGAGAAAAATTGAAGAGATTTGGAAATTGAGTAATCTTTTCCATGCTCTCTCATTTCCCCCTTTGTTTTTGTCTACGCTCTGATAATGCCCAAGTTTACAAGACACCTGTCTGCTAAAGTTGCTGTACATATTGCCTTACTGTTTATTAAACAATGTATAACAAAACCCAGCAGAAAAAGCCTTTTACACTGTCACAGGATGGCCTGGGACCAGGAAGTCTATCAAGACTATATATACACCAAGTTTAACATTTAGTGTCACAGAGAGCTTTGATTGGAGATCACCAGACACTGCCAGTAAAAACTATTGTGATTTATTACAATATTCCTGGGAATAACGCGAGTAAGGCAAGGCAAACGTAGAGACAAAAAATGTGAAAAGCATAGCAATAAAGAAACGAATTCAGGTTGCTTCAATGGGAACCCCCTTCTGAGAGTTATGGTTTATGAATCTCTCAGGGAAAGTCAAAATAGAATACAGAATCCGTTACAACGTTCCAATGGTCACCCCTGGACTAATCCTAGTTGCATGTCCAAACCACTACCAAGGTCTTTCTCTACATGTTGTGGGTTTCCAAAACCCTGGTCAATTGAGTATGGTGCTCAGGGCCTCTCTAGCAACCCCATTTTGGGCTTAGGCAAAGAAGAGGGACTCCTCCAGATTGTCTAGCTGCTGGCTTTATACTTTCAACAGAGGGCTTGTGGTCTTTGGTCTCGGCATCTGGCTGAAGGTGATCCTTGGCCAGCTCTCCATTCTAGGAATTGGGACAGGTAGAAACCTCAGTCCCATCTAATGATATGCTCCCTGGCAGTGAGTTTGCACCATCTTGTACAAGTTCTAGATTTTACCCTGACACAACCTATTGTGACAGAACCTCCTTGTTTTCCCTCTTCCAAATGTCTCCTCCCAGTACCTTGGGCATTATAGTTCAGTCTCCCCCACTAATTCTCCTCTCATTGACACTGGTGTTGGGGAGGGCCTTCACCTCCTCCCTCTTAACCTATTTCTCTGGTGGTTCTTTTTCTCCATCCTTATCACTCTTTCTTCCGAGGTGAAACCAATCATCCTCCAGCATCCGCACAGCTTTTCGCCCTAATAACATTCTCTCCCTCCTGGATATAGGCTTTTGCCGCCCATCTCCTTCCTCCAACATCCTCCCAGCGTTATCTGATGGCATACAGTGCTGCTACCCAACATCTTGTGCCCTTCAAATGGTGACTTTCTCTTACTCCAGCCGCCTTCAAACTAACCCTCCTGCACTCTCCATGTACTCTTACTAGTACTCTTTTCTGACCACTCTCTGCCACACTCCTTCCTCCAACACTCTTCCTTGAGCTACCCACACAGTCAAACTGATCTGATCTATAACTTTTCTATAGCAGGTTCTCCCCTCCACTGGGGTGGTGCTTAATAATACTGAGAACTCCTGTGCACAGAGATCTGGGGTGCTAGGTGATTGGCCCACGTATGGGTTGACATGAGTCTTCAAAGAGTGCTGGTATGCGGTTACATGAAAGCATACCACCATCTTTAATTCCACAAGAGCCATGGACAGGTGCAGGATCTCACTCTACATCTGACAACCAGGTTGTTATTGCCTGCGCTTGTCTGGGTCTCTGCTAACATAGCCCGATTGTCTGAAGCTTGAAAATGTCTTTGTAAGAAGAGGAAGCCCCCAAGGTTTACACTTCCTTTGTAGAAGGACACCAAAGTTTGTATCTACAGGACGCTGATAAAAAAACATGAGCTTGCTTTCACGATCAGTTTCTTTGTTGAGTTTACTTTCAAAGAAAGGAGCCTCCGTGGGCATTGCGCACGATTCATAGTGAAATATTCACTCAGCCATCAGTGTTGAAGGAGAATCCTCGCTTGTTGGGGAATCTGAAATGTTGCAACGTTATTCCCCTAAACTAAGAAGTTTTTATTCCTATGTTAATTCTAGGTGTACGAAAAACTAGGTGTCTCACCCGCTAGACCCACAGACTCATACCAGACATGTCCCACAAAGTCAAGCAATTACTGTTAACTCACAACTAACTTCCATTAAGCTTCCCCACACGGATAAAAGGCGGTTGCACAAAAGCACACTCTGAGCGAGGCAAAGCACACGAAGGAACATTGTTTTCCAGACGGCAGTTGAACGAGGGGAAAAAAGACATCAAACTGAGAAGGGAGAACAAGAAAGGAGATACCCTTGTCCTTTCCAGCGAGAAACCGTTACTTTCCAGAAACCTTCAGATTAAAAGGTGTAAGGCCAGGAAACCAGACTGAAGAATCCTGCCTTGTGTATCGGAGATACGCGGTGCCCTCCTGCATGACTGGTCAGGTCGGGGAGGAGCAGCAGCCGCTGTGGTACAGGCTTTTGCTCCAGAATTAAAGCAGCGCCAGAGAGATAAACAGCCATTGAGTTGCTGAGATTAACGCAAGACTGGTGTGTGTTGAAGTCAAGGTTCAGGTCACAGCACTGTATGAAGAGCACAAGATCGAAGAATATTAACATTTGTGATGAAAGACGCGAGTAAAGCTCAATTGCCGATGAATGTATGAACTTTAATATCAATCAATGAAGGTACGAGACAAAGCAACAGAGTGGTCCTGCACTGCGGGTGTGCTCAATCAAAGGTCTCTGTGTGATATACCCAACCAAAAGGTGGCAGAAACAAAAGCAATTATGTGAAACTTGTGGATGAAGTGTATTGAAGTGGTACTGCAAAGGTTTAAGAAATATCCATTGACCCAGTCGAGACCCGTGGTCCGAGCCCCATTGAGGGAGACTAATTGTGAACTTGTGTTTAAGGGGTAAAAGTCAGAGTGAGGGAAATCCTTGTTGAACAGTAAACCAGAGAACTTGTGAATGTGAAAATCCTGATGAGAAAGGAACTAGTACTTGTTTGTTACACCAGGCATTCTGCAATAAGACTTTTGTTGGGAAAGACTGACGCAGAAGGCCCTATGCTTTGAACTGCATCCTCATGGCAGACAATCCAGAGTGTGTGCGAAGCTAGAGTGTGCCACCTTGTCCCATGCTGAAAATGTGGGGCAGAGAAGCCAACTGCTCAACTATTCTGACATTGTTTTTTTAACACTTTTCTTTTGCATACATCGTTCTCCGACACTATTGGCAATAGGTTTATTAGTATAGGCCCTTTTATTTTGACAGAGACTCCACTAGGACTACGTTAATATTTGATGGTCGTAGACAGGCTGTCAATCAACCCATTGAAGTTCAATAAACACCCTTGAACTGTGATCACTTGTGTCGGTCTTCACTGTTTGATAATATGCCTTCCTTACAATGCCAGAGGTCTGCAATCTTTGGCTCTCCTGATGTGTAGTACTACAACTCCAATCGAGACAGCGGCAGGCAGAGGATCCAGGAATAGGAAGGACGCTAGTGCAGAGACTAACCAAAACAGATTCAATAAAGGATCTCGTCTACACAGACCTTAAATTGAACTGCCCGCATTCAGAAAACAAAAAAAGAATACAGACACACCTGCCTAAAGCCATACATGAGCCAAAGACCACCTGATAACCAATACAGGCTCTGGCCCCTACTACCGCTTCGACTAATGAGAACATTCCGTTCCCACCCGCTTAACAAACGATTAGACGTGGCTTGAACTTTCGAAGCCCCTATCTATAAAGAACGACTTTTGAAGTTCAAAACTCTCATCTTATGAGGTTGTATAATAATTCAACTTGGAGTTATTAATAGACCTAGGAGATCGAAAACCTGCTTAACTCAGGATCCTTACCTCCTCAAGAGCCACTTGCTCCAGACAGGACTAGTTGCAGAAGGCAGATCCAACCCCGCCATGCAATACCAGTAATAGGAATTGATATCCGATGATAAATGTATTAAATACACCTCCTACTGATGTTTGTTTGTTTTTACTGTAAGGAATGATTTAGATACAGTGACACTACTCCTGAAGAAAGTTCCCAGAATCACCAGAGAACTGAAACATGTCGAGTTCTATCTAACCATCTAGTGTAACAATTACTAGCTTGACGAAATAATTGCCCCATAATAGGGCTTGAGGATTTTTGCAAGTGTAAAATCTTTTTTCTGCATAGATCAACATATCCATTTTAAGCTTCTAGATATTTGATATCAAAATATACAAACTAATGTGTCACGACTAAACAGTCTCTCTCTTTTTAGACATTGTGTGTATGTTTTATTGTACCAAATGAATGGGGTTGTCCCATCATTTCTTAACTCAAAATGTATTTTTTCTACAAATTATTGAATTAAAATATGACTTTAAATATACCATTTACAGCTTTGATTTAATGAACACAACTGTAAACTGTTGATGTGTCAACTACCTCCTGATGTTTTGAAATATTGACCCACCCCCAATATAAGGTAGAACGACTACTTAGCTAGTTCTATTGGGTTTCCCTAAAGACGTGTATTGGTACTACAACTCCCACCAGCCTTACCCAAAACTGTCTATGGTAATGAATCATGGGACTTGCAGTCCAAAACATCTTGAGAGCCACAGGTTGCAGACTCAGGCTTTATGGAAAGGAGTCCAAGGGTTATGCGCCTCCCCTTTTCTCAGTGCTGTCTAAAGGTAGGGTTAAGGGAAGTACATGTATGGGCCTCAGGGACTATCCCTTTTTATGATGCTACATAGGATTAGAAGCAGTAGTGAATGATGGCTACAGACACAAACCCTTTTTGGTAAGTCCTGCATATAAGCGTGGGTTGAGGCGGGACCAGTGCTATTAGGACTATTCCCCAGGGGACCATGGTAATCTGTTCGGATGCAAACAACATTTTTTTTTTAAATGTATTTTTTATTTTCAACAACAATACAAACATAATATAATTTTCAAGACAGTTGCGTATTGGTGATAACTCCCCCCCCCCCTCCCTCCGTCCCTCCCTCCCTCCTCAATAGACCAAGTATATAACAGTGTGCTGCAGTCCATGTACACCAATGGTTAACGTGGGCTGTCTGGGTCTCCACCGATTGAGCTGTCTTCCTTCGTGCGGAACAGGGTCACCATGAGGGCCACCCACTGTAATAGATCATCGGAGGTGTCTATTTTTTGCTGTCTGTGCCAGCTCCCATGCCCCTGTCTCGGCTGTAGTCCATCTGCGGAGATCCTCCCACCATGTTGCAACGCTGGGGGCTCTGGGGCATTTCCAGGCCATGGCAATTCTTATTTTTGCCAGGATATACATTAGGTCCTTAAGTCTGTTCAGTGGCCTATTCTCTCAGGGTATCGGCCCAGAATGCAAGCCTTTGGGGATTGCACGTCCAGTGTTATGTCCACTTCGGCCACCTTGGCTTGGATCTGTGTCCAGAAGGCTTGAATTGCCGAGCATCCCCAGAACCTGTGGGACATTCCTATGGAAGCTTCTTGGCATTTGGGGCATGTTGCAGCGCCTGTGCTGCTAAATCTGGAGATAATGTCTGGAGTTAGGTAAACCCTATGGATTATGTAGAATTGTATGAGCTGGAAGCGGCCGTTTCGGGATACTTTTTTGTGGTATTGTGTCACGACTTCCGACTCGCTGTCATCGAACATCATGCCAAGTTCAAGTTCCCATTTTTCCCTACTCTTGAGTTCTTGTTGCGTGGCGCAGTTTAGCAGGGTCTCGTAGAGCCTCGGAGTTTCGTGGCCTCCCTCTGCCACACTCAGCAGGTTTTCGATGGCTTCATGTCCGGTGTTGAGGGTTTCCACCTCTGGCCATCGTTTCGAGAGTCTGCTCACTACTGCCCCGTGTAGGAGGAATTGCCCTGATGGTATCCCAGTGGTTTCATGCAGTTCGGTGAACTTAAGAATGCCCTGGTCATCCACAAGGTCTCCCAGGGTGGCGATACCGAAGGGTTCCCATATGTTCCGGATTACTTTCTGGCCTTTTGGTCTGGTCGACATTATTCCGGATATTCAGATCTGTGGGGAGTAGGGGTCAGCCAGTTTGGAGATTTTGCAGACCTGCCTCCAGGTCCGGGTGCCCAGGCGGATTAAGTATGAGTCTTGGTGACTCTCTTCCGGCTCGATCCAAAGTAAGTCTCTGAGCAACATCGGGGAGTTTGTGGGCCGTAGCAGGTGAGTGTCCGTGGAGGCGTCGTCAGCCATCCACTGTATCACATGCTTCAGTTGGCCTGCCAGATAATAGAGTTCGAAGTTAGGGATTTTGAGGCCTCCTTTGTCGTACGGACTTTGTGTTGCTTCCAGGGAGACTCTGTCTTCCCTCGTGCCATAAGAATTTTCGGCAGAGTTTATTTAGCTCCTTGAAAAATTGCTGCGGGATGTTGTACAGGACGTTGGTGAAGAAATACAGGAGTCGTGGTAACGTCACCATTTTGAGCAGTCCTGCTCTGCCGGCCACCGAAAGAGGCAACCTGCTCCAGAAGTCGAATGATTTGACTAGGCCTTCTTTAGCCCTTACCGTGTTTAGTGTGTGTTCGGTTCTGGGGTCACAGTGGAATCTAATGCCCAGGTATTTGAATGTGGTGGGTTCCCATTTGAGTGCTAGTGGGGGGAGGTGTTCCTTCTTGGTATGGCTTAGGGCGGCTAAGGGGTATAGGCAGAACTTATCTTGATTAATTTGGATCCCCGTGCATCTATAAAACCCCTCCAGTGTCTCCAGTATGTAGGGTAATGTGTGTTCAGGGTCTTTCAGGTAGAGGAGCATGTCGTCTGCGTACATAGAGACTAGGTGGGTCACTCCATATATTGTTATGCCCTCATCACTGTACTCCTGTCTAAGATATGCCGCAACTGGTTCAAAAGCCAGGATGTAGAGTAAGAGGGATAGGGGGCATCCCTGTCGAGTTCCTCTGGAGAGATTCCATTTGTCAGAGAAGGTATTGTTGGTTCGGACTCCTGCAGCAAAGGGGTAAGAGCATGCGAGTTTGACCCAGTTTAGAAAGGTAGGCCCTATCCCCATCTTGGTCATGGTGGCATAAAGCCATTTCCACCTAACCGAATCAAAAGCTTTGGAGGCATCGAGGGATGCCACGGCACTTCTTCCGGGTTCAAGGTCTGTGCTGTATATGACATGGTGCAGCTTGCATAAGATCTCGGTGATGGAGCGGCCCTGCACATAACCCGTTTGATCATGGTGTATTAGGTGCAGGATGGCTACTTGCATTCTCCTTGCTAGCAATGCCGTTAGCACCTTTTAGTCCACATTGAGCATGGACAAGGGCCCGTACGAGCCAGAGTCTAGACTGTCTTTGTTGGGTTTCAGCAGGGGGATGAGGACAGCTTCGTTCATGGTGTCGGGGAGGCGGCCCTCCTCGTACGCCTCGTTATACACCTGGGATAGTAAGGGGGCTAGTACGTCCTCGTAGTTCTTATAAAACTCCCCGGGAAACCCATCGGGCCCCGGTGTTTTCCCTGAGGATAATGTTCTAATGGTAGCCATGACCTCATCTGGCGTAATGGGGCCATCCAGGGACTCGACTATGTGTTCATCTAGGTGCGGCAGCCTGATAATGTCAAGGACGTCCTCGATTTCTGTGTCTGTGGGAGGTGTGGGGTTGGAGTATAGAGTCTGGTAGTACTCCTTAAACGCTTGGTTTATCCCACCCTGTGTGAGAATGTTCAGGCAGTCGTTGCCCCGGAGAAGGCAAATGGGTGTTCTAAGGGTCTCATGTTTGTATAGCCAAGCGAGCAGTTTACCGGGTTTATCGCCTAGGGCGTGGTTCCTTTCGTTGTATTTCGCATAACTTAGTTTCCCCAGTGTCTCCCAGTGTTTTAGGCAAGCTTGTTTGAGTTCGATTGTTTTATGCGTGTGAGCGGGGTCTGGGGATGGCGTTGCTTCTAGGTCCTTCAGCTCAGCTTCAGTGCACTCAAGCAGGGACGTGGTGTACCTTTGGGCTCCTCCCGTGGCGGCTATCATTTCTCCCCTTATCACTACCTTGTACGCCTCCCACGCTATGCTTATGTGTTGGACACTGTCAATGTTGGTTAGCCAGTAGTCCTTTGTGCCTTGTTTGATTTGTTCGTTGAAGGCCTTGTCTAGCAATGCCTCGCTTCTGAGCTTCCATGTCAGGACTGGGGGTCTAGGGGCCGTTAAGGTCCACGTGGTGATCAAAGGTGAGTGATCAGAGAGCACTCTGGCTAGGTACTGTGCGTTTTCAAAGAGGGCTATGTGTTCCTCGCTGGTAAAGAGACCATCAATTCTAGTATGCACATTGTGCTGAGGGGAGTAAAAGGAGTAGGCGCCGATTCCAGGTTGTTGTTCACTCCACAGGTCTTTCAAGACTAATTGTTGCGTGAGGGCGTTGAGCACTTTGGCTGGAGGGGAGAGGTGGATATGTTTGCTGTCCGATCTGTCTATGCACAGGTCTAGGGTGCAATTGTGGTCACCTCCCCATATTATAATGACCTCCCTGCATGGGCTCAGGAGAGTATACAATGAGCGAAAGAAGACGGTGGCGTCGTGGTTGGGAGCGTAGGTGGAAATCAGGCAAAGGTCTCTCCCCCTCCATGGTGTCTTGTATCAGGGCCATTCTGCCTTTGTTGTCTTGTTTTGGTGAGAGACAGGCTAATGTGACGGAAGGTGCGATCCATATCAGAACTCCTCTTGCGTATGTGGAATACGTGGAGCCTATTAAGGTTCCCCTCCAGACTTTAGCCAGCGCAGCGAGTTTGGGTGCGTTAAGGTGCGTCTCTTGCAGGAGGGCGATTCCAACTTTGTGGCGTTTCATAAGGGAGAGGATGCAGTGTTTGACATAGCTGTTTTGGCCCCTAACATTCCAGGACATTATTCTGATTTTGTCAGCCATGGTCTACATATTGTTGTGAGCTTGTGGGTTGTTCCTGGTCGAGGTTGCGGGTGGGCCTGGCTGGCCCCGAGGTGATCCTGCAGCAGGTGGGCTTGGTCAGATTCTTAAGTAACTTTAACTGGGTTCCCCTCCTGGGGTTCCCTTTCCGGTGAACAATAACCTTCAACTTTCTTCTAAACAAAACGCGTGTAGCAGGGTTTCCCCCCTTCTGGCTTTCCCGTTTCCGCTCCATAGACCTACGTCTCTTGGTGCCCTACGGGCGCGTTAACTACCCAAACTGTTCCTGGGGCAGGAGTAGCTTTACTTCAGGTGATACAACTTTGAAGTATTTTGCGTCTAATATGGCTCCGGTATGGATGGGGTTGCCGCATTCTCATAGTGTGGGGCTGAGCGACTGGTTAGTGCAGCCTGGGGATAGTGCGGGTGAGCTTCCCCTCTGCCGATGGCTGTGGTTTGCGCCGTTTCTGTTCTAGGTCGGGAACTTGCTCCCTGTCCATCCACTCGCCGACCTCAGCAGGGGTGTCGAATAGGTGGGCCCTGTTATTATGTAGGACTTTGAGTCTGGCCGGGTACAGTAGTTTGTACCGCAGGCCAGCGTTCTTTACTCTGGCTTTGATGTGGGAGAATTGTGATCTACTCCTCTGGACCTGCAGAGTGTAGTCAGGATAAATAGCATCCTTTGCAGAGTCTCTTTGTATGACACTGCCCAGTCTTGAGAAGGCCAAAATTGTTTCTCTGTCCTTGTAGTTAAGCACTTTGGTTATTAATGGTCTGGGCGGGTTCCCTGGGGGGCGACCGCCTGGCAACGGACCGGTGGGCTCTCTATGGTGAAGTCCTGGGAAAGCTTCCCCGCACTGATTTCCTGTATGAGGAGATTTTCAACAAAGTTCGTGGGGTCGCTGCCCTCGATTCCTTCGGGCAGGCCGATAATCCTGATGTTATTTCGAATGGCTGGACCCGCGTCAGGCCTGGGGGTCCCAGGGGCAGTGGAGGTCTCCATGGTGGTCTGCCTGTGCTTGCTTCGTGCGCCTCTACCAGACATAGCCTCGGGGGCAGGCAGGCCCACCTGGTTCTGCTAGCGATTTAGGAGGTGGCCAGGGTGGCTCGCCCAGCGGAGGTGCTGCTTTGGGCTTGCCTTGGATCCGTTCAGCCTGTCTGCGTCGTGCCCTCGACTCTTGTCGGCCTGGGTGGGTCGGCGCGGGCCCAGGGGTGCTCGGGGCGGGCAAGCCCTTGAGATGTGTTGGGTCAGCCAGACAGGCCCCATTATATTGGTGAGGAGGGGGCTACTGTGTCAATCCTCCTTGCGCGCTTGTGGTGAGGGGGTAGTGCCCTGTTCACAGATTCAGGACGTGCAGCCGCCTTAATGTGGTGTTGGTTGCCTCCGTTCCACGGGGGGCCGCAGTGCCCGTTATTCGTGGGGGGCTGTGTGGTGCTTCAGCTCAGGAGAGTCTATGGGCAGGGGCTCACAGGGGGGGTGCAGTCTCCTGTGCGCTGAGCTTGAGCGCTTGCTAGGTTTATTGACTTTAGTTACTTCCTAGCGCTGCTGGTTTTTCCAATGTCCAGTCCGGGCCCTGGGGGTCAGCGGTTACTGAGTTAGCCAGGAGTGGTGCAGGTGTTGGGCGCGAGCCAATCAGGGCGGGGGGGGGGGGGGTGAGGGTCCAGTGGGTCGGGACCCGGGTTACCTTATGATGAAGCAGTAGTGGTGCCCCCGGATCCCCCTCCCTTCCGCTCCTTACCGTTTATCTTCTGGTCACTTTACGGGCACCTCCTGTGCGCTACGTCAGGATCGGGGCGTTCTGGTGCTGGGGTCGCTCCAGGGCCAGCCACAACGGACCTCTGCAGGGCCCGGGGAGCAGCCGCACCTCGCCCAGTGTCCAGGCCTGAGCGTTGTAGCAGACCGGCACGAGGCTTGTGCGCCCGCCCTCCGCTGGGTCCGCGGGGGCGGCACAGTTCGTTTAGCCCGCAGTGGGGCAGAGGCCGCTGGATCCTAGAGGCTCCGCTCGATTCCCACTCTACGTTCGCTGTGCGGGGTCCACCGGTGCATCGGCTCGGGGCCGCTGTCGTATACGAGGGGGCCTTTTCCGCTGGCAAGGCGAAACAGCTTCTCTCTTCTCTTCCTCTGTGCGGCTGGCGCGGGGCCCTGCACCACGCCCCTCAATCACATTCCAATGCTGCTAGGGCTCTCCCGTCCTCCGCTGGTCCGGGGCACTGGAGTGCGGGCCGAGCCCTCGCTCACGCAGGTAGGTGTCAGTGTCCAGTTCTCGCAGCACCCAACCTCCTCAGCAGTCGTGGGATGCACCCAAACCCGGCCGGCTCGCGTTGATTATACTGGAAGCGCAGGCTTCAACGCGAAGGCTGGTCATGGGGCAGCCGCCATTTTACGGACGCCTCTTCCTTTCTTCTCCAAGCCGAAGCCGCCAAACGGAGTGTCAGAGCCGCTCTAAACCTCAGCCTCAGGTGCCCCAATTCTTTATTGACAATTATGATAGTTTCCAGTCATTTCAGTGTATTATGGCTCAAGTTGGCGGCAAATCATTGGGCATATGAAGCGGAGCTGTAAAAGACACAGCTTTCCTACATGGTGGTTAGCCACGCCCCCCCATGCACACAACATTACTTCCCCAGTGACTTCCCCCTACCATTGTGCAGAGATCAGCTTGCAGGTGTTCCAGGGACCCCCAGTACGCCTCCATATACAGCTTCCACTAGCGGGGGGTGGCACCTGGCCACTTTGACCAATGCACTGTCGGTTGCTAAGGTTATGCGGAGGACTTAGTCATATTAGGGAGATAATTACAAGGGGCCAATAAAGAAAAATGCAATCTTTACAAACAAAAAGCTATTTTAGGGTTAGTTTGCCCCACAATGCTCCTTCTGATTTCCCAGCTATTGGTCCTTTACAGTCCCATTCCTTACAGTAACAAAGATTTAGTCTCCTGGGGGTTGCAGGCTTTAAAGTTTCCTGAACCATTCTTTGTATACAAAGACTCTCTTGGGCATGTAAATAACACAAAAACAAACAAACACTGCATAGGAACTGGTATTCTTCACCTTCAATATTTGAAGGTGAAGAATACCACAAAAAGATTCTTTTTGTGGAACTAACAGACTATCTGGAAGCTGTGTTTCTCTTCTCCTTCGAGACCAATCCCCTAACACGCTTTGGCAGACCCAATGGGGGTTTCCTGATAGAATTCATGGAGTCAATCTCTTTAAAATTATGGACATTCACGCATGAGCAGAACATATCAAACCAATAACAGTTGCAAGAACAATGGATTTCCTCAACTATTCATTAACTTAAATTTGGTATTTATACTTGTGAAAATTGAACCACCCTGTATTTCATAAGACAGGGCCTAGATGTATACACTTTAGAGTTGTAGTATACACAGAGAAACCTCTGGCGTATGAAGCTAATAGCCAGAGTTGTTACAGTTATTGCTAAAATTTCCATCTGATAAATAATTATTTTATTTAAGTTTCTCACTCAATTCTTTGGTGGAAGAAAAGTTGGCCTAGATTTTATTTGATACCAAGTCTTCCAATTTTAATCAAGAACATTTTTGCATTCATCTTTTCCTTTTGACCTGACTTAACTCAGGGAGGCTTGCCTTTTGATACTCTTTCACTCCTACTCCTTTTTCCCTCCAGTACTGGGTTTCTGTTCACCGGCATTATTGCCCTTTCTAAGTCTGGCTCTTTACTATTCCTCCTAAACAGGAATGTGCAACGAGGTTCTTTACCTCATTTAGTGTACTTACATTTCATGTCTTGTATATCAAAACTTCCATGTGTATATATAATTTTTTTTAAATGCAAATTGCAGTGTGCCAATATCACATTAATAATCATTTACCAAAAAGTTACGGCTGTTGTGGCATTTATTTTCTTGATTCATGCACAAATATGATGCGGCTCGGGGAAGGAGTAGATACATTTTCCCCGACTCAAAAGTTATCTCACTAAGTTAGCAAATATTGAAGGTGAAGAATACCAGTTCCTATACAGCGTTTGTCGTTTTTGTGTTATTTAGTATTTGTAGTGCTGAGCTGCTTCCCAAAAGGGCACCCCAACTCCTTTAGTGTTCAGGTCTCTTGGGCATGTAGTCTTGCCAGCAGATGTGTCAGCAGGCTTAGCTGCAGACGTTGCTTGAGGTCTGCTCTACCCGAGGTTTACTCCAATTTCTTTTCCTCTCGCCTTTCTGGTCTTCACCATCCTGGCCCACTCTCACTCCGCATCCAACCATCTTGTTCTGCCTAAGACCGAACTAGCCTGCTGGACATCGTCTGTCCTCTTTGCCTAATTGAGGGTTCTTCGCCTTCCCCTCTTCTGTACCCACTTCACCTCCTGATGCTACTCAGTCATTCGCTTAATATTTTCTGTCCTCTCTGCCTTCACCAGCTGATGTAGCCACCTCCAAACCACTTTCACATGGTGCTACCTCATCTAGGACACCATCTCACCCTCTTGCAGTAACTACTTTCACCACCTGATGCGGTTACCTCCTTTCCACTTCTGGCCCCTGATGTTATAACCTCCTCCTGTAAATTTTGACTTGCCACTTCCGACTGACTGCCCTCTCATGTTGTTGCCTCCTGCTGTATCCCTTTATACAACCTCCCCCTGACCACCCCTTCCACAGTCTTATGATCTTACCTCCACCTCCTGCACCATGGTTTTACCATATGATCCACTCTGTTTCCAGTCACCACCACCTCCTGTTCTCCACTGTCTCTCGAGCCTCTGTTTCTCCCAACTCTCGCCAGTCTGCAGCCACCAACAAACTCTACCTTCCAGCTTCTTTAACCCAAAATGGCTGACTAGGCTCCTTGGTTTTTACAGTGCTCTCGGTAGGCACAGCTCTTAGTGAGTGGATGCACCTTTGTTTGGTAATTGAGACAAGGCTGGGACGGACTGCTGTTGCCGACTGTACCTGCACTGACAAATCCACGGATCCTGTCACCATCTTCCCCATCAATAAGCATTATTCTGGTGGTTAATGCACCATGTGACCAACAGATTTTGTCCTTTACCTCCCTTATAAACAAAGCCAATAAGACCATCCTGTAGACCAACACCAGTAATAGGAATCTCTAGTACTGAGACGAGGAGGGCACAAAGAGGTGCAAAACTATCAACACTGTAGTCCCCAGTTTATGTTTAGTCACATTCCCAACAATGTTGTTGTGGTAGTGGAAGTGGTAGTAGAAGTGCTGGAATGAAGAAGATAGTAGCAGGAAAGAAGAGGAAGAGCTGTTTGTGTTAATTGGTAAAAGTGTGGGTTTTGTAGAGGCATTTGCACTAGGATTTCTAAATATTTCTGAATTTTATAATTGCTTATTAATTTAAATACAAGTCAAATTTGTTGTTCTCGTAGTCCAAAAACGATTTATTTTTAGTAGTAGTATTCTCAGAAATGTGCCAATTCCTCCCCTAGCTATTTTGCTAGACTCTAGGACTTTTGCCTGGAGATAGTGAGACCCTTCCCCCCCCCCCCCCACTCATGTATTTTAATGCGATTTTGAACTCTGTTTCTTTTGGTTGTGGAGTCTGACAAACTCCATGAGCATTATCATTTACATTGTGTCACAGAGCACCTTCAGTGCATTGACACAGGGAAGACTTTCAGATTTCCCAAAGGTTAAATTACCTTCTCTTGGAAAAACTGTTTCCAAGAGAAGTGAAGTGAAGATGACTTTGCTTACACTTGTAGTTTCTAGACCCAGCACACACTCTTACAATAGGGTGCTGGAGGGGTTACTTAGTATCCCCTTTGTATAGCTTCTCATGTAACATTTTTATGTTACCCTTTCCTTGATGAATGGCTGGTGGCAATGGTTTACTTTTAACTACAGTAGTGTGCATTTACCGTGGGCTGCGTTAGTTTGTCAAAATGGCCCGTTTTCTTTATTCACCATTTTTTTGTGGAAAGGTCCTTGTTGATATGTACTCTGCGCGGCAAACCAGGTTTGGTCCCTTTGTTCGTTTTGTCTTTGGCGGGATTCACGAGTGAAGCCCGCCTCTGGCTGGAGAGTGTCTGGCGGGGGCAGAAGGTAAGGGAGGTGCCTGAAACTCCCTTTGCTTAGTCTCCTAGGAAACAGCAATGCATTCTTAAGTGATTGGCCGGCTGGTTGCCCGGCAAGGACAGCCACCCTGCTGGGTGACTAACAGCTAAGCTGTAATGAATGTGAGAAACCTGCATAAAAGGCAAGGCTTTTTGGCTTGGAAGGCAGACGACGACCACTGGACAAAGGAATCTGAAGAATAACTTGAAGACGCCTGCTGCAACTCCTGGACCGTAGGTTTGCCTGTTGACGCCCTGCTGCTTTTGCCCATTGAAGCCCTGCTGCTGTGCTGAAACGCCAAATTTCTATCAACAGAGAAGACCCTGCAAGGACAACGTCTTCCTTGAGTTGGTGGGACCAATCAACTCCAAACTAAGCCACCTGGATATCCTCCCGGAGCTTGTTGAAATTCCACTGCAGTTGCTGCTGGAACCGAATAGCCAGGAGAGGAACACCAGATCATGTGTGCTGCTTTTAAGCTGGCCAAGAGCTCCAGGAAGATCCTCCGGACTCCCAGGAAGCAGGACAGACTGAGCCTGGGCCACCTCAACAGAGTGCTGGACCCCAGATACAAGGAAAGCCCATTTCGACAGCTAGGAACCGGAGTGGTGCCATTTGCGGTAGACACGAGGAGCTGAAACACCGAAGTGCCACTTGTTTGAAGACTGCCGGTTGCAGACGGTGACTGTCCCATTGCAGTGCAGGAGTCCCGAGACGTCCTCCCTCTTATCCCCATGACTGTGGCCCAGGAAGACCAGGATCTGCAGAGCTGCACAGGAACTGAAGTCATCTGCTACCCTTTTTCTTCAACCTAAAGATACTGTACAGTCTAAGAGAAAACTTACCTCTTGTTGTGTAACTGCACTTATTCTCTGTTGGTGAGACCTGTTGTAGTTGCTCTGTAGAGTTGCTGATTGCTTCTTTACTTCACAAGTCTAAACATCTTGTGGCCCTGCTTTGAATTCTTCTTTTCTACAAAAGACTTCTAAAACATTATACATGACTTTTACTTAACTGCATGAAGTGCTTCAGCTCACCTAGACTTTTGCCCAATTGCCTTTGGCCTAGCTTGGCTCCCTGAATGACTCTTCTGCCCTCTGACATTGGGGGTCATTACAAGGTTGGAGGTAGCCATGGCGCGATTAGCGCTATGGCTACCCCCTCACCGCATACCGGGTCCGGGTTCCCTGAATAGGGAATTACCGGGCCATTCCAACCTTAGAGGACCCAGTATTTCCCCATTCAGGGAACCCATCCCCATTCTCATTAGAGCCCCCATAGGGCTCAATGGAAATGTGGATCATGCTAATAACGAGCCCGTTGTTAGCATGCTGGTCCTTTAGCGGCTCCCACTAAGGGCGCCTGGTAAAACCAGTGGCTCTTAGCGGGACCGCTAAAGGACCTCGTAATGCGGCGGTAATGGGTTAGCGGCACCGGCACCTTTACTGGTGTCGTTACCCCCTTACTGCCAACCTTGTAATGACTCCCATTGTGTTTTATCCTCCTTCCAGGAAGGGGTTAACTAACTTTGCATTGGGGGTTACCAAAAGTACTTATCTGCTTCCAAATATTTCGGTGATCTCTTGTTCTGTTCTAATAACCTTTTTCTTTGCCAAACTCTTAAGTCTGATTCTAAATGCAAACAGTGGTATATTAATGTCCACAGTGTCCTAGTTACTAAAGTCACCTGAGAGTGTAGGAGGTGTGTGCGCCATCCCAAAGGGGTACTTGCTGGTTTAGAAATATTAAGAGTGTGGATTTTGGAGTGTATTTGTGCGTTACTATTATATTGCCCCCTTCTGAAGAAGGCTTACGCTGACTGTTAAATAAATTAATAATTGTTTACTCAGGAAACCTTGTGTGTAAAAGTTTATTTGAATACTCGTCACTGTGAATCTCTGTGTAACTGTGTACAGCTCACATTGACCCCTCGTGAGATCAGCCTGGCTGCTCAACATGCTACCAACCTGTGTAGTACAGACTTTTACCAAAGGTTGGGTTCCTATTGCTAGGTGGTCAGGGTTGTTGTAGTGCACCCAAAGGGTACTGCACACAATCTTGCCTAACAGTAGTGACATAGAATGTCAGTAATTACTACAATTGCTTCTCGGTGCCAACAATCTCCGCTAGGAGGCATACGCATACGTGTCGCCCTACCATGAGCTTTCTCAATGCATAATTACAACAGTTTAAACAGTTTGTAATCCTTATACTGTTCCATGTATTTCCATGTCATGTACTTGTGTTCTCTTAACTATTGTCCATTTTCCATTAACAGTACATTATCACAGATCCA
Organism: Ambystoma mexicanum; assembly: GCF_040938575.1. NCBI lineage: Eukaryota > Metazoa > Chordata > Amphibia > Caudata > Ambystomatidae > Ambystoma > Ambystoma mexicanum. Next base: position 687,546,645 of record NC_090929.1, on the reverse strand, counting down.
TTTATTACATCATGTGAGGCCTACTCCATTATAGGTTACAAAAAATAATGTCTAGTGCTGAGTGGAAAGGCTTGGTGGTCCTTGTCGAGGCAGACTTCTGGATATTCTACAAATAGATTGTTTTAAGGCAAAGCCCTAGTGATCTCAGAGTTCCTCAAGTCGCATGACTCTGTGGTTATTCTCATAAGTTGTTGTTCAATTAGTCATTAGTTCTGCAGTTCTTAGTCTGGTATTTTTTAGTCCTTTGCAATTTCGAGCGAGTTCTTAGTGGCGTTATTGCCACTAAGAACAGGGACCAAGTCATTGTTCCCCGAAATAGACCCTCCCTCCGACTTCACCTGTTGCAACATTCACTGGCACCCCTCTCGATTACATGAATATAGAGTTAGATTAAATTCCTGTGTTATTAAGTGGCAAGCCACTAGGGTCTCGGTTCATCTTGCCACTACCAGATAAACCTCACAGAGGACGGAAAGTGGAATCCTGCAGGCCAACTACCCCATCAAGGTATGGTCAATTACCCTGTCAGTGGCATCCAGAACCATAGCAACGGTTAGGTTAAAAACTCTCCAACATCCCATCACCAGAGTCTGCTAAAAGACTCTTCATAAGCCTCTCAATGGTTATCAATAGTCTATAAATAGCATGTGGAGGTAAAGCTAGAACTTCAAACAATCTTTCAAAGAAAGATTCTGGCATGCTGTGTACCAACAAGCACTCCTCAGAGAAAGCTAGTTAAAGAAGTTCCGAAATGTAAAAGCTTAGAACCAGGGAATAGAGAGACCAGGACCCATACAGCCAGAGCGGGATCATCTGTAAAGATTTGCATCCGTAAAGATTTGCATCGATTCCCCAAAGATATGTAATGCCACAAGCTGACTAACAAAGATTACAAGATGGTGGCAACGTTGCATACCACCTATAAAGATGTAGTACGGAAAAGTGAGTGAAATCCCTTAATTAACAACCACAAAGATTCTTAATTGGAGAAATTCAGACAACTGTTAGGATAGGCCCCGTCCCATCCCCGCCAAGAGAGAACACCGACTAGCCTTACCAATCTGTTAGGACATTACAAAGAAGGCAAACATGTAAGCTCTATAAAAAGTGCTGGAAAAGTGCTAGTACAGCAACAGCTCGAGTAGAGTCCAGAGCATTCTGCGAACAAGAGGACGGGATCTGTCAACACTTCCCGAGAGAGCACAGAGAAAGGCACTTTCACAAGGTGGGGACACTGCTGACAGAACTGCTAACCCCTCAGACTTTGATACTAGGAGGGGAAGCATGCCACAGGTCAAGGAAGAGATCTTAATAAATTAATGAAAACGTCCAGGTGGTGGTGGTGCACCAACCGAGTGAACATGCATACTCCAGGTCATTGAGACCTGCCCAATGTAATACTGATTATCCAAGTTGTGGTGAGACCTGCCAGTGAATTGGAGCAAGCAGGTCGGATAGGAACTGTTCCAGGTGGGAGTTTAAAGAGCAGGACATGTGGGGAATACCTGACCAAGTGAATACTAGAAACCTGCACACGAACCCTGATGTCTAAAAGGAAGAGGTATATCAAATGCAATGATCTGGTTGAATACAATAATTTGAGGATGAATGTAATGGCTGTGTGAAAGAGGCTGAGAATCAAAGCTGAAGCGAAGGTGGCAAAGGCAGAGCTGGATGAAAAGTCTGAGAAGCCATGGACCTGGAAAAAAAGGTCTGAAGGACGGGAGTAAAAGCTGGAAGTGCACCGATTGAATACACCCTAAAAGAGTGTTCTCAGGAGAAACCTCTTGTGATGAACACGGCAGAATGAAATTTGTGAACTCCTTTGTTGGCCTAGACTTGGAACATTTGTGTTTTAGCTTAAGGTATAAGTTTTGGATGTTCTGTTGGCCAAGTTTGTTTCATAGATTAATTATTTGTCCCTAGAGGGACAAAGATATAGAAGATAAGGTTAAAATGCAGTCACTGGAAGTGGCAGACACTTGAAAAATGTATTATGTTGGGTTAATCCAATCACAACAACACTATCTAGACACCCCATATTTGTAGGAATTCCCCACAGGTAATAGCATTTGGGCCAACCTTTGCCTTGAAACATACATCAATAAAAAATCTTGTTGGAACCAGTCCATCTCTTGTGTCACTGCTCAAACTCTTTACAATACCCCAATCGGATGAGTCTCAAAAAAGTCCATTACCCTTAACCACAAACCGCAGAGCAAAGGTACAAACACAAGTCCCAAGACCACAATTTAGCAGCCGTATACTGGAATTGTTCAAGCGGTTACCAGAACCTAAAAACTCATGGGTCCAGCCACTATGGACATGTCAGAAAATGCCTCAGCCCTCCTAGTATTCAGAGAGCAATCTAAACCTCCCGAGAACCATAATTAGTTCAGTCTTTTGTTGAGCAGAACAGGAGATTACCTTGGGCCCTGATAAATCTGCTCTATTCCTTACCATTACAAAGATAACAGATTTTCTCATACAGCATAAACGTGATTTTCTCGCGGTCTCTGAAACCTGGCTATGGGAGCATTCTTGTACTTCCATCTCACTGACTCTACAAGATGGATACACTTGCTTAAATGTCAAAAAATTCAAAAGGCAGGGAGAAAGGAAGTTGCATTATGATTTAAACGCACATTTATAGTAAATCTGTCACCAAGCACCATAGTCCATCTTACAAAATACTAACAGGTACGTTTATCGACCCAAACTCCTATGCAATAAAACTGCTTGTTATTTATCGACCGCCGAATTGTGATTCTTCCTTTACAAAGAATGTTTTATCTAGCCCCCTGAATTTCGATTTCAACGATCCCACTGACTCACAAACAGGCTCAGGTATCTATGGAGTCTGAGTTCAGCACACAGGTCACACTATATATTTGATTATCACAAGTAATAGGAAACGCATGAAACGGACAGTACCTACCTTGTCATATAAAGCAGCAGTCCTATTTGAGGCTAATACATTACAGAGCCTTATCTAAATTTCATAATAAAATTTATATTTACTTTATAGAGACCAACAAAAACCCTTCACCTGTTTGCTTAACACAAATATGTTTTGTCTTATCACTCGGCAAGACCGCTACTGTGGATGACATGCGTTATGGCGTGTGCTGCAAACTCATCTCTGAACAGGTTATCATGCCATGTTCTTTCTGGAAAGGAGCGCCTGCTACCTTTTTTGAAATATGCGTTATGCTTATAATTAAATGTTTTTCACCATCAGTGAAATAGTCGCTCCTCTAAGGTCTAAACTACTTAAACACAAAATTATAGGCGACAAACGGTATACACTGATCTCAAAGCAACTGGTTAATTTGAGAAAATATGAAAGGTAATGGAGGCATGATCCCAGTGGCACCAATTGATCTCTCCTCAGACAAGCGTGTTCCTCTTAAAACACATCTATTATTGAAGCACAAAATTTAGGAGGCCTCTAATTCTCAGAGAACCATTCAACATTTTGAATAAATTAGTAGAAACATGTACCCGCTGCCAAACTTTGCTCCTCTACAGATTGGTTCAACCATATCCAGTCGTTTTTATAGAAAAAGATTAAGAAAATTCGAACAAATATTTGGCAGTCATACTGTACCCGTAGCATCAACTGGCCAGATGATCCTCAGTTTTTTCTAACAATTGCTTGCGTTGTTTTATTTTATAGCAATCTCAGCATCAGAAACGGGTGCCATCCTCTGAAGTCGGAACCCAACCAATTACCCAGGAGACCCCTGCTGCTTCTCTACATCATTCAGAACTGCACAGCATTTTGAGCCGGTTATGTCTGATTTTTAGAAAAAGCCCCCTTCAATGACGCAGTTGTTCCAGTTTGCTCCTAACAAAACGTCCCCTAGTTCAATAAAAATGAAAAATATCTTCAGACCCAGGAGGTTTATATGTACTACCGTTACACTAAAAATGTGCTCTCTGGGCAAATGTTCCTTGTGAGTTGGCTACTTACCTTCAAAAGCATATGGAGGGACACCACCTGTTCGGGAACTGGTAGTCTTGTTTCCAGCCTACTCGAGACCTGACCATTCAAGATGTCATGGAAAACCTTTTCATATACAATAGAAACATAGGACTGCTCATGCCCCCAGACCTTTCTGAAATCTTAGACACCCATGAGGATGTGACTGGTGTGTCACAGGGGGCTACAAAATGGATTCCCTAATGCAACAGAAATTCTAGGAATCAAGATGGCATCCAATGATTCTCACAATGAAAGCATGGACAGTGGTGTCCTGCAGGGTTCCTGTGTTTCCCCTCTAACATTTAAAACTACATGATCTCCTGGCCAAAAACGAGTGTTTACAAGATGATGTGTACAATACCCAGACATTTTGCTCGGAAGGGGATTATGAAGCAAAATATCCTGTGCAACTAAAACTATTTCTGGTGAAATTGATAGGTGGATGACATCCAACTGGTAGGGATTGAACCAAGGAAAGACTGGGATGATTAATCTCTGCAGTCCACTCCACCGAAAGCCACTGCTCAATATCTCATTGCTCTATCTGGCTTCTCTATCAGTCCAGCAGAAGGTTAAAACATAGGTGTGACCTTACATTCCTTTATCAATGGTCTTGTAGGTTAACATCAGGTCAGTAAGTTATTAACTGATGATGCAGAGAGATCTTGGGCCTTTGCTCCCACAAACATTTAGAAATTACTGGATCACAATTATACTACTTCAATGCTCTTCATGCAGGTTTCAACAAAGTGACATTCCAATGTGCAGACACTTAAAATGGAGAGAATTGCTACTCAAATCTTCGGACAGAATACATTTATCCCTAGTGGCCCGAACTCTCAATTGGCTACCTAAAAAAGCCAGAATGTACTTAAAGCTGCTAACTTGAACACATTAGGCCAGTTCTGGGTATAACCAGTTTATCTCGAAAGCGCAACTAGCACACATCCACTCTCTCCCAGTGAGCTAGAATGCTTGGCACCCTGGTGGTTACTAGAGGTCTCAATAGGTCATTTGCAGGTCTCAACACAAAGCAAAGGAAGGCTAAACCAGATGAAATCCACCACCTCAATTAACTTCCTTTTAGAAAGAAAAGGAAGTCACTGCTTTACCTCACTCTCGCTCACCTCCTACATGCAACCTGACTTTATAAATCCAATAAAAAACAACAACTCAGGAATTAACAGAACTGTGGCTTGTGTGTATTTGCAACGTTGCACGATTGGAAAGGAATCATTTTTCCACGTAACAGTGCACCTGTAACTTGTTCTCATGTGTAGGAAAGCCTGAAGTCATGAAACAATGTGCAAGTTGCATTGTATTTATTTCTTGTATAAGTGCAACACACCCATAGGCCTCAGTGTGACATTCAACACATAAGATAATAAATATGCAACAAAACAAAAACCGCATCAGGCAAAAATTATAATCAGAGCAATGGTCAACAATAACTACAGATAAAACAAAACATCAATCCAGTATAAGTCTCAACTCAGTATAGGATAACATTGCACAAATACTTACATCGGCGAAGGAACAGTGGTAGATTGTTATGATCACTTCCTTTAACAATGCACTCTGTATTGTAAAAATTACACAAGTTATTAATTAGAACCCTGCAGAGAACTCTCAGGTCCTGTCTTCTAATACAGTGTGGCCCACTCTTTGGTGCAGCCAAGCCAGGACTTTATTCCTTAGTTCCTCCTTTGCCTCTCGCCCACTAGGCTTCTCCACATTAGTTATGATATTCGGAGGATCGAAAGTAAACCCCCTCAGAGTTGCATCAGTAATCTTTGTCATTTAAGCTTTTGTAATATGAATGTCCTAAGTGGAACATGAGATGTAGTATGCAAGATATCTACAGTTCCAACAGGCTTTGAAAATAATGAGGTGACACCATAAGAAGGATTTACCACTGCTCCGAAGACGGAACAGACGGTCAACCAGACGTTGAACAATTTCAACAGTTGTCCTACTAGAGGTTCGCATACCAAAGTTTTAATTTAGAGTCGTTTGTCAATGTTTGTGAAAACTAGCATAATTCTAAACCATGACAGAACGCATCATCCCCTTGAGTATGTATCCGAAGTACCCTCATGCCCAATGAGTAAACCCAATAAGACAATTCTACATCATTTGTATAGGAGTTAAGATCACGTACAATAAGCTCCTTAAGATGCTGCCATCTCCCTGCATCGATACATTCATCTTATCCAAAGATGATTGCACCAAAGCTTCCGATATAACATTCTCGATCCTTTTTGTTGGAGACTGCATTGCCAGGATCAAAGGACACTAAACTATCAGTATTGCTAACTCTATTCCCCAGTGGAATTTCCACAAAAACACGAAAAGTCAGCCTGATTAACCATTGCCCTCTTCACCAACTCCATACTGACAGTAGCAGTACCCAAAATTAAACCAGAATCAGCATCTAGTCATGAAAAGGTTGAGGCTGCAGGGTTGAGGCCTTGTGTCTCGAAGTAGCCGTCTCCTCTGGGCACTCTGTGCCAGCACATCAGTCAGACAGCTTCTATTCCACCTGGAAACTCAAAAAGCATGTCAGGCTCCACAGAAGCATGAACTTCTCGAACTATCCCAAGAAGCAGATTTTGTACCCCTAATCTGGGGGAACTAGGCTGGGCAGTATCTCGGGTGCACACTGCACCATCATTTTAATGCTGTGAGCTCTGGTAACAGGCATCTTTAATAATCACATATCCTCTCAGATACAGTACTCAAGATCTAGAACAAACTCAGATCCAGCATGGTACCCCCTGCAGTGGCCTTCAAAAACCCACACAGTAGACGTTAGGGCTCAACAACTTTAGCTCCACTGTCCCCTATAGGACAGAGCATCAGAGATTATCAGAAAGAGAACAAGGCATGAGTCAGCAGATCTAGCACAGGGCTAAGGCATGTCCTTTTCAACATGCCGCAAGCACAACCCCAAAAGTGCCTTAAATCAATATTAGGCTGAGCAAGTCCCAGATACAAACTCACAGACAGGCAGCACAATTTCACTAACTATAATAAGGACCCCAGGAAGGCAGTAAGGTTACCTGCTGCAGCACCAAAAAAGAGCACCACGGCACAAGCTGTGCAAGAGTTCAAAGACACACCATGCCGCATCGGGAACTATGACCAAAAAAGCAGAGGGCAAAATCTGCAGAGTGCCCAGTTACCAGCTGAAGCTCAGCCGCCTCTCAGACCACAGACCGTCAAATACCAACAAACCGAGAAGCGGCACTGTAGATGCGCATATATACGATTGAGTAACACCGCAGTCGTTTCTGTCAGCCGGTGGTTGCATCCAGCATGGGACTGCCCTGAGAACATGCAACCTTGTATCAAGTGCAAGCCTCAGGAGCTCCCGGCGCATTTTGTCAGGGATCGGAAATCGGTTTTCTGATCATGTTTAGGTGAAACGTAGATGACTTTTTTTTTTTAAATCACCAGTGATAAAGTAAAACAGGATCGGCATAAATAGGAGTGTTTGTTTTTCCTTTCAGGGTTCGGGCCTGCCTAGACAGCTTTGGGCTCTGTGGTGATGGGCCTGAGTAGGACTATCCCACATGACCTTATTAGATTATTTGGAAGGGTCAATGCTACTCTGCTTGTTCTCATTGGGCAGATGGGGAGTGTCGAGGCTGCAAAGTTTTACCTGGCCTAGAGCACTGTGATGGTCCCCCGCCATGTGACAGGGACAAAAGGAAGGTGACCAGGGGATGCTCCATCTAGTGCCACGGATCCAATATCATTCTGTGGTGGCACTCGCCTCTAGGCACCCCCCAAAGACCCCCCCCCCCCGAAGCACTGCAGCGCTGTTTAGCTGCCCCAGTTTAAGCAAACACCAAAAGTATTTTCAAGTCCCAAACTAAACAGTATCTCCAGAAAGGGCTATACCGAGTGGGCCATCAGAAAATAGAACATTGGCAAAGTTCAACTTGTGTAGGCACACAATCAGCCGCCTTTTTCAGGTACTCAGAGGTACTACTAGGTCATAAGATGGCAACAGCCGGCAAATGGTCTTAGTACATGGGCATATTATAGCAGCACTGAATACATGCTTATATTAAAAATAAAAAAAGGTGCCAAAACGGTTTTAAACAGGATTTCAATGCACAGAACAGATGAAAGGGCACACATACTGCTTTCATTACTCTAGAAACTAGTGTATAGCTGCAATTAACCAAATACCTTGTAGAAAGCTGTTCAAAAAGCACATAGCTAGCTCAATGTAATCCTAGAGGGAAGCGTTTTGGGCGGGAAGAGGCATGAGAATGTCTAGTAATTAAACTGTTGATCAGGCTGAGCCACTATGTCCCGTCTTAGACCAGTGGTAGATCTTTCTTCTGGTGTCAACTCATTATCTTCAAAGTCTGTTGGAACTGTGGTTACCTCACATGCTATACCTCATGTTCCACTTCATAATATGCCGAAGATTACCAATGCGACAGGGTTTTTTCTATGCATCCTCAGAACATCATAATAACTAATGTGGGGAAGCCTGGTGGGCCTGATCCAAAGGAGGCACTCTGGAATAAAGTCCTTGTATGGCTGCACCAAAGAGTGGGCAAAAGCTGTATTGGAATGCAGGACCTGAGTTCCCCGTAGGGTGCTAATTAATAACTGGTGCACTATTAGCAATACAGATTGCATTCTTATAGGTTATGGTCATAGTAACCTACCACTGTTCCTGAGCAGATGCAAGAATATGTGCAATATGTCATCCTACACTAAGTTGAGAATGTGTTGTACATTAATCACAGGCACAAGTACCTGTGATATTTACTTGTTGATTTGTAGTAACAAATTAAAGGTCCTCAGGTGCATCTCACAACCGATGCCTACACTTACATATGGTTCTAGAATTCAGGAACTCTAGAACCATATGTAATATGTGAATATTAACTCACTATGCGCCATATAAACATCAATATATAACATCTCCCCCTCCACCAAACATTTTCATATGTATGAAATGTTTAACTAAAGAAACAACAAATTAACCAAAAAAAAACAAACTACTCCATATTTAAAAGATATGTCGGTGTCCACTCCTTGCATTCTGATGTGAAATAAATTGTTCCACATGCAGTTCAGTAGTATACAAAATCTTTCTTCAAGTTATGTATAATCTTTCTATTTTTCAATGGCATGCCACTTCTTCCAGCATTATCCTTGAATTCTTCTACTATGTCCCCTTCCTCCATAGGAATTCTCGGGTCTGATGGTATTGCGTCGTCACAGGACCACCTCTTGCCATCATCAAGAACTACAGACTTGCCAGAATATTTCACCACTCTTTGTGGAACCCTGTACTTAGACTCTCCTTTTAACACTTTCTTTGGTTCCTTGACACAAATCCAGTCTCCTCCTTTGACAACACTTCCTTTCACATGTCTAATGTCATCAGAATATCTTATATTCAGCTTGACTCTTACTTTCCTCATAATGTCTTACATGTTAATTTCTTTCCTTTTTTTTTTTTTTTTTTTTTACATGAGCCAAGCAGGTCTCAATCTATTTGAAGCAGCTCTTCCTCTCATTAGTGTGAAAGGCTCTTCTTCCGTTACCGAGTGTGGGGTAACCCTGTAAGTGTTCAGTGTTTTGCCGTTAATGTTTCTTTCCATGGCAAATCATTTGCAATTGCTAGTTGGATTATACTCTTTATAAATCCATTCATTCTCTCGACTAATCCATTTGCCATTGGATGATACAAAGCAGTAGCTCTATAGTCAATTGCCCTTTCTCTCAAAGACTTTTGTACTTCTTACTACACAAACTGGACACCATGTCTGAAATTAATTCTTGAGGATCACCTTCTCTATTGAAAATATCTTCCAGGAATTTCACTACTTTGACAGCACTAATTGTATCTTCCGTCACACCCCACTCTACCCATTTAGATGTATAATCCATCTATACTATAATATACACCTTCTGGGGTCCCAACATTTCAAATGGTCCTGTTATGTCAATGGCTAACTTTGTCCATGTAGTCTTAGGAACTGCCACTGGTTGTAAAGGTGTTGGCCGTGTTTTCTTTCCTTTATCAATTATGGCACACGCTGTACATTCCTTTACTAACTGTTCCATTTCATTCCACATATTGGGCCACCAATACACCTCCTTCCCTCACCTTTTTGTCAGACTTCTTCCCACATGACCTTCGTGGGCAAAGTCCATTATTTTCTTTCTCAGTGATATCGGTGGAATGATACGATCACCTCTGTACATGCATGTATCACCACATGAGATTTAATCTCTCATCTTTTCCCAACCCTTAATATTTTGATCAACGTCTTTCCAATTGCTTTGGATAGATTTGATTAAACATATCTGTTCAATATCTTCATCCATAGCTCTGGTCCATTCTTCTCTTGAAAATCCAGGGTTCACTTGCGCTATCACACACTGTTCTTCAATATCCATATCTCTGCACATATTCTCAATATTCCCAAGGTAATCTTGAAAAACAGTCCGCCACTACATTGGATTTTCCTAGGGTATATTTCACTAGGACATATTGCATAATGTCCAAAATCCATCTCTTAATCTGCAGCGATGTTAATTGTGTGCTTTTAGAACCCGACACATGAATCAATGGTTTGTGATTTGATTTTGATTTTATTTATAAAGCGCAAAAAACCAGGCCCAGGGGCAACCGGGCGCATACTCTTAAACACGTTACAAAAAGCAGTAGTTACAGTGAGTTACAAAAATTAGTTCTCAATTTAATAGGTATACCCCAAATCAAACTTTTAAAATGTTCCAAAAATTCACCTAACTCCAAACGCCTCCCTCTCAATGGTGGAATCATTTTTTTTCTGCTCAACATTCTAGAGGCGAAAGCAATCGGCACCGCAGTTTCATCTTGTATCTGTTTGAGTACACCACCCAAACCTATGATACTGGCATCCACGGAAATTATGCTCTTGGCACCATAGTCGAACATTTTGAGAGTTGGAGCTTTAGTGATTATATCTTTCAACTGTGCAAATTCTCCTTTACATTCATCGGACCACATGAATCTTGTACCTTTACTCATCAATTCTCTCATATGTCTTGTTTTGTCTGAAAAGTGATGTACACATTTTGAATAGTATTCGATCAATCCCAGAAAACTTCAAAGTTTGCAGGTTCAGGAATACCTATGATTGCATTTACTAGGGCTTTCTTTGGTTTTATGCCTTCTGCATTTATGGAATGACCCAAATAAGTCACTTCATTCCTCTTTATTTTGCATTTATCTATTTTGAGTGCGAGACCCCTTTCTTAGATGACTTGTAAAACGCATAGTAATTTTGCATTGTGCTCCTCTTCAATTATTGCTGATATAAGTATATCATCTTGGAAATAATGAACTTCTTGTAGTCCATCAAAAAACTGGTGCATTAACCTCTGAAATACGGCCGCTGCCGACGCCAAACCAAAAGGCATCCTCTTGTACCTAAATGCTCCTAATGGAGTGATAAAAGATGTTCGGTGCCTTGACTCGTCATCAAGCACCACCTGATAGGCTGATGATGATAGATCCAGTGTCGTAAACATTTTTGCTGGTTTCATTGTCATTAGCATCTCACCTATATTCGGTAGTGGATGTCTTTCCACCCAAATGTTTGCGTTCAAATCTCTTCGGTCAACACACATCCTTATTGACCCATGTGGTTTACTCATGACGACAATGGGTGAAAGCCATTCTGAACTTTCAATAGGGTCTATAATGTCTTGTTCACAAATTCTCGCTAATTCCTTCTGCAAAGCTTCTCTTGTTCCAATTGTAATGTTCCTTTGTGAACTACTGGTTTGGCACCCCTTTTTAACACTATACAATGTTTAAAACCTTTTAGTGTACCAATGGTTTCATTAAACACTTTCGGAATTTTTTTTGCTAAGTTTTCATTGTCTAAACAACTTCCATCAGTTATACCTAAAATGGGAACATTTTCTCCCGGATGTATTTTTATTTGTAATGAGGCTTGTTCCAACCATCCTACAATTGAGAATCCATTTACAGCCACATATAGTTTACAATTGGTCTTCCTTTCTTTGAAACTTAAGAGCACCCAGGTGTATCCAATTATGTTGATGGGTGTCTACCAGTATCTCTTACTCCAGTGTCTCTTAAATCTTCTTTTCTTCCTTGTAATTCTTTTTCAAATGTTTCTATATCCAGCACGGTATACGGTGAGCCTGGGTCAACCATTACTCTCAATGACACACCATTTACTAACATGGATACCCATGATCCTATACCTCCTTCATTGGTTGATGAGGTCAGGATTTGTACTTGTTCTTCCATCTCATCAATAATGGGCATCATGCCATTTGGCCCATTTTTTCCTTCTACTGGTCTTATACTCGGCATACTGTTTCTTACAATTTAATTTCCTTCTCTTTGCATTTTGTTCACAGGATATGTTCCAGCTCTTCCTCTGACATTCCGACACTTTCCCAAAATGACCCACATAACCACATTTATAACATTCTGCTGAATATGCCGGGTATTCTCTATCAATGTTATTATGTCTGTATCTGCCGTATTTGTAGCATTTACTTTGCATCTTATTGTTCGGTTCTCTCTTTTCTAATGTTGTTCCTTGACATTTTCCTAACCACTATAACTAGACTTGCTTCCCCTCTATCCAAATGTTCCTCATTGATGTCTTGAATGCGTCTTACTTCCCCATTTTCTATCTTGCTTTGCATTTCCTTCATACATTTGTCTCCCAACTCCATTGACTTAGCTATTTCCATAGCTTGTTCCAGAGTTGGGTCCTTTGCTTGCCACAGCCGTTGTTGTATCCGAGAATCTGCTACCCTTAACACCAATTGATCTCGTAAAAATATTCCTCCGCTACTCCTGTAAATTTGCACGCAGATATTAGGTCCCTTAGAGCAGCCATGTATGTGTCTACAGTTTCTCCTTTGTTTTGCCATCGTGACAAAAAATGAAATCTTTCTAGCACAATATTTGTTTTGTTTCCAAAATGTTTTGTCAACTTAATTACAGCTAACTTCTACTTCTGGTTGTTCCCAGAGCCTGAAGCTGCTACTTCAGACCCATCATCCACATTAACCGGATCTGGCAAAGTCCTGAATATTGTAAGGGCTTCAGCGCCTACACAGTTCAATAATGTGGCTTCTTTAAGGTAGTCATTAAATTTAGCTCCTACTATTGCTCCGAGGTATACCTGAACACTGTCTAGCCATTGTTTCCATGCACATATCGGATTTCCTGGATTGGAGTAGCAATGTTCTGCAGGTTATCTTTTGTTTTTATGCGTTGTTCCTTCTAGAAATCACACTACCTTAATTTGGCACACTGACAGTCTCTTTAGTTGTGTCTTATATTTGCAACAGTTATTTACTTCCTTCGGTTTTCATGTGTATCATTTGCCATGACACTTGTATAATTCATTGTCATTGCACTTGTTCGCATGCAGTATATGTTAATTTATGGATCGAGCTAATTATAACTTGTTTCACACTGTACAATATTATTTCTTCCCCTGGTAACGTGATAACTTCCTCTTTTGTGTTTTTTTTTTAGTACACTTGAACCTCTGTTCTTGCCTCGTTGCGATCCTGCGATAGCCGGTGCACGACTTATTTATATTGTCATGGCAACTCCCCTGACCATAAAATGGCCGCCACACGTTTTCTTACATTTTTGGGGTCCTTTACTCTAATGTGACGTGATTTGTATGCTCGCGCACCGTTTATATGATGTAGATGCCGCCACCGTCGGTTGTATGCATTTCTTTCATCTGAAATATATAATTATCTTGATGCGACTCGCTGTTTTCTTTTTCTTCCGCCTTGCTGGGCTCACTTATTGTCCAGCACAACCAACTTGTTTGCGCCGTAATCCTTCATTTAGTTTTGTTGTTTTGATGCGGCGATCCGTTGGTTCGTACGTCCAGGCTTGCCTTTCCCTGCCGGGGACCTTTGTTATTCACTGGACGTTCCTCGTCACCAATTGTTGTACATTAATCACAGGCACAAGTATCTGTGCCATTTACTTGTTTATTCGTAGTAACGAATCAAAGGTCCCGAGGTGCATCTCTCACAACTGATGTCTCTCCACTTACATATGGTTCTAGAATCCAGGAACTCTAGAACCATATTACCTCACTATGCACCATAGAAACATCAATATATAAATATATAACAGAATTATACTGGATTGATGCTCGTTTCATCTGTATGAATTGTTGATCACTGCTCAGATTATAATTTTTGCCTGATGCCGTTTATTATGTTATGTTGTGTTTGTTCTCTTTTTTTGTCAGCGCGCAGAGGCCTATGGGCATTTTGCACTTTTACAAGAAATAAATACAATATAATGTTATGGGCGGTAATGGCCATAGGGACTTGCATGGCCATGCGTGTTCAATGGGTTGGTAAAATGCCAGAACACCAATAGGCTGTATGTCCCTACTCGCATCCAATGGCAATATGTTTGCCTCATTGACAGAGCTAACAGCACCACTTACTATCCATCAGAAAAAAAACATTTCAAAAGATGGTAATTTCTTTTGGCTATTATCTCATTTCCAGAGATTCCAAATCGATTCAGGTGCAGACTGGATTCTAAATTTGTTAGTCCATGATAACAGAGTTTACATCTCAACTCCAGTCAAAAGACCTTGGCACCAGTAGTGAACGAGTGCAAGTGACGGACAAGTCTTCAAGAATACTTTCCCCAGAAAGTACACGTGAATGAATCTCTTTGAAAAGTCATGAGCTGCTGAGTTATGGGGGTCTCAAAAAATAGGTTTATTTCCCATAGGCAAAGGTTAGCTCTCGGCTGCAGTCAAATAAGCTGGATAGATTGGATATCTTCACAAGGAGCCAACATCTGGTCCTGAATGTGTGATTTTGCAAATTCAATACAAAACAGTCAACCAATTATTTTTAATATCAGGCCCAAATCCCTTTAGTGGCCTACATAACACATTTTAGGTTTTCGATTGGTCTTTGTGTCTGTGTATACAGTCTAGGTACGCCAAAGCAGTAGAGGGCAACCAAATTTGTGGTTGGGGAACCGGTATGCAATCTTGTCTCCTTCCCTCGCCCCCAACCCCCTTTAATACGATTCCACTAGAAACCACCCCTAGGGTTCTAGGATGCACTAGGCACCCTTAACTCGACCGTTGGATCAGTTGTAGGGAGTCCAGGGGCTGCGGGTGCAGTGGTAGTTTTCAGGTTGGGTCAGGTTAGGTGGCAGTTCCAAGCTCAGATGATAGGGTTCCTTGTGCTGTGCAAGTGGATGACAAGAAATGCAGACACCAGGCACAAAATGGATGTGGGCAGCTGCAGAGAACACCACACTCAGGCGGCAGCAGGCAAAGACAAAAAACAGCTTCAAAAAGATCTCTGAGATGGAGAGCAGCAGCTGCAGAAAGAATTATTAGGCCACAAGAGGCAGAGGCACGGATTCTGCCCTATCTGGAGCTGATCAGAGTACAGGATGTTCTGGGACATTTCTTAGGTCTCCAAGGGGCAGAACGTTCTTGCAGGGGTCTGGACTGATTGATAGAATCAGCCTAAGAGTTGATGCACCAACAAGAGTCTTCAGGAGATCGATCCAGAAAGGAAGAGCTTCACCAGTACTTGGCTGGAGGCAATGCTGGATGTGTTCAACAGTCGGCCTCTGGTCTTCAGCAGGATGTACCTGTTCGTAGGAGCAATCACGGAAAGCCTCTTGCCCCACACCCAACCAGCAATATAGATACCACTGGCCCGAGTGTGGTTTTCTCACAAAAGACTGCTTTGCCTGGGAAAGGGCTTACCCTATATGGCATTTCCTGAACTGAAGGGCAGGATGAAGGCCAAAGGAAAGGGCGATAAAACCTGTGGCACAGCCATTTTGAATATATGGCACTCAAAATGGCATTTTACTGTAAAAAGTTAAAGTGCATGTGATAAAAACGAAAAACATGGCAGAAAAATATCTGCCAAGCCTGATTTGCATATGGTCTTTCCCCTTTTGTAATGGCTTGGCAGGCAAACAACGATGGTCTGGAGGATTGCCCAAAGCAATGCCAGAGTTTCAGATTAATTAAAAACCTTCCAGCCATCACCTCTCGTTTTGCTGCAGAAAAATATCTGCTACCATCAACCCATCTTGGATACATCATAAAAGTAACAAATGTTACTAAAAAAGAGAAAGTGATCCATAGTAACCCTCCTGCACACATCACTGTAAAGTGATTTGTGCGGCTTAAAAGCAAGGAATCTCGTAAAAGGAGACACCCCCTCCACACCCAATGCACGGGTAGCCTATGGGACTGACCAGTGCCCTCAAAGCAAGTAAGCTAAGCAAGGGAAGTAAATCAAAAAACTTTAACTTACTGCCAGAAATCAGGACAGGAATCAAATTCTAGCAAAAGATCAGAGGTGTTTTATTGATGACTAGGTACATTTCGCAATTAAAATTCTGGGAATCCCAACCCAACTCAAAAAGTGTCAATGTAAGAGGTAGAGCACTAGAAAAGCTAGATCACTGCGCTGATCATGGTAGTTTTAAGGAGTGAATCCTGCTGCCGGTTGGTGGGTTCTCAGGAGACAGTTTTCTTTCCCAATTAATAGTAGGAAACTGTTTGCAAGCACTGCGTGCACCTGGGCACTGGCTAGTTAATACTTAAGGTTTGTCCAATTGAGTGGATTATATAGAGCAAGGAAATGAGAAGTCTTGTCACTTCGGTTGGGTTTAAGTGCTGGTTTATTAACATACAAAATGTTGACACATGCTTCGACCCAACAGGGGTCTTTATCAACGCTGTGGTGGTTCAAACACAGTGCAGTGTACATTGTTGCATTGTGCGCAACAAACTGGAGGAGATAAATTGAGTAATGCCAAATTTGTCATTGTGATGGACAATTGTGCGTTATGTGACATTAGCTTGAAACACAATTTACTCCAGAAACTGGCTAATCCTTCAAAAACACAGGCGAGCACACATTACAAACCTGTGAGACAAGTTTAACACCACAAACTCAGCATATGACTAATCATTTTCCAGCAGCAAGGACAAGTTTTACTCCAGTGTCCTGCTCTCCCTCCGCTTCCCAACTGGTTGGGCAATGCTGCTCCTCAGGCTGGCCAAGAGAAAAATGAAAACTGCTCCAAAAGACGATGCTGTGACTTGAAGAGTTTTAGAATTGAGCTGGTAGGCATGAGCATCCCTCAGTGCATCTGGCCAGGCCCCACTTGTGCGTCACCAAATGCCACTTCCCAGTTGCTGTTTTTTGCCCATTGGTTGGTTTGGATAGAACTTCACTGTGTGCCTCCCTTTTTTGGGTGGTCATTTTTTCCTGTCTTATTTCCTCTATGGATAGATTTTATTATTTGATTGCCTACTTTTTTGTTTACAACATTGCCTCCTTCTCCGAGCATGCCATTGATTACAAGTTTCAAGCGATGCATAGGATGAGGTAAGCGCTTCGTGACGGCTGACCCTTACAAAGTCTTAGTGAGATGACAAACTTCCATCTAGCGAGTTCCTGTCAGTTAGGTTTTAGTATCAAACCTATTGAACTGAGAATCCGCGTAGTCCACCATGCTCAAAAGCAATAGGTTACCACAGGCCACTAGGGAATTCGTGGAGGGACAGAAGACTTCACATGCTAGCTGAGTGAGACAGAGGGACCCAGAGACAGACCCAGAGACAGACCCAGAGACAGACCCAGAGACAGAGAGACAGAGGGAGAGAGGGAGAGAGAGAGAGAGACAGAGGGAGAGAGAGAGAGAGAGAGACAGAGGGAGAGAGAGAAGGAGAGAGACACAGTGAAACAGACACAGACACAAAGAAAAAGGAAGCGAGAGATGGAGACTGCCCTTAAGCCATCATTACAACCAACCAGCCAGTTGAGGTTGCGATCTCTAGTGACCATCTTGGGGTTTTGGGACGCCTGGGCTAAGGAGGTAAGCGGTCAAGAGATGAGAAACACCCCTTCGTGAGTCCCTTCTCAATCATTTCTATAAAAACTCTGAAAGGTCTTCGGGAGTTGTGTTCTTGAGGCCATCTCTGACAGCAGAACAGTTGCCTTTTTCCTTTTTGTAAATGGGAAATTTTGCTCTTAAAATTCGAGCATATGGACTCATTTAGTGTATCAAAGATCTGCAATTCTTTGGCGTCTTCTAAAAAAAAATAATGCTGGAAAATACAAGCTAGTTGGGAGGAGGGACCAGGGATGTGAAGCATGGAGTCATAACCCCCTGGTGGCTCTAGCCAAATAAGTGTCTTCACTTAACAGTATAAGCATGAATAAAATGAAGGAAGGAAAAGTAACATCTGTCCCTGGTCATTCCACTACTAGGGACGACCTTTCAAAGGGCAATTCGACATTGTGCAAATACTATACGAGTGCTTAAATGTGTTGTCCAACTATGATTACTAAAGTACAGATCTGAATACACATAGGGAAACTAGAGCACAGACATACTTTAGTGCCAATTGGAAGAAACCATGTCCAAACAGCACAAAGGAACATTACATGTACAAAGTGTTGTAATGGGCATCTGTGTATGGGTGCGGAATGGTGGGATATCAGATGGAGTCTGGAATTTTGGTGAGTGACTGGGTTCTATGGGTTCTTACAGTGACAGAGTTGCTGTGCTGGCTGGGATGGATGCTCCAGTACTCTGTCCATTGATCTTACCCAGTGATCACAGTCAGGGAATAAACTTGCCAGTAAACTTACCTCCTGACTCCAGCATGGTGTGTGAGCCCGGGAAATCCATTACTTCAAAGTTTCTAAATACGGTATGTTGTCTTTTATACTTTAATGCCGTTTCAGCAGAGACCATGTTAATATTAATCTCACAGGGATTCAAAACTATTAGAATGGTCCATGCAAAAGAAATTGTACTTCAACCAGCCAGGTGAATCAGGCCTGGTTCTGAACCAAGGAGAAAGTTGTTGCTGTGCCATAGGATTTAGACTGGGTTAATTTATTTTGATAACCACTCTATGTCAGACTTCTACCTACCCAAAGTTTAATTAAATTTCTGTTTTATTGAAACAATTCGCATTCAAACCTATTAAGAAAAAAGGAATCTACACAGAAACGAAAATTCTAAATCATTCTGTATTCAATCTAGTAAGCAACATATGCTTAAGTGTACAAAAATAGCAGTAAACCAAAAGTGAAATCAAACCTACAAAAAACATACAGACCAATAATGTGTATTGATGCAGAAATCATGAATTGATTAAGAAATAGTTAAACAAACCTAAATATATATTATTCAAAAAGTCATGAAACATTGGCCCAAAAAAACCAAGAAAGGAAGAAAGAGGGGAGGACAGACAGATGAGACACAGAAATTGGCAGTAGTGTAAACCAGAAACGACTAAGAAGTAGGTGACATTAAGGGGGGGGGGGGGAAGAGACAGGGTCATTCAATCCTTACCGCCTAGTAAAAAAACTTGGACTAGACACAACACTTGGACTGGACGCTTAGTGTGTAGCTCATCTTCATGATTGTCACTTATCAACCGTACATCTCGGCAACAACTGTTTACCAAGGTTCGATCTGCCATCGGGCCTGGTTATCTAATATCTTAACTGTTCTTCTATGGCCAGTGTAGGAATGGAATGACAGCATCATTCAACAAGGGTGGGCAAATTTCTCTGTATCCTTACACCAATCTGTCTTTGGCACCTTATAGCCAAAAATAAAGAGTACTTAAAATCACTAGCCTTGAAAACAATGGATCAAGGTGTGGTGTGGCTGAGCAAAGACATGTGACACTAAAGAAATGCGGTTAAAAAGGATGGCTTTATTTATTCTTCCGTCAGGGAAAGGTTTTGATCCAATGCCTATAAGAAGTGTCTACAAACAACAATGATGCTCCTAAAGTAAACCATGCCAGGGATGGGTCAACACAAAGTGGGGCTTTCTCTAGGTGTCCCAACACCTAGAGGGACTAGTGTCCAAATAAACTATCCTTTAGCGTTCTTGTCCTCCTGAAATTTCCAAATGATGTCAACAGAAAATTCCAAACCATAGCCTAGCCAAGATGTGGTCTCCATAAACAAATTCTACTCTCAAACTTCAAAACCTAATCTAGCTAAATAGATCCAAGGAAGGCTGTTTCAGGGATTAATCGCAGGTTGGACCCTCTTCAGTCTTCCTTTCATAGTGTTTCAGGATCTCTCGGACATTAGACTAGACCCTTTACTTTCTCAGGATTAATCTCCAACTTGCATTTGGTTAGTCAACACTCCTTGCAGGGTTGGGTTGATCCAAATTGACTTGGTCTAGTCCAGACCTTCGGTCTCTTCAGAATTCACAACTATGTGTATTCCCTTGCCTCCTCATTCAAGGTCCTTTTCAGGCAGAAACATTGTCACCATTCTTCCAGGAGTCTGTTCTTCAGGGAGTACGTTGCTTTCTTAATTCCTTCCACTTGGCTCAGGGACCTCTCGCTAGGACCGCTTTCCTTCAAGAACCCCTACCGTCCTGTGGGTTGGTTCTTTAATGATGGCCTCTTCAGAGAGGCTGCTCTAGGCATGCTAAAAGCCTCCTTCGCAGATAGAAGTTTCCACGTGTAGACAGTGAAATGATGGAGGTGCATCAGCTTCCTTCCAACCATCTCCCAAGTCCTCCGCCAGATAACCTTTCTTTGTTCCTTTCATAGTCCTTCCGGGTTGTTGGAAATTGTCTTGGCCGGTCTGCTTGGCTTAAGAAATTACAAGTTTGAGTCAGAGCTTTAGATTTGCTCCTAGTTGGTTGCCCCTAATGGATATTCATGTCCTATTGCTTGCCCTCTCTTGGCATAGACTAATTGGGCTATTTCCCTCAACCATTTGTTCCAATTCTTAGGAAGAGTCTCGTAGAATTGTCTCCATCATGGAATCAGTCTGGTGTGTGCAGGTCTTTGAGTCTACACAGTAATGACCTGTGGCGTTTCCCCAGCTTCTCTACCTAACTGCGGGGACTACGTTTGTTCAAACCCTTTACGCCTCAAACATTTATGTTCAGATTCTGCTCATATTTCGACCTTCGGTTTCCAAAGGCTGTGTTGGTCGGCCCCGGTTCGCTCATTGCCTGGAAGTAGTTTAACATCGGGGAACGGATAATGCTATGTGTTCCGGGGATTCGCCAGTTATTAGAGAGTTGTCGCACAAGAATACTTGAATTTTATACCAGGGCTGAATTCGAAATCCTTGATGACATTTTCCTGAGTGTTTTTAAAATGGGGGTCTGCAATAAACTTGGTGTAATAAAGTGTCTTGGTGGCGGTGGCAAGCCTGCAGCGTCCCACCCCTTCTTCTGGGAGCCACATTGAGTAGTAGACCGACAACTAAGTCCATAGAGGCTTGTCCCAAAAATACCTGCAGATGGGCAGTTCATTCAACTCAACACCTAGGTCAACTGTAATATCAGGTTTGGAGCCCATGTCTGTTAAAGAGGAGCCGTTACGAGTCTCAGTTTCAGAACAATGCTGGGAATTAACTTTTCTAGCAATTACTTCAACAGCTAGCAATACTTTGGCAATATTGCTCTACAAAGGAAGGCACTCCCAGAGGCATAAGCTTTGGTGCCATGTCAAACTGCTTATCCGAACCTGCTTATCTTGGCCAGAATTGCTTTTGTAAACCAGCTCATTCTTGCCGATTCTATAGAGGGAGATGCTATTACACAAAGCAACAAAATAACTTTTCTCCACTGGTGCCAGTTTAAGTCTAGTCTCATTTTTACAGGGTTTGGCCCCAGCTCCATCCATAACCAGTTCTACTTACTAAAAGCTCCTTTTCAACCATCACCACTATTTTACGAAGACAGGTCCCACCACAAGTGAGATAAGAGCATGAAGGCAGGCTTCCCACTCATCAATTGTGGCCTTTCACCTTACAAAATTACAGTGAAAACTGCAGAAAGGAAGAGGCGCTAGCCTAACTTCTACCCCTCAAGTATCTGGCACAAAGTGCAGCACAAGCTCACAGGCTTCTGTGCCCTCTGTGGAAGTTACTAACTAAGCAGCCACACAGACTACAGACTTCTGATAAGGCATCCAGAGTATGTTTTGTAATGCACAAGATAGTACTTTGAAACCGTCCTTGCACATTCAAATCTACCCAAGAGTAACTGACAAGTGCCAGACTTTACTCTTTGTCAAAAACCACCAGGCAGGCAACTTGCTCACTCCAGCACTTACTGGTACCTCCCACTGTAAGATTTTCAAGTTGCATGTTTCATACATTTATTCAGTTTTAGACAATTCAAAGACTAAAGAACAACATAATCCTTAAATGCATCTTGATTTGGAAAGCGGCAAGCTTATTTTTAAGTTTCTGAACTTCACAAATAAGATGTGTTCCTAATTGCCAGATATGCTTGCAATAAAGCCTCCAGTTTAGCTATGCAAGATGAACAAGCACATCTATTTCTATGGTACATTGAAGCAGGGGTAAACATTTCAGGATCCAAGCTACTAACCAACCATAAAAAGTAACTTGCAAAATCAATTCTACACATATAAACAGTACACCATTGCTTATTTGCCAAGAGAATATGATCACTAGTAAATGGCAGGTGCAAATTGAGCCCAATTTCAGGTCATGTCATTAATTCCATTATGATGAAAAAAAAGATGTTCTTTTGTCTCAGATTATTTAGCCACATATTTCTTTATGCATAAGATGATTCATCAGTGCTAAAATTAGATCGTTTTGTAAAATTTGCTAAGCGTTGACAGCAGGAAATAGTTTATACAAAATTGGTGAATGCTTCTGACCCATGAGTGATTAATACTGAAGGCAACTGAAAGTGCAAATCTGTGAGAACTTGTGGACATTTTTTGTTCTGAAAATTAAAGCAGGGCTGACCTGTTCCAAGAACTGCTGGCACTCGGGCTCCAAAGAAAACTGGGCAACAATGTTGCTACAGAAGAAAACCATCACATCCAAGGCATGATCAAGAAATCAAAGTCAATTTAAGTTCTCAAATCAAGTGTCACAAACTGTCAATATCATAAACCTATGGGCTTTAGGGAATTTTAAGGCATTAGGGAAGATATTTCACATCACCATACCTTGGCTCATGAGGGTCATTCTTTTTCAACATTTCAAGATAACTAGAACAAAACCCTTTTTAGGCTGTACAGAGTGCACACACCTTTACAGCGTCTTCTGAAGCCCAACAAGTTTCACCAACAAACCACTTACATTCCCCAAATCCACTTAGAAATCTTTAAAACATGTGGTGTAAGACTGTGTGAAACCTAAGTGGCGATGGATATCCTACTACCTGCTTTGGATGGGATGTTTAAAAAAGCACCTACTAGCATGCATACAATACTCACCGCTGCCATGTACGAAGGAAACTGTTCTCCAACCCAAAACATAAAAAGCATAAAACCAATAAACCCAAAGAGCTGCTTGCACATGGTATTCCAAGGTACAACGGTGGGAGAGGTGTCCACGCGGTTCCTGATGTACATGTCAAACTGAAAATGCATCTGAAACACAGAAAACACACATACTGAAGTAGATTAATCAATTGCAAAGAGTTGCACATTTTCACAGTCCACGAATATCACACGTCAAGTACCAAGCAAACTGCGCCTTGCAAAGATCACTATGCGGACTACAGAGTAAGCAGGATGAGCAAAATAAGTAACATAGGAGGGCAGTTTAAAAGCGATAATGCCACTTGACCGACACTCAATACCATAATGCAACCGCTTAGCACTTTATAAACAGGTAATTGAATATTCTTCATGAAAACAGGAAACGTGTACCTTTAATTCATGAATTCCAACAACTGCATTTGCCATTACAATAAAGAAAAATTGAAAGCATTGGGTATAGACAACTTTAAAGTGCATGTAGTAGACTTACCAACAAATCCAGTCTTGTTTTATCCCACGTGGCATTGCATCTATTGTTACCTGTACATATATACATATATACATATATATATATATATATATATGCAAGTTAATATTGCTGGTTTATGCAGTATCTACGCACCACCTGATAGCATTTGCTATACAAGTCACCATGGCGTTCATCTATTTCATCCACCACCCTATGCCAAATGGTGTACTTGGGACAAGTCTCTGCCATGTTGGATCATATAACTGAGAAATCAACTGGCACCTCCCCTCCGCCCTCCCTCCCCACTTACAGCAAGTCAGGAGCTAACATCCTTCACATTTTAGGCAAAACAACTGGGGTGCTATAAACTAATAATTGAAATCCACTTCTGCTAAAGGCCTTCATTTTAGGTTTGTATGTTCTTCCACATTTTGAACCTATTAATAAACTCAAATCCCTTTCCCATTTGTTAGTACTTTAGCCTGTGGCACTGCAGGTCTCTGTAGTAGTGCATTGTTTAATGGGGAAACTTTCCAGCCCCCGTTCTGAGGGGTCAGAAAGGCGAGCTGGACACATTTGTGGTGTTCTCAATGTTTGAAATTTTATTAAAAGTAAAGAGGGGAGAGATAAATGCCATCCGTCTCTATCCTAACGAGGATGTCCCTATCTAGCTAACTAAAAGTTAAGGAGGAACAAGCTACTTACCTGTAACTGTTGTTCTCTAGCATGTGTCTGGCATGGATTCACATGCTCGTGAATATTCCCAGTCGTCAGGCTGGGAATCCTCAGTAAAGAAAAAAATCAGTTTCATTTCCAAACTGTCTTTCTCCTAACAACCAATCACTGGTCTCTGGGTCAGGCTGCCCCCAGCCAATGACTGTCCCCACTTAAGCCCCTCCTCTGGCAGCCATCTTCAGATTTGGTATCACGTAAAGTGGCAGTAGGACCAAGAAGAGAAGCAGAGGGGTAGGCTGGAGGGTTTGCATGTGAATCCATGCCAGACCCATGCTGGAGAACAACAGTTACAGGTAAGTAACTTGTTCCTTCTCCAGCATGGGGTCTGGCATGGATTCACATGCTCATGAATAAATAATACATAGCAGTACACATGCACAACCACGGGAAGTGGCAAGGTTCAACATTAAGCATTTCAAAATCTCAACATTAAGCATCTCTTACCTCCTCACCAGGCTCACCTTCAAACGAACTGGTTTCGCAGGACTGCTTGGCCGACTCTGCACTCCTCCCTGAAATCCCGGTCGACGCAGTAGAAATTCGTGAAGGTGTGCGTCGACCTCCAAGTAGCAGCCCTGCAGATGTCCAGCAGGGGCACACCAGACAGGAACGCAGTAGTTGCAGCGATCGCTCTGGTCACATGGGCTCTCGGACAGCCAGGCAATGGTCGGTTTGCCAACCGGTGACAATGGGTGATGCAGCCGGCGAGTCACCTGGAAATGGAAGCCCTTGAGAGGGCCTTCCCTTGGTTCACAGGGCCAAAGTTCACAAACAGCTGTGATGTCTTCCAAAAACACTCTGTTGGGTCCACGTAGAACTTCAGTGCTCTAGCCACATCCAGCAAGTGCAAAGTCCTCTCAGCCGGCGACAGGAAGAAAACCGGTAACACCAAGGGCTCGTTGAGATGGAGGTCCAACGGCACCTTGGGCATGAAAGAGGGGTGCATCCGTAGCACTATCCTCGGCTCGTGGAATGTCAATTAAGGTGGTTTACAAGAGAGGGCCTGGATCTCTCTCACTCGTTGTGCAGAGGTGATGGCCATAAGAAACGCTGTCTTCAACGACAAAAACTTCAGCCGCGCTGAATGCATAGGCTCGAATGGGGAACCTATGAGAGTAGTCGGCACCACATTGAGCTCCCACGCCGGAGCCTCCAACAGCGGGAACGAACGGAAGAACAAGTTACTTCTTACCTGGTAACGTTCTTTCGATGGGATGTTCCTCCGACGTATTCCTTATCTTAGATGATTCGTCTCCAGCTTGCTGGCCTCAGAAATGTTCTCTGTAGAGGGCGCTGCGCGTCGACGTCCGCCGAGTTGGTGTCCCTTGACAGCCACCCTATCGGCGCCGACGTCACCATGCGCATAAATAGCCACGCGCGGCGTCCATTGCTCAGTTCCGTTTTGTAGCATAAGATAAGTCTTGCATGAATTGGCTATTGACCTTGAAGGAGCGTGAGCTGCAACCACAAGGGAAGTATTACTGCGGGGATGGATGGGAGGGGCGATGAGGAATATGTCAGAGGAACATCCCATCGAAAGAACGTTAACAGGTAAGAAGTAACTTGTTCTTCGAAGGGATTGTGTCCTCCGACGTATTCCTTATCTTAGATAGACTCCCATAGCAGTGGCATGTAATTGGAGGTGGGAATAAGAATGTCATGTATCCCTTTTAGGAATTGACCGAATGTAATACGGCTTTGCCGAATCTGGTCTCTTGACTAGCGGAGGAATCCAGGTTGTAAAATCTTGTGAATGTATTTGCGGACGACCATCTGGCAGCCGCACATATGTCTCGGACCGGTACCCCTCTTTGGAGGGCCGAAGAGGCTGCGATAGCCCTGGTTGAATGAGCCCTAAGATTCTGAGGGGGCTCTTTCCCTGCCAGTTTGTAACATTCCAGAATGGCCAAAATAATCCACCTGGAAATGGTCTGTTTTGTTATGGGTAGTCCCAACTTGTAACCTGAGTAGTCTACAAACAGTTGGTCTGCTTGCCTAATCCTAGCCAGTCTGCTGATGTAAAAGCTTAGAGCTCACCTTGGTCCAGCCTATGTAGCCTTTCTTCCTCTTTCCCCGGATGGGGAGGAGGGTAGAACGAAGGTAAGGTAATTTTCCGAGTGATGTGAAATTCAGAAACCACCTTTGGGAGGAAATTAGGCTTCACCTGTAGGACAAATTTGTCCTTATGGAAAATAGTATGGGGGGGTTTACAAGATAGAGCTTGTAATTCGCTCACCCTCCTAGCAGATGTTAGTGCTACTAATAGGACAGTTTTAAGAGTGAGAAATCACAGCGAACAAGAGTGGAGTGCTTCGAAGGGAGTACCCATTAGGAAATTTAAGACTAAATTTAAGTCCCATAAGGGAACTTGGAATGGTCTTGGGGGATAGACATTAGTTAATCCCTTGAGAAATTGTATTACTAAGGGTAGTTTGAAATACGATGGTTCCTCCGCAGTGCGCTTGAAGATGGATAGCGCCGCGAGACAGCCTTTTACAGTGCCGACTTGAAGGCCCGAGTTTGCCAAGTAGAGTAGAAACGATAACACCGTTGGTGTACCGCATGAAAAAGGGTAGATATTGTTCTCTCTACACCAGCTGCAAAATTTGTTCCAACGACAGCGGTATAAAGACTTTGTTGCTGGCCTTCTGGCCGAAAGCAACACCTCCATGACGTCATCAGGTAGGTCCCAATCCTTGTACCTCAACCTTTCAGAAGCCAAGCGTGAAGGTTGAGGGTTCTTATGTCTGGATGGAGAACCGGACCTCCCTTCTGCGAGAGAAGATTCTCTTTGAGTGGAAGACGGATTGGAGATCAGATGGACATATCCAGAAGGTCCGGGTACCACGTTCTTCTGGCCCAGTCCGGGGCAATTAGGATCATGGTTTTCTGGAATCTTCTCAACCTCCTGATCATTTGAGGAATAACAGGGACTGGTGGAAACGCGTAAAGGAGTGGAAACTCCCAGTCCACCACGAACGCGTCCCCTAGAGCTCCTCTCGGGGGAAATTCCCTTGAACAGAACAGATTGCACTTCCTGTTGGTACTGGTGGCGAACAGATCCAACTGAGGGGTTCCCCAAACGTCGAAGATCTCTTGAAGGACTTCCTGAGCTAGCTCCCACTCGTGGGAGACTGCTCTGCCTGCAAAGAGCGTCCGCTGTCAAGTTCTTCTCTACGGCTAGGTGAACTGCCGATAGAGAGATTCCTTCCTGAATTGCCAAAAACCAGAGCTGTATTGCCCCTCTGCACAGTGGCAGTGACCCAAGCCTCCTCTTTTGTTGAGGTAGTGCATGGCCACCGTGTTGTCAGTCATTATCAGGACATTTCTCCCCTGTACTGATGGCAGGAAAGCTTTCAGCGCTAGTCTGATCGCTCTCCGCTCCAATAAGTTGATGTGTAGTCTGGACTCCGATGGAGACCAACGACCGCTGATGGTCAAGTCGTTGGCATGGGCTCCCCCCACCCCTTAAGAGACGTCTGCGACTACGGTTATCTCCGGCCATGGTTGCCAAAACAGTTCTCCTTTCAAGATGTTCTCTGGATAAGCCCACCATTGAAGGTCATGGGCTACCTTGTCCGGAATCCGGAGGAGATCTGTCATTCTTCCTGAGTATTGTGCCCACTGGAGAGATCTCATTCTCAGGCGAGCCTCTGGCACAAGGAAGATGCAGGATGCCATGGGGCCTAGCAATCTCAAAAAGTCGAAGGCTGGGAGATGTTGTGCATTTTGAAACTTGGTGACCATCTGCAGAATATCTTGAGCCCTCACCTCTGGTGGCGAGGCTTTTCCCAGGGAAGTGTCCAGGACCGCTCCGATGAACTGGAGTCTCTGTGATGGTATCATCTGTGACTTCTTTAAATTGAGGGAGAAGCCCCGTTTGTGAAGGAAGTGGCAGACATAATCTAGCTGGACCTGGGCCTGTTTCGAAGATACAGCTCTGATCAGCCAATCGTCCAGGTAGGGGTAGACGTGGATCCCTTCCCTCCTTAGACTTGCAGCCACTACCGACATT
This sequence comes from Ambystoma mexicanum, assembly GCF_040938575.1. Classification (NCBI taxonomy): domain Eukaryota; kingdom Metazoa; phylum Chordata; class Amphibia; order Caudata; family Ambystomatidae; genus Ambystoma; species Ambystoma mexicanum. The sequence goes on along the minus strand of NC_090929.1, from coordinate 687,518,062 downwards.
AGCTTGGTGAAGACCCTCAGGGCGGAGGTCAGCCCAAATGGCAGAACTCGAAATTGATAATGAGAGCCGCCAATTGCGAACCTCAGGTATTTCCTGCGTTTGAGATGGATTGGCACATAGAAATAAGCATCCTGGAGGTCCAGAGATACCAGCCCGTTCTGGATGTCTGAGAGAGAGTTACCATCTTGAATGTGTCCTTCCTGAGGAACTTGTTCAATTCTCGTAAGTCCAAGATAGGTCTCAGTCCTTCGGTATGAGAAAGTAGGGGGAGTGCCAGCCCTTGTTCCTCTCCGCTACAGGTACCGATTCTATGGCACCTTTCTCTAGCAGGTCTACAATTTCCTGCAAGAGGAGCGGCTCTGGAACTTTTAGAGAGTTGTGCCCCGGTGGATGACTCTGAGGGATGCTTAGAAAGGGTAGGCAGTAACCTTGGGCAACTGTCTCCAATGCCCAAGCATCTGACGTAATAGCCTGCCATTCCGTCAGATGGTGAGTTAACCTGCCCCCTACAGGTGTTTTGTGTGGAAAGACCTCAGAGTGGTTTGGGGGCGGCTGATGCAGATGCCGAGGGTAACGAGGCACCTGCTGCTGCTGTGGCCTTAGTACTTTTGACCCGTCCACCTCGGGTGGATCTACTTTGGCCTTTTTGAGCCGGCTGTCCTCTGCCTTTCCCGAATGCGGAATAGCGAAATGACTTTCCTCTCCCAGAGGTTCCTGAAGGGCGAAAAGGAGTTTGGCGGATTGCAGCTCCTAAAGATTTTGCTGCTGCTTTAGATGTTTGCAACTTTTCCAGACTGTCATCAGCCTTTTTACCGAATAAAGAAGAGCTGTCAAAGGGCATATTCAAAAGTCTGGCCTGTACATCTGGAGCAAAGCCAGACTTTCGTAACCACGCATGCCTGCTGATTGTAGTACTTGCCGCCATGGCCCCGCTGATACTGTCAGCAGAATCAATGCCAGTTTCAAGAGATTCGCACATGGCATCTTTGCCATCTTTAATGATGGCAAGGAAGGCTTCCCTTTCATCTCCTTCCGGCAGGCAGTCAGCCGCTGATGAAGCACACTCCCACAGTGTGTGACTGAACCTGGCGAGCGTACAAGTGGCGTTGATGGATTTCAACGCCATACTACAAGCAGAAAATACTTTTTGCCATAGAATCGTACCTTTTGTCATCCCTGTCCTGTGGAACAGTAGGATAAGCGCATCTGCTGCTTGATGAAGTTGCCGCTTGAACCACCAGGCTCTCTGGAGTCGGGTGTTTTGATAAATATTCAGGGTCAGCCGCAGCCACCCTATACTTGGCTGATAATTTTATATTGACTGCAGGGATAACCTCAGGAGTTTCCAATTTGATGACATTTTCCTTTGTAAAGCTGTATGGAAAGGGACCAGAGGATCCTCCTGTGGACCTTTATCTAGTATGTCTGTAAGGTCATCCTGTTGGAAAAACAGGTGAAGGCGCAGACCAACCCATGAATTCAATAATTCTTGCCATCAGGGTTCTATAGGGGGTTTTGGCATGTTCCCCAGGGTCTGGTTTGACACATTCCACTTCTGGGGAAGTGTCCAATCCACTTGCCTCATGTAGGGATTCCTGTAGGTCTTTCAAGCTTCTTTCCTCAGAGGTAAAATCCTCTGAAACAGGTGGTGTGGTTCTCTGCAGCCCAAAGGGTCTTTCTTGGTCAGAATCCTCCCCTTCTTCATAGATTGAAGATAATATGGGGTACTCTGACCTCGGAAATGGTGTAAAACCCATTTCTAAAGCAGAAGGAGCCAAACTTGTCATTATTGGCCTAGAAAACGTTGATGTCGTCAACGCTGAAGTAAAAGGCTTTGAAGGCGCCGAGAAAGGCATCGAGAAAACTGGAAGAGGCCTCGAGGAACTCGAGAGGATCTGGATCCTACTCGAGGATGTCAACGACGTTCTCAGCGTCGTGCTGGAGGCTCTGGGTATAACCGTTGGCTGTGAAGTAGCCGTGGTTTTTTCTTTCATCGGCGTCAATGTCGGCGTCGATTCGATCGACGCGTCGAAGAACCCTTAGACAAAGGCGTTGATGGTGCCGATCCATGAGTCGAAGGGATCTTCGACGACGGCGAAGATAGTGCCTTCCTACCCGATGGCCCATGGTGCTCTCGGGTGGACTCTTTTGCCGGGTGCAACGACTCTCTGCGTTTCGATTTTTTGGGTTTTTCACCCAGGGTATCACCCTCGGCTGTCTTCGAGGGGGTCGAGGCCCCTTTCTCAAAGATGCTTAGCATTTTTTTCCTGAATTCCTCCCACTCAGCCTTAGAGCTGTGTTTTGTGGGGCAGGAGACCCTTTCTGGGGAAACAGAAGATGACGAGGAAGGGGATTTTCAATGTCTTTTTTGAGTGTCTAGATCTCGACGAGTGTTGGGACCTACTTCGAGACATAGAATGGGAATGCTTTTGACGGCGAGGAGACGAATGCTTCGACCGAAGAAACTTTCGAGGAGGTTTTGACTGACTTACCTCTCTCGAGCTTCCCCTTGCGCTCCAAGGCTTTCGCCGTCATGGACATGCAGTCCTCACACTCCGAACAATGGTGCTCGACTCCCAAGCACCACAAACAGATCCTGTGAGGATCCGTTATCGACATTTTCCTTCCGCAGTCTTGACATTTTTTGAAGCCGGACCGCAGAGTCGTCGGTTCGTATGAAGAAGCCATCGAGTACGAGTTGGTTTTATCGAGGAAATATAAGAGGTTCATCTGACTGAACTGAGCAACGATATTCCGAGGCCCCACGAAGCGCGGAAAAACAGAACTGAGCAACGGACGCCGCGCGTGGCTATTTATGGGCATGGTGACGTCGGCGCCGATACGGTGGCTGTCGAGGGACACCAACTCGGCGGACGTCGATGCGCAGCACCCTCTACAGAGAAAAAATTTCCGAGGCCAGCAAGCTGGAGACGAATTATCTAAGATAAGGAATACGTCGGAGGCCACAATCCCTTCGAAAAAAGTCCTTTTATGAATTCCTTGACCAAGCGGTGTGACCATAACAAGGACCGCACCAGAGTTCTGGTGTAGCGGGAGATAGCCGCTAGGTGAGCTTTGATGGAAGCATGGGCCAACCCTGCCTTGGTCAGCGACAGTAAACACGGCAGCACCTGCGTAGAGGGTCGAGTTTCTGTGCACGGCACCAGACCGTGAACCTCTTCCACGTATGGCCATAGCATTTCAGTGTAGATGAAGCCCTGGCCTTGGCAAGCGCTTCCTTGCGGTCCGCCGGGAGATCGTATCCACCAAACTCCAGCCCTGCAGGAGCCAGTCCTGCAAGTTCAGCAACCATGGGTCGTGGTGCAGAGTCGCACCTCCTTCCCTGGCGAGAAGATCTGCGTCCGCCGGAAGCTTGACTGGAGTGGACGCTGTCATGTCCAGAAGGTTTGGGTACCATATCTGCGTCGGCCACGCGGGTGCAACGAGGATCATCCAGCACGGGACCATCTGAGTTGATAAGTCGCAGCAGCAAAGGCAACGGGGGAACGCAGAGAGGAACAGGTCGTCTCAGGGGAAGGGGAATGCATCCCCCCATGCTCCCCGGCTAGGGAAACTTGCTGGCGAACCTCCGGCACTTGGTGTTCGGAGCAGTCGCAAACAGATCGATCTGGGGATTGACCTATCGTCGGAATAGAAGATCCACTTGGTCCCGCCGAAGCTCACACTCGTGGCACGAGAGCAGTTCCCTGTTGAGAGAGTCGGCCACGGTGTTCTTCACTCCTGCCAGATGAAATGGGACGAGGAACATCCCCTGAGCGACGGCCCATCGACCAAAGTCCTGCGCTTCTTTGGAGAGCGCCGGGAATCAGGTGCCCTCCTGCTTCTGGATTTAAACATTGTGGTGGTGTTTGTGAAAATCCGCACCACCTTGCCCTTGAGGGATGGAAGGAAAGACTTGAGGGCCCAAAACACTGCCCGTAGCTCCAGAACATCGATATGCAACAACTTCTCCGGTAGCCACAGGCCTCTTGTGTGGAGACGAACGGTGTGTGCATCCCATCCCTCCAGGGATGCGCCTGTCGTGACTGTCTCCTGGTTGGGGGGGGGGGTCTAGAAATCCGCACCCGCCGACAGATTCGGACACCCCACCAATGAATCGCTTGACAGAAACTCTCGTCCAAGGTGATCTTGTCCTCGAAGCTTCCCGATACCTGGATCCAACGGGTGTCTAGGAACTCCTGCAGAGGTTGCATCCGCAGCCTGCACAGGTGCACGAGGTAAATGCACAACGACATGCCAAGGAGGGACTGGATGGACCTCACCCTTGCGATCTTCAGGGTCAACAGCCATTGTACCTTGCCCAGGATGGCCGTTATTCTCTCCTCCGACGGGGATGCCAGACACGACACTGTTGAGCCGGGACCCCAGAAACAGCGCATCTTGCGATGGCACCAAGCAGGAGTTTGCAAAGTTTATCGAGAACCCCAGTTCCGTGAGTAGCTGGACAGTCCCCGCTGTGTGTTCGACAGCGATCTCCATCGACTTTGCTCGGATGAGCCAATCGCCTAGGTAGGGGTAGACGTGGATCCCTGCAGGCGCAACCGCGCCACCACTGGCGCCAGACACTTGGTGAAAACCCTTGGTGCCGACTTCAATCCGAAGTGACTGGCCTTGAATTGGTAATGCTGCCCTTGGACCACAAAGCGCAGAAACTTGGTGTCATTTGTGAACGGGGTTGTGGAAACAGGCATCCTCTAGATCCAGCGACAATAGGAAATCCCCTTCTTCCAGTTGTCCCAGCATGTGTCAAAGGGTGACCATCAGGAACAAGTGCCGGGTCAAAACTTCCAAGGAAATGCAAAGTTCATACAGCTGAGGAAAACAATTTCAGAAGCAAGGTGAAACAGGTAGGCAGGGCATGAATAAGAGTACGTGGCCGGTCACGTGATAGCAACAAGGATCAACGTGCAAAAACACGTGACCCCTGGTACGCAGAGTGACTGCGTTTCCAGGGAAATCCCCAGCACTGCCTGAAAGAATAGTAATGTATGGGATGACTGCATGTATGTCTGTTAGGCACCCATTTTCGTAATAAACCTGGAGATTGATAGACAGGAGAAGGCAGAGGAGTAGATACGGGATGTTGAGCTTTACGATTCACATAGCTCCTCGATTCCTAACGATTCCTGACATGCAGTGACTGCATGCCATTAGATCTGATATAGAGTTCCCATCCTCACAAGATGAATACTGTGTCTCTCCCAAATGAGTCACCACTCCCTGAAACAGCCATCTCCTCCCATGTGATCCTCCCTCATTATTCCATGCCCCAAGGTCAGAATCAGGTAGCGGCTGCCTTCCCCTGCCACAAGACAGGATATTTTAGGCTGCGGTTCAGCGATGTCTCCGCAGGATTCATCACACTGTGCTTCCAACTCAAAGGATGACATTTACTTGAAGCTGCATGGACCTTTGCAGGACTCGACTGCACTTTGGCATACCCAAAGAAACTCTGCTACAATCCTGGTATTCTACAAGCAAGTCACTATATTTCCTGAGATTGCTAAATTCTTGTCAAGAATCTGTCCCGGCTATAGAGTTGGAATGTGCTCCTAATCATCTCTCACCGGTGTGCTGCTTCCGACTAATGCTGCTTCCCATTCTTGCCTTAATTACCGGGATCCCTGGAAAAGAAAAATCGATGTATCCCTCAGTGTTCAGCATCCGATTCCAGACCAAATGGTTCATCACCATGGCCAGCAGGAGATCCGTATTCAAACCTCCAACCAGCAGCACTACCTCCAGAACAGTTGTTGGGAGTGCCATGTTCTGTTATTTCCAAAACTCCAAACCCACTCAATGAATCTAGCATTTTCATGGTAACTAGTAATACGTTAGGAATTCCACAACCCCATAGTAAAAAAAACATAAAAAGAAGCAAATTGTTTCTAAATTTTTTTATTTTTTTTATTAAGGAGAAGGGTCTTCGGGCTAATCGTAGGAATCACTGGAATGTACTTACTAAAAGAGCCATGGGACCATTTATGTCTAGGCGGCTGACCCTTTACCCATTAGTAATAGGGGGAACCTACACCAAACCATTATTGAGCTTTGCGGAACGCTAATTGGTACACCTTAGCCCAGTTGGCACATGCCAAGGTGCTTAAAGTCTTCTCAGATTACTCCTGGCGACTACATCCAGGTTCACCACGTCAAACCACATTAGAGGTCAGAGGACTGATTCAACCCAGTTAATTTCCACACTAGGTTTCAAATAAAATTCTTTGATGGTCTCAACCATGCTTGAAAAAAACGGAAAGATTGTTAACTTCTAGCAATGCACAGTCTGCATTAATCTACCTTATTCATTCTGAAGTTTGCCTTCTTCATACCACTTGAGGAACACATCTCCCCTCCCAGTGACTCCATTGTCAACATAAATATCAGTGGCAAGATGGGGGCCACTTGTTCAGAACCCTGCTGGACTGGATGTTAAGTCAACCATAGCAATAAGGATTCTCATGCAGCAAGTCCACCCATCCCAGGTGCCTAACCCTTCATTTGAAATTTGCCAATAATATCTGCACGTAGGGTCAGTCAATATGAAGGCTTTAAGGCCATCTACTTGAGCAATTTGCATTGGTTCCCTGATAAGTAGCAGAAAGTGCAGCCTTAGGTTAAATGCTGTCATTCTAAAAATTGGGTAATGACCCACACCTGGTAATTATTGGTGGATATGTTGGAGTTTGTAATGCCCATATCTCGCTTAAGATCCCATGGCCACTTTCACGAAGGGCCTGTGACAATCTTACCCATACTGGCAGAACTGAGGACATTGGCTAGTGAAAGCCAGTGGTGTGGGTTACACACCTTTAGTCCAGCTAAAGAGCCAGAGCAATGTACGTTAACGGTGTCAGTGCTCTTGTATTCGTAAGTTAAAAAAAGTACATAACTACAGATTTTTGTTGAGACAAAACAATGTTGTATTCAATGTGTTGACCAGTATATTGCGGCCAATCCTAAAACGCTACAAAGCCTATGCATTTCGGACCAGTGGTCCATTGTCAGGGCGTATTAGCTGTGCATGTCATTAAGAAAGCCATTGGGCCCACGCTCCACTAATTGTTTGGGGTCCCAGTGGCTTTCCTAATGACACTTAGACATGGGCAGCTATATGCATAAACAATGGACCACTGGTTCGGAATGCATAAGATTTGCGGCTTTTTGGCATTGGAAACAGTATAGTGGTCAACACATTGAATACAACATTGTTTTGTCTCAACAAAAATCTGTAGCTATGTACTTTTTTCAACCTACAAATACAAGATCACCAACATCATTATCCTATATTCCTCAGGTTCTTTAGCTAGAGTAAGCGTATGCCACCCACACTGCTAGTTTTCATTAGCCAAAGTCCACAGTTCCGCCATTATCTTGAATGCCCCGTGCAGAAGCATTTTCCAAAGTGTATGCACCTCTCACTTTGGACATTAATGAAAAATAACCAATAAGCTGAGAAAAATGAAACTACGTATAGCAGTTCCCGCTCACACCTCGAATTTGTAATATTAACCATACGCACATTCTTCCTGTCAGTTTCACAGGAGCACTAGCACCACTTCTCCCAGAACCCCTCCCTAGTGCACAGTTATATGCCACTAATATATAACAGGTTGAAAAATGTCAAGGTGCAAGCGACTAGTCAGGCAAAAAAGAACCCACTTGTCCACAAGCACGAATGGCATTCATCGTAAACACCCACAGCGCACTCAATTTCTTACTCACCAAGAGTGAATTATTACTGGCCAATAGTGTGCACATTTTGGAGTTTGACTTAAAAGCCAGTACATCTTTAGAGTACCTATAAAACATTGCACCTGCAGCCCACCACCTCCCCTACAATGTTTAACCCAGACCTAGATTCTTTATTGCGCAGCCAATTTCTGCATTAGATATGGGCTGCTTGAGCGCCATACTGTCATCCAACGAGAGCTGAGGTAAATCAGCTCCCTCAGCCACTTATGAACAAATTACTTACCTGTAACTGTTCTTCTCCAGCGTGGGTCTGGCATTGATTCACATGCTCGTGAATAACGAGAATTCCCTATCAGGCTGGGAATCCTCAGTAAAAGAAAAAACAGTTTCACTTTCACTTACAAGCTGCATGTTTCCTTGATCATTGTCCTTTGGGTCATGCTGCCACATCAAATGACAGTCCTCGCCCCAAACTCCTTCTCTGGCAGCCATCTTCAGATTTTTACTGCACGCTTCAGTATTGGGAGTCCTTGAGCTATTTTTCTTCTAAAAAGAGCCTGTGTGCTCTTATCTCCAACTGCCGCCAGTGGGGATTCTTTGTCGCAGAATTTCAGAGCCCCACAAGGGTCGAAGAGCATCAAAGTTTCCAAAAAGCCATTGGGCCTATTTCACACCTTCCAGCCAGGACAGAGAAGAAGGACGATCGATCCCTCTTCAGTGCCTGCATCATGTGTGGGCGACGGAACTTCTTTGTAGAGGACCAACACCTCCACTATCTTCATCCCGAGCGCAAGGAAGTACAGTGCGCATTCTGCCTCGGCTTCTCTAACAAGACTATGAAGGATCGGCCCAGTAGACTGGCGGCGTGGCTGAACGGCAAGACCTCTGTCCCATGCTCCGAGCAGGGTCATGTCTCACCCAGGACTGGCCGGTCCGAGGAGCAGCTTCTAAGTCCTTTAGATGCCTCATCCGTGGGGGCCCAAGACAAGGCCATGCACCGCAAGTCCGGCTCCATCGTGGTCACCGTGCAAGCGGGTCCCATGATAGGCAGTGCACAACATCACCATCCGCTCCCATCGCCAGCAAGCGATTGAGCTCCGTCTCTAAAAAGAACCCGGCTAAGCAGCGGGAGAAGCCTGAGAAGGAGAAGACAGCCAACCTGAGGCAGCTCAGGAGAAGTCTTAGTCGACGATAGAGCTGGTGGCGGCTGTTCCCACAAAGGCGAAAGGGGCCGACCCCGTAAAGGGTAACCCCTACAGCACCAAATGTGTCCCTGCATCTGAGGCGAGAAGCCACCGCAGTAAGTTTATCAAAGTCTGCTTGCACGCCAGAAAAGCGGATGCCATCTCTGGGCCTGCTCCGACCCCTCAGGGCGGAAAAAAGGGGGCAGAGAAGTCCCAGACTAGCCCCAGGCCGTGTCCCAAGCCATGGAAGTTTTTTCACAGACGAGGACCTCTATTCCTTACTCACGGTCCACAAGGACGTGGAGGAGGATTACGGTGCAGGGCCTAGAGTTCCGATCACACCAGCTCAGCCGAGGGATGCATCTCCAGACATCCCGTCGACCCTACACACTTGGTGTCAAGATGCAGGAGAGGATGCCACAGCGCCCGGTTCCTATGGCCCCCACCGGCCCATGATCAGCCTCAAAGAAGAGGAAGCACCCTCTGGCGCCCCAGTTTCAGCCTCCATATCCAAGATGGGCACCCGCCCACAACTGCCCACCCCCAGGGGACACAGGGACAGATCCGGACATGGCGACGACTGATGAAGACAATCTCGTCACCACGGGCCGCAGATCTCCACAGCCGATGGTGTCCTCACCAGATCACTGGATGAGGTGGGGTCGTTCCATGCCATGGTCACCAAAGCCTCCGAGCTCTTCCAGCTTGTGCCAGAGGAAACCAAGAAGGAGGGTTTCCTGTACCAGAGGCACGAGGAAGACCATTATGGCGGTGCCCCTTCTGGACGACGTGTGGGAGGAGGGTCTGGCCCTCTTGAAGAACCCTTGCACAGCTCCAGCTAAACTGGATAGGCTGGAGAAGATGTAACGGGTGCATGAATCCACGCCAAGTGTCTGCAACTCTCATACTCGTGGATTTCCCTCAAATGGTATAGAGGAGATATGCGGTAGTCTTTCAGATTTATCAAGGCACTTGTGACTCTTTCGTCAGGCCCCTTAACCTTGGAGGTTCTTCCAAGGTAAAACCAACAAACTTTTATTCCTTCTCTTCTGATTGGGATGGAGCGCTTGCTACGTTTACCTTTCAGGCTTCCTTAACCTTGTTTTTTTCAGCTTGCAGTATTCTTTCTTTGCTTCCCCAGACTCATGCCTGGACTTTGATTGTCCGGGAATCTCAGACACCCGTGACATCATACTTTGTTATATCAAAGTGTTCCAACTTTATTTCTCCAGCTTCATATCAAGGTTTTGCTTGTTCGGGACCTCGTACTTCACATGCTCTCTTTCTTCAAAGCGTTTATGGCTTTTTTCCCCAGCTTTACAGAGTGCTTGTTCGGTCAGACAGGCAGGCAGGCTCCCGTGGCCTCGTAGGATCTCCAAAAAGTAATATCCAATATCAGTTCCCCTCAATAGTGCTTTCTCTGTGGAAGTGTTCGCTTCCCTGACACAGCGTTCCTCAACAGCTAATGTCCATGGAGTTTGGGAATTCGTTCCTTCCCCACCGGTCAGGTCTCGCAATCTGTTAGGCCCACGGGCTACTGCTACTTTGTTCCTGTCACGCCTCCAGAGACGAAACGAGGGCTTCCCTGTTGCCACCTCTACCTCAGACTGTTCTGTCGGATGGGATGCCAGTGTTCTAGCGTCCGGCTAGACTATGGCTTGCTTCCCACCTCACCGTCAGCTGCTCATTTAGACTTGGCTCTGTTCCTCCAGGACATCCCTTCTTCAGAGGAGCATCTCTGCGGCAGACTCGTGGCGTAGGCGATTCTTTCCCGTACGCAGTCTTCCCTGTGTTGAAGTACTTCCTCACAGCAAAAGGATGGGTGTTCCTCGTTTAATTCAGCATCACAAGATAGAGAAATTAACGAAGTGTCATGGTTCGGTGGCATGACATGAAGACATTAGTAAAGCTAGTCTTCTATGCATCCATATAAGCAGACAAGGTGCTTTGGTCTGGAAGTCCTTCTCAGACTGGGAGTCCTTGTCCCACAAAGGGGAGTCGCTCCTAGTGATGTCCCACTTGCTAAAACCCCTAAGGAGGATTTTGCGAAGCAGGCTCACCTTCCTAGCCTCACAGGGGGTGGCTCCCCTGTGGGGAAAAGGGAAAAATTGACCAGATTTGTAACACTGCATAATCCAGACATGGACCCTTACTCACTGTGCCTTAGAGGCTCCGCTTCAACTCACTGAGGAGGCCCAACAAGGCTGAACCACATGTCTGGGGTTGCTGATGGTACTACTGTTCAGAGGAGAGTTGCCTAGCATTACGGTGCCGCATTGCCGTGGTGGGTGGTACCACACTACTATGCCAATGGTCATTTCTCCTCCGTCAAGGATGTAGTGAGCAAAGACGTGGTTTTAGACCCTCCTAAGTGGATGAAATTCCATCGAACAGGGTATTTGACGCATGTTCGTTCACAGTAGAAAGGGGTCCCACACACTTGCATCATTTACTTGTCCTGTAAGGGATAATGTGTATCGACTATGCCTGATCTTGCATTTTTACTGATACTTTATTTAAATAGTAAGTAAAAGGCCTCACCATCCCTAATCTGTGGATTTCCCTGCCTAACAAAACTAACTACGGTGCTCGTCGTCTTTAGGCAGAATTGCATGCAGTAACTTCTGGGACCACTACACACAATTAGGACTACAGGTGTTAGCCAAACCAAACTTTGGTATAAGTGTGTACAACAGTTTTTGGTAGCAAGCTGAGCAGCCAGGCTTATTTCAAGAGTAAATGTGGGCAGTACAAGTAGTGACTCAAAGGACTTCCAATCACAGTAATTCAAGTAAACTCTTATACTCAAGGTTTCTTGGTAAAAACACTTAGTGATATATTACTCAATCATTTAGAAAACATTTCACTAGCAGAAGGCAACTTATTATATACCCATACACTTCAATACAAAACTAAGCTTTTGAGACAGTTTGAGCTCGCCTGAAATAAGAGCCAAATGGCAGTTCAGTTACTTAGCAGTGAGCAAAAATGACAAAAGTAGGTAGAATCGATGACATACTTTCTAGGTAGTGCAAATAGTTTCAGTTCACCAAAGGAGTTCAATTCAAATCAATAGGCCAGGCCAAAGTCAATTTGCTAGTGTTCTGGATAGGAAAGAGCATTTCTGTATCAAACGGTAAAGTCTTTGCGAAAGTTCTTAGAAGTAGTTTAGGCGAAAAAGAATCATATGTCGGGTCACAAGCTGATTAGTCCTGCAAGTTGGGAAAGTTTCACAAACTTTCACCACAAGAGTGGCGTTCTCTCAATCGAGTTGGCACTGTTTTGAATGAAGAAACAAATGCTGCTGAAGCTGTGTTTCATGGCAGGTCCTGCAGATCTCTGTTCCTGAGCCTCAGTCGTGGGGACAAGAGGAAGGACGTCGGGGGACTCCTGCACTGCACAGGATCGTTGAAGAAAGCAAACAGGATGGAGTCACTTCAGTTCCAGTAGCTGTAAATTCCAGAACACAAACTGGTGTTCCTCTCCCTGGTTAATCCTAACCAGCCTTGAGAATGGTATGCAGGTGTCTTATGAGTTGATTGGTCCAACCAACTCAAAGGAAGAAGCCGTCCTTGAAGGAGCTTCTCTGTCGAATGGAGTTTGGCAATTCCGACCTGCAGCAGGGCTTCACTGGGCAAACCAACGGTCCAGGAGTTCAGCAGCCAACCTCTTCCAGCTTGTCTTCGGTTCTTTCGTTCCAGTGGTCGACTACCTTCCAGTCCTGGAGAAACGGTAGTTTATCCCAGAGAAGGTATTTAAACCTGTGAGAAGTCTAAAAGACACCCTTGTGTCACTGTACTGAAGGTGGTGTGTAACACACATGAAAAGATGACACCTATGGAGTTATCTAAAACTCCATAATCAAAGAACACAAATATAAAACATCAAAATACATGAAAGATTGGGAAAAAACGTTCACACTCTTTCCAGGTAAAAAAAAAAAAAATCAAGACCTCAAAATCCAGCAAAGTTGCTGGGGGTCTCTAAGGTGAAACGGAATTAGCACATTTATGAGAATTCTCCCCAACAGTCGTCAATGTGTGATGTCCAAAAGTAAAGTGTCCTCAGTCCAAAACTAAACTATGCTGACCCTACCACTAAGACAAAACTAAAGCCCAGGAGAAGGAACAAGTTACTTACCTGTAACTGTTGTTCTCCAGCATGGGTCTGGCATGGATTCACATGCTCATGAATATTCCCCGTCGTCAGGCTGGGAATCCTCGGTAAAGAAAAAACCAGTATCAGTTTTGTTTCTGATCTGTCTTTCGTAGTAATAACCAATCACTGGTCTCTGCGTCATAATGACCACAGCCAATGACTGCCCTCTACCTAAGCACCGCCTCTGGCAGCCATCTTCAGATTTGGAAGCACGTGAAGTGGCAGTATGACCAAGTGAAGAGCCGCAGAGGGGTAGGCGGGAGGGTTCGCATGTGAATCCATGCCAGACCCATGCTGGAGAACAACAGTTACAGGTAAGTAACTTGTTCCTTCTCCAGCATGGGGTCTGGCATGGATTCACATGCTCATGAATAAAGAATACATAGCAGTACACACATGCACAACCACGGGAGGTGGCAAAGGCTCAACATTAAGCATCTTACCTCCTCACCAGGCTCACCTCAGGCGAACAGGTTGCGCAGCACTGCTTGGCCGACCCTGGACTCCTCCCTGGAATCCCGATCGACGCAGTAGAATTTCGTGAAGGTGTGCGTCGACCTCCACGTAGCAGCCCTGCATATGTCCAGCAGGGGCACACCAGAAAGGAACGCCGTGGTAGCTGCGATCGCTCTGGTGGAATGGGCTCTCGGACGGCCAGGCAGCGGTCGGTTTGCCAACCAATGACAGTACATGATACAGCCGGAGAGCCATCTGGAAATGGAAGCCTTCGAGAGAGCCTTCCCCTGATTGACAGGTCCAAAGTTCACAAAGAGTTGTGACGTCTTCCGAAAACACTTCGTGCGGTCCACATAGAACTTCAGCGCTCTAGCCACATCCAGCGAGTGCAAAGTCCTCTCAGCCGGCGACGAAGGCGACGGGAAGAACACAGGCAACACCAAGGGTTCGTTGAGATGGAAGTCCGACGGTACCTTGGGCATGAAGGAGGGGTGCGTCCTGAGCACTACCCTCGTGTCGTGAAAAGTCAAGTACGGGGCCTTGCAGGAAAGGGCCTGGATCTCTCCCACCCGTCGTGCGGAGGTGATGGCCACAAGAAACGCTGTTTTCCACGACAAACTTCAACGGGGCCGAGTGCAGAGGCTCGAACGGAGGTCCCATGAGCTTGGTCAGCACCACGTTGAGCTCCCACGCCGGGGCCGGAGCCTTCACCGGCGGGAACGATCTGAACAGTCCCTTCATGAACTCTTTCACCAGACGATGAGACCACAAGGACGTCCGGCCCGTGGTTCTGGTGTATCGGGAGATCGCGGCAAGATGAATCTTGATGGACGCGTGTGCCAGTCCAGCTTTGGCCAGCGTCAGCAGGTACGGCAGTACCTGGGGAGCCGTAATCCGTAGAGGGTTAATCTTCTGTGCGTGGCACCAGACAGAGAACCTCTTCCATTTGTGTCCGTAGCATTTAAGAGTCGAGGACGCCCTGGCCTTTGCAAGAACCTCTCTGCAGTCGGCCGGTATGTCGTATCCTCCAAGCTCTAGCGCTGCAGGAGCCAGGCCTGCAAGTTCAGCGATTTCGGGTCGTGGTGGAGGATGGCGCCTCCTTCCCTGGAGAGTAGATCCGCGTCCACCGGCAGCTTGATTGGCGGGGACGCTGACAAGTCCAGAAGGTCCGGGAACCATATCTGCCTCGGCCACGCAGGTGCGACGAGGATCATCCTGCACCGTGACCTCTTGAGCTGGTTGACGAGCCGGATTAGCAGTGGCAAAGGAGGGAACGCGTAGAGGAACATGCCCTCCCAGGGGAACGAGAAAGCATCGCCCATGCTCCTCGCCTGGGGAAACCTGCTGGCGAACCTCCGGCACTTGGAGTTCGTCGCCGTCGCGAACAGGTCGATCTGGGGTGTGCCCCACCGTCGGAAGAGGCGATCCACAAGATCCTGCCGTAGTTCGCACTCGTGGCACGAGCGCAGCTCCCTGCTGAGTGAGTCGGCGATGGTGTTCTTTATCCCTGCCAGATGAAACGGCACCAGACACATCCTTTGGGCGACGGCCCAATGCCACAAGTCCTGCGCCTCCTTGGACAGCGCTGGGGACCTGGTTCCGCCCCGTTTCCTGATGTAAAACATGGTGGTGGTGTTGTCGGTGAAGATCCTCACCACCTTGCCCTTGAGGGACGGAAGGAAGGACCTGAGGGCCCAGAACACTGCACGGAGCTCCAGGACGTTGATATGGAGGGTCTTCTCCGTCGGGAGCCAAAGGCCTCTCGCGTGCAGATTTTCGGTGTGCGCTCCCCACCCTTCCAGGGAGGCATCCGTGGTCACTGTCTCCTGGTGGTCTGGGGTCTGGAAGTCCATGCCCGCCGTCAGATGCGCGTGGTTGCCCCACCACCGGACCGCTCGGCGGAAACTCTCGTCGAGTGTGATCCTCTCCTCGAAGCCGCCCGTCGTTTGGATCCAGCGCGCGTCCAGGAACTCCTGCAACGGGCGCATCCGGAGCCTGCACATGGGAATGAGGTAGATGCAAGAAGACATCATTCCGAGGAGGGACTTGATGGACCTCACCTTGGCCGCGTCGGAACCCAACATCCGCTGTACCTTGCCCAGGATGGACCTGGTCCTTTCCTCCGACGGGGAGGCCAGAAGGGACACTGTCGAGCTTCGCTCCCAGAAACAGTGCGTTTTGCGCGGGTACCAGGTGGGACTTGGCGTAGTTCACGGAGAATCCCAGGTCCGTGAGAAGTTGGACGGTCCTTGCCGTGTGCTCCACGGCGAGCTCCCTCGTCTTGGCTCGGATGAGCCAGTCGTCCAGGTAGGGGTAGACGTGGATCCCCTCGCGGCGCAGCTGCGCCGCCACCGGTGCAAGGCACTTGGTGAACACCCTGGGTGCCGACCGTAGTCCGAAGGGGAGGGCTTTGAACTGGTAGTGACGCCCTTGGACCACAAACCTGAGGAATTTTCGGTGCCCCTTTAGGATGGGAATATGGAAGTAGGCATCCTCCAAATACAACGACGACAGGAAGTCTCCTTCCTCCAGCTGACCCAGGACGTGCTGGAGGGTGACCATCCGGAACTTCTGCGCCTTGATGAACTTGTTCAGACGTCGCAGGTCTAGGATGGGGCGCCATCCTCCCGTCTTCTTCTTCACGAGGAAGTATCTCGAGTAAACTCCGGAGCCCCGAAGCCTCTTTGGGACGAGTTCGATGGCGCCCTTCCTGAGCATCGCCTTTACCTCCAGGAGAAGCTGAGGGACGTGAAGCTCTTTCCTGGCCATGGGGGGGACGCGCGGGCACCTTCTTTGAAACTCGAGCGCGTGGCCCCGGGCTAAGGCGTCCAGCACCCAACGGTCGGTGGAGATGGACTCCCACACGCTGACGAAGCTCGCCAGCCGGCCTCCCACCGGGGTGCTTCGGTGGGGGCCCGACCCCACGGCCGGTTCAATCCTGTTTCGACGAGGCTTTGCCGCCTTGACCTCCTTGGCGACAACGGCGGGGTCCGCCAGACTTGCCTCGTCCTCTGTAGGCCTCCTGAGACGACGAGCGGGCCGCTTGACGGTAGGTGGAGAAACCGCCGCCGGAACCTTTGGAGGCGCCCTTGCCTCCGCTGCTCCGAAAGGGCGTCCGTCGTTGCTGCAGAACCCCAAGGGCCCGGGCCGTCTCGGTGTCCGCTTTAATGGCCTGAAGGGAATCGTCCACTGTTTTCCCAAACAGGTTGTTCCCATCGAACGGCATGTCCAGGACTCTGGTCTGTACGTCTTGACGGAAGTCCGTAGCCTTGAGCCATCCACGCCGCCTAAGGCACACGCCGTTGCCCAACTGGCGAAACCCAGTGTCGGCGATGTCCGTCGCAATAGTGATGGCGTGGTCCGACGCCACCTCACCTTCCTGTAGGATCTCCAGGGCATCCGCCCTCTTGTCGTCCGGTAGGAAGTCCAGCAGGGGAGCCAGTTTGTACCATAGCTCCCTGTCGTAGCGGGCCACGATAGCCAAGGCGTTGGCTGCTTTAATCGTCGTCGCTGCAGATGAGATGACCCTGCGTCCCATAGCGTCCAACTTCTTTCCCTCGCCGTCCGGTGGGGAAGTCGATGTGGAGGCCGCACCCCCCCCCCGCTTTCTTCCTGGCCGCCGCGGAGACGACGGAGTCCGGGGTAGGCTGCGCCCGGAGGCACAGGGGGGCCGTGTCCGGGACCCGGTACTTCTTCTCATACCGGTCTCTTCTAGCTGGCGTCGTGGAAGGGTTCTTGAGGAGGGCGAGGCCCTCATCCCAAATGTCGTCCAGTAGAGGCACCGCGAGGACCGTCTTCCTCTTGGCCTCGCACCGTTGATAAAGGAATCCTTCCTTTTTCTTCTCCTCAGGGCAGAGTTGGAAAAGCTCGGATGCCCTGGCGATCATGGAGTGGAACGATCCAATCTCGTCGGGCGGAGAAGCCCTGGTGGGAGGTGACGACGGTAGATCCTCGTCGTATACCTCGTCGTCCGTACCCGTCGCTGCCGTGTCAGTCCCCGTATCATCCCCTCGGGTGGACGGGGAGGAGGGCTGGACGGGGCGCGACGGCTGAAAAGGAGGTGGAGGGTGAATCCTTCTCTTCTTGGGCGGGGGAACACCAGAAGGTCCCGTTTCAGGATCCCCCGACGGGAGAGGTTCCTCCGTCGGCAACGGTAGTCTCGTCCTTATCTCTGAGCATAAGGACTGTATAGCCAACAAAATGGCCGCCGAGATGTCTTGCGGCGCTGGCAGAGGGGAATCCGACGGGCGATAAGGGGCCCCGTCGGCACCCTCGACGATGTCGTCGTCACCTGCGTCGGGATCCATCCCGACGGGCCGGTCTTCTTCCACGCCAAGGCCGTGGCTTAAGACCTCGATCAGCTCCTCCTCCGAGGTTGAGGCCGAATCTACGACGACGCCCTGCCCCCCCTTTTTCTTCCCCGCCGGGGATTTCACGGGGGTCCTATCGATGGGCACAAAAGAGGACTCCCTCCGAGGTGGCAGGGAGACTCTGAGCCCCAAGGTCGCCACCACTGGTGTAGCCTCCACAGGCTGAGCCAGGGCCGCCGCGACAGTATCGATAGAGGACTTGGCCGGATGGATTAAGGCCTTCACCACCTTAGGTGCGCTCACCGCCTTATCCTTGGGGGGGACACTGCCTTGCTCCCCCTCCGATGGGGCCTTCGAGCTCGACCGGGGCCTCTCCAGGAGCTTCGCCGGGTGCTCGCCCTTCCTTTTACCCGACCCAGAGCGTTGGCTCGTGGCTGAAGGTGCTGGGGAGGGTGCGCCCTGCCTGGCGCCCGTAGAGCCCGACCGTTCGGCGCTCCCGGTGCCAGCGGACTCGCGGTGCTTGGCCTTGTGTTGGACCCCCGTCGCCGGGGCGTCCTCAAAGGTCTTAGAAGACCGCTCGGATTTCTTCCTCTTCTTCTCGCCTGACGGGCTCTTCCCTTCCAGCCAGTTGGCGAGACGTTGATGGCGGTCCTTCATGGTCCGCTCCGACATATTGCCGCAAAACGCACAGTCCTTCTCCACGTGAGTCTTGTCCTCATGTAAGCAGTAGAGACAAAAGGAGTGTTCGTCCTCCTTAAAGACGTTCTGCAGCTGGCATCCATGGCAGATCCTGAACAGCTTTCCGGGCGTCGAGCTTCCCTTCTCCTGGGCCATGTCCGGGCCTGAGAAGCTTCTGGAGTCCTCCAAAAGCGTAGCTCGACGAAATCTTCACCCTTGAGGGGCGCAGATGAATCCGACACGGGTCCCCGTTGATCGGATGGAGAGTCGGTGGAGCTTGAGACTCTTTTGACCGAAAAAACGAAGTTTTTGAGAAAAAACGTGAAAAAATAACACTAACGCTCGAGAGCAATAGCACGAGGATCCCAACACATGAACGTGCGGTAAAAATCTGAAGATGGCTGCCAGAGGCGGTGCTTAGGTAGAGGGCAGTCATTGGCTGTGGTCAGTATGACGCAGAGACCAGTGATTGGTTATTACTACGAAAGACAGATCAGAAACGAAACTGATACTGGTTTTTTCTTTACCGAGGATTCCCAGCCTGACGACGGGGAATATTCATGAGCATGTGAATCCATGCCAGACCCCATGCTGGAGAATGACAACCTTCTCCTGGAACGGCTTCCTCAGCCTTAATATGGAATCTTCAGATAGTTGTTGGCTGTTGCATTAAGTCATCACTTGGGGGTCTTTTCCTACTTCCTGGCTGCCCTTTTGCCTGGTGTTCTCTTTTCTGGCGTTTGTTGCCTTTGAGTTTCTGCCACTTTACCTTTCTTCAAAATCTTTGAAATTTCTAGCATCAACCTCATCTTCTGAGAAATAGATTCAATCTTTTTATTGCTCCCGCTCTGTCTTCCTCTGGTTATTTGGCCACTTACAGGTAGTAATAGGATGATCTAGGTAATAACTCTCAGGGCATGGTTTAAAAAAGTGTTTTCAAAGGAACTTTCCCCATGTTAAACATTTTTGTAAATCAGACCCACGTCTCTTGTTTACTTGATCCCCCCAACCCAACAGTAATTTTCACTCTCCTGGTCCCTTACTGGGACGGGTAGGATGCCCCACTAATGATTCAGTCTCTTGACTTTTCACTCTCTTACTGGGACGAGTAGGATGTGCAGACAAATAGTTATATTGGTTTCTAGCACTCTCGTGAGTTTAGTCACAATATTCATCAAAGTTGCTTCTCTTACTGATACAAACAGGATTATGCCAGCGACCATCCCCGCTTGACATTCTGATATCATTACTGGGACGAGTATAACTGTGCAGTAGTGATTCACTTAGTTCTCATTATTACTGGGACAATTTTGAGTGTGCTAGTAATTATCTGCACTTTACTTTCTTACAATAATATTACTTGGCCGATTAAGCTTCTGGCATTCATTATAGTTGTGCTCCCTCCCAGGTCTCCCACTGTTCCAGTTACCATCTCTGCTGGGCCTTGATGTCACCAGGCCCGATTGCATGACAGGGATTTCTCCTCTGGTCAGGAAGGCTCCTGCCTTCTCTCAGATTCTCACCATCTGCTGCTAAGTGCCAACGTCGTAGCTGTCATAGCGTAGTTACCAGATTGCACAGTCCACTACACCTTGGTCACGCCAGCACCCACGACTGGCTCTCTTCTCCAGGGTTTCCTCGCCCTGTTCCCTCTTGGTTCCAGCTCTCTTGGTGCTTCCATCACATGGCGGATGGCTGCCTCATCAGCCCTCAGGACTTCCAGATTTCTACTCTGAGAACGTTGCCTCTTATATTTTTAGCAAACCTGGCCCGATCCTCCCCAGCGGAGAATTATAGTCCTCTCTTTCAGGTGAGCGCTCTCCATCACTTGCTCATTCTTCTTCACAGTATTGCCATTCTGACAGTTGAGTGATCTTCACTCTTCTTCACAGTATTATTTCAATGCATTTCTTCAGGTTGCATCTTGGGTCTTATTTCACAGTAACAGTGGCTTTATCACTTTGGCCCTTCTGAAGCCTTGATGGTATTGGTTGTCCGACAGTAAGTAACTTAGGGCGTTCCTCTCTAGAATGGGAGTCCTTGACCCCAAGAGAAGAGTCTTCCCCCGGTGAAGTCACGCTTACCTCTAGCCCTGAGAGAGTACTGCATAGCGGGGTTTACCCCCCCTAGTCTCACAAGGAAAGAATCCGCCCTCGGAAGAAGTGATACTCCTGCGATACGTCACTGTCTAAGGATAGCGAGTCTAGGAAATTGCACCTTCCGTTTCGTTTGATGTTCAGTAGCGGAGGGCTTTGTAATAATCACATTTAATTTGTTTGGTGGCCCTAAAAGTACCCATGCATCTTATTTAACTGGTAACAGGGAATTGCAGAAGACGGGTCTCTAGTTACAGAACTACAGAAGAGGGAACTCAATCTGTTGTACCTCAGAGCATTGCTACTATTAAAATGCAAAGGTATGCGACTTTATTCACCAGAGCTCCATAAGAAAGCTTGCTAAAGCACTCATTGAATTTTGTCTACGCTGTGGCGAGGAAGGGTGGATAAAACTAAAGCAGGATCTGCAACGTTTGGCTTTCTAGATGTTTTGAACTAGAACTCTCATCACCCCCAAACCAGCATTGCTATTGGTGAGGGAGCATGGGAGTTGTAGTCCATAAATCTGGAGGGACGTAGGTTGGAGACCCATGAACTATAGGCTGTATTATGTGCCCTGCCATTTCACTTCCTAAATCAGGGTTAGACGCAGGGCTACGATAGGATTTTACACCTTACTTTGAATCAAATAATTTTACAGGGGGTAAAAAAAAAGTAATCATCTTTGTCAATAGGAATACTTTATGCTTGTTAAAAGATGTTCAATCCCTTTAAAATTAATCTTGTGATCAAACAGTATCATAAGAGCTCCTTCCTATGATACTACTCTTCTGGTCATTTATTCAAAAAGATCAATGGAGCTTGGGGGGAAAAACAAAACAGGGGCTAGGCTCCTGTATGTGCTTAGTTTCCCATTTTTGTTGGGCTATGTGACGGGTCAGAAGGACACAGCCACTTGTTTGACCTTATCACTCATGTATTAAATAATCGGAAAAAAGGCCCAAAGTTCCCCATTGTTATTTGGGTGTTCCCTGCCTATCTAAATAACTAATGTGCTTGTGCGTCATTAGGAAGTCAAAAAAAAAAAAGAGCTGCCCAGAAACGAATTCTGACGGACCCTAACACTATTCCACAAATATAAGGACAAGAGAATGCCTCCTTTTTCCCGGTTTTGTCTTTCTTGCAAGGTTTCTCCTTTTCTTCAAAAGTATTAATAGGCTACCTTTAAATAGTCTCTTGTCAAAATGTGCATCAGTTCTTCTGGCTTTTTCACCAGCTATTTGGGTTTTCCCGCCTCTTTAGAAATGTTCTTCCAGGATTCATTTTGAACTCCCTCTCTTATACTTTGCTTCACACTTGTCACTTCATAGAGTTCTCTCTCGGTTTTTACCCACTCTTCCGGTTTTAACATTTGTGTTTGTTTCTCCTCTTCACGGGAGATATGTCCCACTCAATAGGCTCTTTTCCAAATTTTATCAGGACTTTCTTTCTTAGAAAATGACAGTTCACTTCACCAAATTTACTCTCATCTATTTAGTGGGACGAGTTTGTCTTGTTGCATAATGATTCTCAGGTGGCCTCCTGGGACTCTCGTTTACCCAGTTACCTTGGAATCTGCAAGTACATGTATACAGGGCCTCTGTTTGCTCGGGATCTCTTTGGTTTCTCCAGTTATTTTTGTTCTCATGTTCTCTGGCGCTCTGCTGTCGAGCCACCCTCTTTACGAATCGCCAACACTGCTGCCTCTTTGTAGCCTCATCTCAGTTAAATGAAGGTCTCCTTTTAAAGAGACAGATCCTCTTTCTTGTTTTTAACAGTAGGTTTTGTCTTCAGCCAAGCCTCTTGATTCTGCCCACCAAAAACTGGCATATAAACTTGCAGTCCTATGTGTGATGTTTACCCTGAGATAGTGGTGATTAAGAAAAAATCTGAAATGCACACCAATCAAAGGGAGGCCATTTGGGTTGATCGCAACATAAGGCCCAGTAATTTCTGAAGATTGAAATTACATTTTAAATGTACACCTTCCTAAAATCTTGTAATATTGTCATTAATGGCGGAATAAAGGTTTCAAAGGCTGAAAATGAGAGCAGGTTATCATCTGCAAAAAGCACAGACCATCATCTTACATCCTTACTTTATGCCACCTACATCATGGTTTGTGGATTGCTTGGGCCAGGGGTTCCGTCAAATGCACAAATTGAGGCAATGGGGCATCCCTGGTGGGTACTCCTAGAAAGGAAAAAACCATAAAAACATATTTCCATTTGCCTGCATTAGAGAAGTAAGTTCTGCTTAAATGGCCATAATCACTTCCTTAAAGGGCCCTCCTATCACCCCACCTTAATTGTCACAGCAGCCGGCTAGCAGTAGACCGATCAATACAACCTCCTGAGCATCTCAAGTTTGGCTTTCACTTTGAAAACCAGGAACCACGTTTGCACTTGTCCCTTCCTATTAAGCCAGTAGCTGGCTTTAACTTTGAAGTCCTGCACAGTCTATTGGATTGTTAAGCATCAACACTTTTGGCTCCTTCACGTTACTAGAAATGCAGTTAATTCATTTGGATTGTGCGTAGTTGCTTTCGAGCCAATTGCAATTCTGAACACTTTCTGCTACCCATCTCTATGAAGTTGCTCCAATTTCTCAATCTCATCACATAAATGTGCTTCCTCTCGAACCGTTGGCTTTTTAAGCCTACTTGCCTTCTCAGTGAGCTGATCTCAGAACGGCTTTGTGTGCATCCCAAAGAGTGCATTCTTCCACCAATCGACTGTTGACTGAGAACAACCTCGGGAATGACATTGACCAGCTCCTCCCCATAAACCAAATATAGCAAGCAAGAGTTTCCAGAGATCATAGGTTTTGGTTTTTCTGCCCATCGCCCGCTCAGCTCGCAATATTCAGAAGCAGTATGTGATAGTTGTTTGTCCCCTTTCCTATGGTACATATTCTATTACCCAGCATAGTCAATGAGAGACGAGCTCCTGAGAACGAGAAACAAAAACACAAATACTCCGGATATTAGTCGCTTTGGAAAAGATCACTGCGATCCTCACAGACTCATACCAGAACTTTCACGTGGCTTGACTTCCCAATATACAATATCTGGGCTCAAAGGAACATTGTACCCACAAACCGCAGGTTCTTCAGCACTAAAACTGCTGTGATATAGCAAGGTACTGTCCGCAGAGATACCGGTGGCATTTTTTTAAAAAAAATACTTTTCTTGTAATTGTTCATGATTGAAACAGTTAACTCGTTGAGTAATAGTTGAACGAGACATATGCTGTGATTTAATGTGAAAAATTACAGAAAGCTTGGAAACCCCCTTTACCCCACCCCAAAAAACAAATACTCCCACTGCCAAGGGTTAGACTCACTACAAGTATCACCAAAAGCCATCTGTTTGAAAGGAAGTAGAATCGTCATCAATGCCTGGCCTGAAGACCATGTTAAAATCGCCTGTAAGCATAATGGGCCCTTAGACTTGCAGAGGGGGTAAGAAAGCTTAAAGCATGTTGCAAAGAACCATTTAGAACCACGAACCTCTCCATTATATCTGGAAATTGATCTTTTATTGTGACGGGAAATCCCTAAAAAATATAACCATTCAGCTTTTTAACTCCTTTTGAGGTCACAAAATATTGCAAGGGGAAAAATCTCTAAAACATCCTAGCCTAATCCCTTTTCATGAAAGATCTCCTGCTAACAGTTTATTGTGTGAGAAATCATATTAAGCAAGTCCTTTGATGAGCCATTTAAACCGATCACATATGTAGAGACTGTGAAAGTGTCCTAAATAGTGATAGTTAGCATAGACAAAGAGACAAATAGAGGACACCTATGTGATCCCTTTCAGAGAAGGTATAGAAGAAAATGAACAAAAAGAAAAACACCAAAAAAAGTGTAACCCACACACAGCTGCCATTCTAAAACCTCCGAAACATTTGGAAGAAAAAAATTGACAAGGCCTTCATTATCATTTTAGGGTATTTATTGAGCGCAAACCTTGCTCCGGAAAGCAACAAGTGTTTTATAGAACAGGTGAAACTCACAGGAGCAGAGATAGGAGCAATGAGTAAGGGACAATGTGTTTAGTCGTAGGCAACCGTGGGCTAGCGCAAGGTAAAAGTAGGAGGAACTGGGGGTAACGTAGAAGACTGTACATTAGCAGCTCGCGAGAAGATGCAAGAAAGCACAGCAGGGTTGCGAAACAGGAGGGGTGAACGCTTGCACCGGCCATGGGGGCCCCGAACAGCCCATCCCAAAGGGCCCGGGCGAGGATAGAGAAGTTGGTGAAGTGGATCACCAACTTTTTACTGGTCTCCTCTTTGGAGGCGAGATAAAGTTGTGGTTCCCCGCTTTAGTTCGGCAGAAGGGGTTGGGTACATTGGGAGCAGTTACTGAATTTGTTGCACCCAATGCTTGGGTTATGGGTTTACATGGGTGGATAATGAGGGGTTTTTCCTTTGGGTGTTTTTATGGATACAATAAAACTGCAACATTAGATACCTTTGTTGTGTTTTTTTAGGATGTCAGACTTAATTGTCCAGGTTAGTATGTGTTTTATCATTAGGGCCCATGAGCTTCATAATTTCATGAAATGTTACAGGGAAATCAATGGTGTGGCAAAGTGTGTGAATTTTATCTAATGCCGAGTGCAGAAGCTCTTCAATAGTCATGTTGCA
This sequence comes from Ambystoma mexicanum, assembly GCF_040938575.1. NCBI lineage: Eukaryota > Metazoa > Chordata > Amphibia > Caudata > Ambystomatidae > Ambystoma > Ambystoma mexicanum. The sequence goes on along the minus strand of NC_090929.1, from coordinate 687,492,812 downwards.
TGAAACATTTCTGAGAGAGCATCAGCAATTAGGTTTTAAAAATGGGGTGGCCAATTATTTAGTTCTTCATTCACATCTTTGGTGGGGGACGGGTTAATGCCATGAAAGATTCTCACTGACCTGGAGAGTCACTATGCGAATGTGGTGCGCCAGATAAATGCTAAATTAATAGTATTGCTTTGTTCTTTTGCACCCAACCATACATGATTGTCTTATTTGAGTCACTGGTGGATAAAATCAGACGGTACCCAGTTCATATGCTGCTTTGGGGACGGAATTTCAATTGCATTTTAGATGGTCATTTAGATATGGGTGGGGCATGGATTTTGGAGGAGCCTCTCAGTCCTTATTGCAAAACATGGATGTATGGTTGGGTAAAGTATGCCAGTTTCAGCACCGGGGAGGGAGGGTGGGGGGGTAGAGGCTTTTCGCTTCATTGATAATCAATTCTACTATAAGAATGATGAATTTATCTTCACATGGATGAGTGACTTGATTTTCTGAAGTCATATGTTTGGATCAATCGCCGTCTGATCACACTCCGCCATGTCCATCCTCTACCCACTTGGAAACTTTCCATGGTGCTTTATCGGACACTGTTTATGCAGAGATGATCAGGAGATAGGATTCCATATCTTGCAAACAATGAGGTTACAGTGGATGAGCAATTCAATCTATGGGAATCATTAAAAAGACTAAACGTGGGATTTGCATTCCAAACTCCTACCTACGCAATCTAGCAGAACCTACATAAAAAATGGATTTGGAAAATAAGATGGAATTATTGGAAAGAGCTGAAATGGGGTAGCAGTTGATGCCAAGGAAGGCAGAGCTATATAACACTTATGAGACAATGGTTAAACATGCTTGTAGGGCCTACTTGACTAGCCAACACACAGATGTTAACAGGATGGTTAAACACCCTTCTTTGGCTTGTCAACAGGGATAGAGGAATCCAATTCTTCAGATAACAAAATTATAAAAGGAATACTGATACAGGATCACGATAGGATCAACCAGATGTACACTTCATATTATGTGCAGATTTATTCCCAACAAATTAGGGTTGCCCCTTAAATGAGTTACTGGATGAAGCTGCCGTTCCGGTGTTATTGGCAAAACTGTTTCAAATGACCAATCAGAATATGCTTCAATGAAACAATACATCAAGCATTCAGAGAATTTTCTCAGCGATGGAGAGAATGGGCCGAACTGGTGTGCGGTGGACGATCACTAGTTTATATGCTCACAGGACTTTAACAGTGTTAATCGATTTCATTTTTCAGGAATGTTGAAGATGTTTGGGTTTGGTGAAATTTGTTTGCAGTGGATAGACCTGCTCTATAGAAATCCAGTGGCTAGTGCCAAAACCAATAGGGTTATTTCTTCCAGTTGGGCAGCGGGTCGAGGCCCCAGTCAGGAGTGCCCACTGTCCCCACTTATCTTCACTCGCATGACAGAGTCCCTTATGTACCTCATTAGCAAGTTTGAAGAGGTTGGGGACCACTTGGATATATCATTGTGCTCTGTGTTTTAGATCAGAATTAGGCGACGGACAGGGAGACATGTTCTCTGTATTCTTTCTTCAACTTAAAAAGGCCTAACCTTACCCGAACACTAACCCCTACTCTAAACAAAGCAACAAGTAAAAGGGTGCTGGATGCTGGATATCTTATATAAATGAAGTTCTTGGTCCAGCATCTTTTTTGCTCTTCCTCCCTCCCTCCCCACTGTGGGGCTCCAGTTCTCAATCCCCACTATGAGTTTTTTTTCCTCCTTTGCTCACTCTAGGACTGTTTCTTCTTACTCCCCACCATGGGACTTGTCTCATTCTCCCTGCTGTGCGGCTCCGCCTTTCTTGGCCCACTCTGTGGTTTGTCTCTATACCCCACACCCCTTGAATTAGGTACCTGAAATGCGTGCCCCCACATCTAACCTTTCTCCCAAAACCTTTGCACATGAATACAGTTCCACTACATATGTATAAACAGTTCGGTGCTATGCTTATCGAGTATCTCAGAGTGGCCTTTGGTTCCTTCAATAAACGTATGTGTGATTGGTTGAATTATATTATGGGACCATTTTTTGCAGGACTGACCTTTGTCTACGGGTGATTATTGTCATTCAGTTGATATGACATGCATTACTCACCGTAATAGCATTTCTGATGATTGTATCTGCTTAGATTCACATGCTGTGCATATGGTCCGACATCCAGTGGTAACCGCAGAGTATTGCATCTGGTTTTTCAGGGACCGAAAGGAGACATCAGCATAGGCGTGTCTGTAACACTATCCCTATCGTGACGTGTAGTGTACCCAAAATCCCTAACGCGCCGAGGACCCTCCGATTGTATTTTTGTGCCATCAGGGAGCCCAAGGCTATTGTGAGGGAGTACATTAAGAGAAAGTAGTAAGACGTCAATATTCCTTCAACCCCGAGCGGGGAGTTGGGAGGGCGCATGTGAATCTAAGCAGATACAATCATCAGAAATGCTATTACGGTGAGTAATGCATGTCTTCTGATGCTTGTTAATCTGCTTAGAATCACATGCTGTGCATAGACTAGCGAGCAGTACCCCGAGTTGGAGGTGGGTTGTGAGAAGGAACAGTAGAGAAAAGATGTCTTAGTACTGCTCGTCCCACCTGAGAATCAGACCTAGAATTAGTGTCTAGGCAATAGTGTTTTGTAAAGGTGTGTACAGAACTCCAGGTTGCTGCTTAGCAAATGGACTCTAAGGGAACATTTGCAATGAATGCTATGGAAGCCCCAGTGCCCCGAGTAGAGTGTGCTCTAGGCTTGAAGGGCAGTTCTCTCTTAGCAAGAGCTTAACAGTGTGATGCATTTGAAAATCTACCTTGAGATAGCCGATTTAGAGACAGTATCCCCTTCTCTACCAGCTGCCACTGAAATGAAAATTGGGGTTGTTTTCCTCAGTGGATTAGTTCTTTCCAGGTAGAACATGTCTGCCCAGCGCACATCTAGTGTGTGTAGGCTTCTTTCGGCTATGCTAGTGGGGTTCTGGAAAAAGTTTGGTAGTTCTATCGAGTGGTTCACATGGAACTTCGAGATGAATTTAGGTGCACATCTGGGGTGAGTGCGAAGAAATATCTTATCCCTGTGGACTGTCACAAAGGGGTCTAGAACCAAAAGGGCCAGTAGTTCACTAACCCTTCTAATAGAAGTGATAGCCACTAGGAAGGCCGTCTTGTAAGTAAGATCTTTTAGAGTTGCTTTATGCATTGGCTCAAAGGGAGATCCCAGGAGTCTGGTTAAAACCACATTTAGATCCCATCCAGGAGCAGGGTGAGAAATGGGAGGATAAATCCTCTTAACTCCTTCCATAAAAGCTTTAATCGCCGGTATTTTCCACCACAACACCTTTTGTTGTGACGTGGTGTATGGTGAAAGAGCAGCCAGATGAACTTTTAGGGAATTGAAGACCAACCCTGTGTCTAACAAATGGGTGTTCGGTTTTCTTGTTTCCCTGAGAATATCCATGCATCTATGAAGGAGCTGAAGGTTTCCAAACTCTATGACCTCAGGAGCCAGGACGCTAAATTCAGAGTTTGTGGGCATGGGTGTAGGATCTCCCCCCTGTCCTGAGACATGTTATACGGGCAGGGTAGTTCACTGGTGGGGAGAGGGACATTTCCATTAGATGAGCAAACCAGGGTTGGTGGACCCACATGGGGGCAACCAATATCATGGTGACTGGTTCCTGGTGCATCTTGTGCACTATCTTGTTGAGTAGGGGAGTCACAGGTGGGGGGGAAGCGTAAACATTTCCCTGACCATGTTATCCAGAGACCATTCCCCTTGGAGCGGGTCTGGGGGTACCTGGAGGCGTAGTCTTGGCAATGGGCGTTCTCCGAGTAGCGAACAGGTCTCTGGGAAGCCCCATTCTGCGAAGATGTTGTACACGATGTCTTCATGAAGACGCCATTCTTATTCTACGGGCAGTGGGAAATCTCTGCTGAGCACGTCCGCTAGAGTTCTCCTGGAACGTGTTGACACACTAGGAACATCTTGTGTTTGAGAGCCCACATCCAAATGTTCTGGGACAGCTTGGATAGCCCTGGTGAGTGTGTGCCCCCTTGTTTGTTCAGGTAATACATGGCTGTGGTGCTGTCTGTTAGAACCAGCACGGTCTTCCCTTGTAGTTGCGTTTGAAAGGCTTTCAATGCCTTGAACACAGCTAATAGCTCCAGGAGATTTATATGGTTGAATGCTACTTGTGGGGACCACACTGCATGCGCTGGCTGCTGAATCAGGCGAGTCCCCCACCACGTGAGAGATATGTCGTTAGAGTGGTTTCCAATGCAGGGGTGGTGAAGGTTTTCCCCCTTCAAGAGGCTTTCCCTCGACCACCACTGCAGAGAGAGAACAAGGGCTGGCGAGACAACTATCAGATCTTCCCATTGTCCGCTGGCCTGACACCACTGGCTGTTGAGCCACTCTTGCATGGGACGCATGCGCAGCCGCGCATTGGGAACCAAGTATATGCATGACGCCATCATCCCTAGCAAACGCATGGCTATGCGTACCGTCACCTCCCGAATGGCTACATATTGAGGGATCTGAAAGAACAAGTTACTTTCTTACCTGGTAACGTTCTTTCGATGAGATGTTCCGATGACATATTCCACATCTATGACAGGTAATCACCACAGCTGTGCTGCTTCGGAAAATATTTGGCGTCTGCGTCAACGATGCGCTGTCCTCGAGGGCCCCCATCGACCTGACGTCACCGGATGTTATAAGTAGGACGCACGACACCCGTAGCCTCAGTTGTAGTTTTTTTCCCCCCAGAACGTGTGGCACCAATCTTCTGCCAGAATGACTACAGAAAGCCTTGCGGAAACCAAAGCTACAATCGCATAAGAAATTCTGTAGAGGGGCAGGTAGGGAGGGAGCGATGTGGAATACGTCGCCGGAACATCCCATCGAAAGAATGTTACCAGGTAAGAAAGTAACTTGTTCTTCGAAGGGATTGGTTCCTCTGACGTATTCCACATCTATGACAGACTCCCAAAGCAGTACCTGTCACAACCCTCGCCCAAAACCCCCTCTGGCAAACCCATTGGCCAGGTGGAGTCAGGACTCGGGCCTCTAGAGCCTGGCATCCTCTTCAAAAGCCCTCATGGGGCCAGTCCTGGCGCCTATGGCGCCAGGCTCGTACACCATGAACAACAATGTGCTTGGGAACTACTTTATTGTATTGTCAGCCAACATGGAGGCATCCACATAGCTTGGTTCCTAAGAACCAAGCTATGCGGTCTAGTGTTTTGGGTGTGGCAGGCCTGGAACTACTTTCCCTGGGCTATATAAACCACACCCTGACTGCAGAACATGCTTCGTGTTACTTTGCAGCTTGCAACGTGATGCTCAGCGTGTCCAGCTATTCCCTCAAACCTCGGAGAAGCAGAACCTGCAAGGCGACAAAAGGAACATCATTAGCAGCAGCAGCAGCAGCATCTTACCTGCAGTCTTCATCTTTAAACACTCGCAGCTACTGAGAACAGCTTCCTCGAATATGCACGCCTCCCGGACAGAACGACCTGAAAGAGGAAGATAGAGGCAAGAGACATTTACAAATTACGAACTGCTCAAAAGGCTTACCTGGCTGGTCGCCTCTCGGCTGGCACCACTCCGAACATTCCACTCACGCTGAAAAACACTGCGACCTACAAGGAAGGAAAACACAGGTTAGCAAAGGCAAGACTTCGCAGCGCTGCGCATAGCGCTTACTTACCGCATCATAGCGCTCTTAATGCGCCATCATTTACCAGTGGGGCTGAACAAGCCAGTTCGCTGCGCTGAAGCTCTGCATACCTAAGGGAGGAAAAATAAAGAAAAGCATGCAGGTTAGCAACAAAACTAAAGAACAGCAATAAGACCTACCTGAACAATAGCAAACGGGCCGGTGTCCGTGAAGTAACTGGACCGCACTCGCCCATGAAAGACAACGCACCCCTGCAAAGAAGGCAGGACGGAGAGCACACCTAATTCTACCACAAGGCAGAACCTTCCCCGCAGACCACATCAGGGTAAAGCTGAGAAGCATACCAGCGTGTAACCCAGCTGGGTGGCGTCCCTGTGGATACCAGGTGAGCGTAACAGTACCAACGTAAGGAGGTGGGAAAAGAATTTAGAATTTTAGAATGCCCAATTAAATTGCAGAATAAAGGACCGCCTTGCCAAAGGCCAAATCTTGCCCATGGATAGAATCCAGGAAGTAGTGTTTTACAAAAGTATGGACAGAGGCCCATGTGGCTGCTTCACAAATGTTACGAATGGGAACACCCCTCTGCAAGGCAGTAGAGGCAGCCACAGCCCTGGTAGAATGGGCCTGTAATCCTACCGGAGGGTCTTTACCTGCCAAGCAGTAACATTCAGAAATTGTGAAGATAATCCATCTAGACAAAGTCTGTTTAGTAACAGCTTGGCCCAAACGCCTTCCAGCGTATCCTACAAAGAGCAGATCGTCCACTCTGACCCAGGACATGCGTAAGATGTAGAAACAAAGCGCTCCTAGGATCCAACCTATGGAGCCTCTCCTCTTCCTTGCCAGGATGCGGAGGAGGATAGAACGCTGGAGGAATGACCTTCTGGCTTAAATGAAATTACGACAACTTTCGGAAGAAAAGGCCAAACCCTAAGGACAACCCTGTCCTTATGGAACACTGAAGGGTGGCTTAACGGAAAGTGCCTGCAACTCACTCTGCAAGCGGAAGTAACCGCAACTAAAAATACAGTTTAAGGTCAACAGGCTCAAAGGGCAAGAACGTAAAGGCTCAAACGGAGCTCCCATGAGGAATTTTAGAACCAGGTTCAAATCCCAACCGGGCACCTGGAAAGGAGACGGTGGGAAAACATTAGTGAGCCCTTTCAGAAACTGAGAAATCAAACAGTATTTTAAAATAAGACCACTCAGACGATCGCCGCCAAGTAACCTTTAATGGTACCCACTTGCAGGCCCTTGTGGGCTAACAAAAGCAAAAAAGACAGAACCACAGGAATATCACATGAAAAAAGGATCCACATTCTTAACCCTGCACCAGTCGCAGAACTTTCTCCAACGGCACAGGGACTTCGTTGCAGGCCTTCTGGCCGAAAGCAACACTTCCATCACGTCTTCAGGGAGGACCATCCTTATACCTCAACCTTTCAGAAGCCAAGAATGAAGGTTGAGGGACTTGACCTCTGGATGGAGAACCTAACCCCCCCCTCCCATGAGAGCATATCATCTCGGTAGGGAAGACAGCGTGGAGGGCAGATGGACATGTCGAGAAGGTCCGGGTACCACGTCCTCCTGGCCCATGCCGGAGCAATGAGGATCATTCAGGAAACGAACCTCCGTAGTACTTGCGGACTGACGGGGACTGGAGGAAATGCGTACAGCAGTGGGTAGGACCACTTCACCACAAACGCGTCCCCTTAGGCTCCTTTTGGAGGAAAATCCTGCGAGCAGAATCTTTCGCACTTCCGGTTGACAGTGTTGGTGAAGAGATCCACTTGTGGAGTCCCCCAAAGGGCGAAGACCTCAAGGAGAATCTCCTGAGCCAGCTCACACTCGTGAGAGACCGTGCTCTGCCTGCTCAGTGCGTCCGCCGCCACGTTTTAGTTTCCGGCCAGATGAACTGCTGAGATCGAAATTTCCTGCTGGATGGCCCATAACCAGAGCTGCATCGCCTCTCTGCACAGAGGGAGAGACCCTGCCCCTTCCTTTTTGTTGAGGTAGTGCATGGCCACTTTATTGTCCGTCAGAATCAGGACATTCTTCCCCCGCACAGACAGCAGAAAAGCCTTCAGGGCTAGCCCGACTGCCCTAAGCTCCAACAGATTGATATGGAGTCTGGACTCCGACGGAGACCAACGACCGTTGACTCAACTCGTTGGCATGAGCTCCCCATCCCGTGAGGGATGCGTCCGTTATGATCGACACCTCCGGCCAGGGTAGCCAAAATGGAGCCCCCTTCATCAGATTGCCTTCGACAGCCCACCACAGAAGATCCTGGGCGACCGAGGGCGGCACCTGAATGGGATCCAACATCCTGCTGGAGGACTGTGACCACTGCATCTTGAGAGCCCGCTGCAGAGATCTCATCCGCAGCCTGGCCTATGGCACCAGGAGAATGCAGGATGCCACGAGGCTGAGCGACCTCAAGAACTCTAACGCCGGGAGACTCTGGGCATGTTGAAACTTTTTCACCATCTGCTGAATGTGATGAGCCCTCACCTGGGGAGGAAAAAACAGCCCCAGGGATGTGTCGAGCACTGCTCCGATGTACTGGAGCCGCTGGGTAGGTGTCAAGTGGGACTTCCTTAAGTTGAGGGAGAAGCCCAGCCTGTCAAGGGAGTGGCAGGTAACTGACAGATGATCCAGGACTTGCTTGGGAGAGCGCACGCCCTGATCAACCAATTGTCCAGGTAGGGGTAGACTTGAATCCCCCTTTCCTGAGATACGCAGCCACCACCACGAGCTTGGTGAAGACCCTCGGGGCGGAGGTCAATCCGAACGGCAGGACCCGAAACTGAAAATGCGAGTCGCCAACCGCGAACCTCAGGTACTTCTTGTGCTTGGGATGAATCAGCACATGAAAGTAAGCGTCCTTGAGGTCTAGAGACACCAACCAGTCCTGAATTTTAAGGGCCTGGAGGACTTGAGAGAGAGTAACCATCCATCTTGAACTTGTCCTTCCTGAGGAGCTTGTTCAAACCACGCAAGTCCATGATGGGTCTCAATCCGCAGTCTTTTTTCGGGATCAAAAAATATGGTGAATACCATCCCTTGTTCCTCTCCACTACAGGCACCATTTCTATGGCGCCTTTCTCCAGCAAGGATTTGGTTTCCTGTGCAAGGAGTGGGTCCAGACTCTTCAAAGAGAGATTCCCTGGTGGATTGTCGCGAGGCCTCTGCCGGAAAGGAAGACAGTAGGCATGAGCTATGATCTCCAAAACCCACACATCTGAAGTAATGGCACGCCATTCTACAAGATGCTGAGCCAGCCTTCCCCCAACTGGCGAGCCATGGGACATGGCCTCATGACTGAGCTGAAGCGGCTGCGGCAGTGCCTGAGGGCAAAGAGGCAACTGCCACGAGCGGCCTTGGCACCTCGAGTACCTTGTTTTCCACCTCTGGTACTCCTACCGTGTACCCTTTGACTTGCAGCTCCCCTCGATTTACCAAAGGAAGAATATTATCGAAAGGAACCTCCCCTCCAATGCTGTCCTAGGACGAAAAGGCAGAGGTTGGCGAACAGTAGCGTTCCACGACTTTGCTGCAGCTTTGGAGGTCTGCAACCTCTCAAGGCTCTCGTCAGCCTTGCTGCCAAAAAGATGTTCACCATCAGAGGGCATGTTGAGAAGCTGGGCTTGTACGTCAGGAGCAAACCCCGACTTCCGCAACCACGCAAATCTGCGCATCACGGTGCTCGCTGCCATGGACCGGCTGACACAGTGCCATGTCCAGACCCGACTGAACGGATTCACACATGGCATTCTTGCCATCCTGAACGAGGGCAAGAAAACCATCCCGTTCCTCCCCTTTGGGAATATGTTGAGCCTCCAAAGACACACAATTCACAGAGTGTGAGTGAAACGTGCTATGCCACACAGTTGGCTGCCTGTAAAGCCATATCCCCTGAAGAAAACACTTTCTTCTCCAAGCCATCAAAACATTTTTCGTCCCTATCAGGAGAGATGGTTTGGTATGATGACCGTTTTGCTGAGGCCGTAGCCACCTGCACCAGGAAACTCTCCGGAGTGGGGTGCGTAGTCAAGTAGCAGGGGTCGCTATGGGCTGGACGGTATTTTTTCGGCAACGACTTGCTTACAGCTGTGAGACTCTCCGGAGCAGTCCAAGCCACCGCCACTCTTCTCTGTAAAGCCATATGAAATGGCAGCACCGGGTCAATGGGTGGACCTTGGTCAAGGATATCTGTCAGGTCATCCTGCAGAAAATCCACTGGTGGCGCAGACCACCCCAAGTACTCAGTCATCCTCGACATGAGTCGCCTGTACGAAGAGTCAGCATGCGTACCAGGCTCAGGCCTGCCAAACTCAACCTCGGGGGAGGTATCAAGACCACTGGCGTCGTGCAAAGACTGACGCAGGTCTTCCAATTGGCTTTGACCAGATAACAGGTCATCAGGAACCTCATCAGGAACCAAACCTTCTTCAGACCCTTCATCCACCTCAGAGATGTAATCCAGAGGCTGTAATAAACCCCTGGTTGAGGGCACAGAAAAAGGCTCAAATACAGGCCTTACCGACTTCTTCAGGGCCTTCCTCGGAGTTTCCACCGATGCACGGGGTACTTCCGGTAAAGCCTCCAAAAAAGGCTGAGGGCGCCGACAAAATCGGCATTGTCGTCGACCGTGGCACCGATGGCTTCGACACAGACCTCGAGGGCGGTCCCCCGAGCCGCGTCGAGGACTTCCTCAGAGGCAGAGCCTCGAGAGAGAGTCCCTTGACGGACATGGCGCTGATGGCGTCAACGTCTTCTTTGCAGACCTCAAAGGCTCTACCGGTCTCGAGGGCAAGGACCTGGAGCGGGCATGGCTAGAGCGATCCACCTTGTCCGACCGGGACCTCGAAGGTTCCCGGTGATCGCGACGACCACCCGAGCCCAAAGGCGTGCAAACGGTGGCCCTAGTGCTTTCCTTGCCGGCTTCTCTCGAAGGCGCAGACGGAACGGAGCCCCGCGACTCCAAAATCGCCAACATTTCCTCACGAAATGCATCCCATTCCGCAGGAGAGGAATGCTTAGTAGGACAAGCTACCCGCCGTCTGGCGGAGTCCTCGGACGAGGAAGGCGACTGGTGACGGCGCTTCCACGAGTGCCTCGAAGAGGCAGAGGAATGGCGGGAACCACTCCGGGCCCGAGACCCCCTGGACTTAAGCTGACGATGCGGAGAGTCACCCCTCGAATCATCGGTCGACAGCCCAGCGGATTTCGACTTTCGGGGCTTGGAAACCCTACCAACCGACAGCAGCTTCTTTCGTCCTGCAGGGCCTTTGACATCAAAGACTGGCATTCGTCACAGTCATCTGTGGCGTGGTCCTTTCCGAGGCACCAGAGGTAGACGACGTGTGGGTCCGTAAGTGACATCTTGGAACCGCAGTGCCGACAATTCTTGAATCCCGACCACGGGGTAAAAGAAGAAGACGACACGATAATTTCACAAACCAAGTTCGAAGAATCGATATAATGAGAAGCACCAAGGCATGCCGAGATCTCCAAAGCTAACAAGGTCGCGGAAAAAACAGAACTGAGGCTACGGGCGTCCTACTTATAACATCCGGTGACCTCGGCTTGACGGGGGCCCTCGAGGACAGCGCATCGACGTTATCGACGCAGACACCGAAAATTTTGCCAAGCAGCACAGCTGTGGTGATTACCTGTCATAGATGTGGAATCCGTTGGAGGAACCAATCCCTTCAAAAAGCATGTTCTGAACCCTCGCATTGGAGGGGAAGACAAGGCCGTCCTTCATCCAGATTAGAGCCCACAGAAATTGTTTTACTTGACTGGGGACTAGACTGGATTTTTTCCTTGGTGGAGAATCCCAGACTGAACAGAAGGTCTACAGTATTCTGGGTGTTCAAAAAGCATGTGTCTTAAGAGTCCCCTGTTAAGAGCCAGTCGTCGATGTAAGGGTAAACCGGGAAGGACAGTCTGCGCAGGTGTGCTGTCGCTACTGCCAGGACCTTTGTAAACACCCTTGGCGCCGAGGCGATGCCGAAGGGGAGCACTTTGAACTGGTAATGCCTGTCCTCTATCATGAACATTAGATATTTCCTGTGCGCTGGCAACATTGAAATATGAAAGTATGCATCTTTCATGTCCAATGTGCCATGTGGTCCCCCTGTTTCAACAGTGGGATCACCTCCTGTAGCGTTACCATACGAAACCTTTGAGGTTTTATAAATTTGTTTGCTGGGCGGAGGTCTAGAACAGGACGCAGGGTGAGGTTCATTTGGGGGTAAAAGGAAGTACAATGAATAAATACCTCTATGGAGTCCTTTCCCAGAAGCGCTTCCACCTCTTGATTCAGGATCTGCAGATGGTCCGGTGAGAGCGCCGTGAGCGTGGTGGTCTGGACTGTGGTGGGTGGGTGAATTCCATGCAGTACCCGTGGGCGACCGGCTTTATAACCCACTGGTCTGAAGTTATCCCATCCCATGCCATGAGGAAAGATGTTAAACGCCCCCCGACCGGGCTGACATGGGAGGGGACCTGGATCTGATGGTCATTTCTGACCAGAGGCTGCAGCTCCTCTGTGATTGGGGCCTCTACCTCTGCCATGTCGCTGACCCCTTGGTGGGTGGTAGGCAAGGCTTCCTGAAGTTTGTTCAGAGTTATAGTTTCCCGTGCTGTAGTTCTGATTTGCACAGGACCACCCTCGAAAGGACCGACGAGAACCATCTCTCCTTTGGGGGGGGGGGGGGAGGTTTTTGAGTTATCTGTTGCAATGACTTAAGAGTCTCATGCTCTTTCTTGGCCGTCTCCAGCGCATCGTCGACCGCTTTCCCGAAGAGATTGGTCTCTTCGATGGGTTTGTTAAGCGCGGCCTGGGTTTCAGGCTTGAACCCCGAGTTACGCAGCCAAGCGTACCGCTTGAGTAAAGTGCTCTGGGTCAGAGACCTACCTGCAGTTTCAGCAGTGTGCAGAGTGTTCTTGATATTCTGGTTTACCTGCCTACCTTCGGCCACAATGGTGAGAAGCCTGGACCCAACGGGTTTAGGAACCTCCTGGAGACCTTCCTGTACCAGGTTCTATTGAGCGTCTGCATAACTCGCCAGCAGCGTGGTGTTATTCGCCATGCATGTAGTGTATGCAGATGCCGGGGTAACACGCTTATCTAGGGCATGCAACCTCTTGGATTCCTTATCCGGAGGTACCTCCGTTGTAGCAAGGGGTACTCCTGCCAGGTTCTGGGTCGTAGTCACTACTAAGGAGTCAGGGGTGGCGTGCCCTTTAATATATTGAGGGTCCAAAGGGGCTGGCTGAAATAGCTTTTCCACTCTTGGGTTCACTGCCCTGGTTTGAGCTGGCGACACCAGGGAGAAGGCCAACCGTCTTAACAGAATTTAGGAAGGGAATGGCTTGGCTTGAGGGAGTTTTCTCCTGGAGCAAGTCCTCCACAGTCTTGCTCCGGTACCGCCTCTTGAGTAGTGATCTCAAAGTGATCTGCTGCCTTCCTTAAAATGGCAGTGAAGGCCATTTGGTCGTCTACAGGCGAGGCCTGGCGAGCCGGGGTGGATGGGGGAGAACCCAGGCATAGAGCATCAGTGTCCTGATCTTGCGTGGGGAGCGTCCATGGCTCCGTTTCCACTTGCTGGGTTTCCTCCCAGTTGTCCATGGCATCCGCATGGTCCTCATTGTAGTCCTGCAGGAAGGAAAGGTCTTCTTCGCTGTAGATGTCCTGAAAGTATCCATCTGGACGACGTCTTCATGATAGACTGGTACCGAGGGCTGAGAGTCAAAATTTTCTTGGATACGGGAAGCTGATTTAAAAATATGTTCTCCACGAGATCTCTTAGGGGAAGGATGTTCAGAAAGAATTTTTTCAAGACGATCCATGCACCCTTCAAATTTCTCCCTCGTCCACTTAGAGGAACCAGAAGGGCCTACGGGTGGAAAACCACTGTCTTCCACCCTTTCTCTCCAAGGGTGTTGGAAAGAGGCTCTCGACTGTCCTCGTAGGTTTCGTGAGAATCGAGGCACCATGGCGCATCTTTACACTTGTCCGCGGCCTGCCCCATGCGTTTGACTGGGTAGGTACCAGCCCAACTGCCAAAGTAATTGTTGCGATACTGTCTTCAATCTGTGCGAAATCGGCGTGAGTTAACGGGTCCAAAGGTCTACCGGTAGATTTACTGCCTACCGCGGTGTTAGAGGTCCTAGCTATAGATGTTTCACCTGGAGGGCCTAGTAGTAGGTTTTGGGCCTACCGGGCCTTCATGGACCGTAGGAGCATCAAATGCCGGCGCTTCGATGTGTAAACCCAATTTAGGTGTAGCACCCTTCTTTTTGGAATGCCCAGTCGCAAGACGCTGCTGCGGATGTGGGGAAGCCTGTTGATCTGCATGATCAGAGGAATCCGCCGAAATTTTCAACAGCCCTGTTGGCGCCTTCACCTTTTTCGACCTACCCGTCGAAATCGGTGGTGGGGTTGTGTGCTTAGTGTGATATGGTCTTTGTACACCCCTGTCGCCGGGTGTTGTCCCTGAAGTGAGACTTGCATCAGGCCTTGAAGGGACGGGGACGAGCGTGGCAGACCTAGAAGTGTCCGCCTCAAGGTCTATAACATTTTCTATGGATGTTTGGTCATCGGATGTGCCCCTGTCACTTTCGGCGGGTGTGGCGGTGGAACAAGAGGGCTCCGCGCGCGACATACCGTATGCGGCCCAGCACTTTACACAACGCTCCTTAAGAGTCTTTGGCCGAAGGAACTTACAAGCCGCACGCCGCTTCTTGTCGTGATCTAAGGGGAGACAAGAATTACACGTTCTGTGCTAGTCTTTCCATGGGTATCTGACCCTACACTTATTGCAGAACCTAAATGGAGTCCTTTTCATAGTGAAAGGTGTAAAAGAAGATGACCAGACCAAGAGGGCAAAGAGGGGGAACGAGGAAAGAAAGATATGGCCACACCGACCCCACTCTCCCTACTTTGTAGGCTGGCCAGAAGGCCCAGCCACGTGGATGCCTCAGCTGCCCGATCTTAGGCGCCAAAATCCACCGCCATAGAGACACCCTGGAGTTTTCGTCGAAGTTCTTTCTTGCCGTCAAAGTGACTTTAGGGGGAAATAACTGACAAAGTCGGTCTAAAGATAAACAATGTCTCTGCTATAGGGCGACCAGTTATCTGGGCGGAAAAAAACAATCTGAGGAACCTCGGCGTGTGAAGGATTTTGGGTACACTACATGTCACGATGGGGATAGTGTTACAGACGCCCCTATGCCGGCGTCCCCTTTCGGTCCCCGAAAGACAAGATGCAATACTCTGCGATTACCACTGGATGTCGGACCATATGCACAGCATGTGATTCTAAGCAGATTAACAAGCAGACGACATTGATATAGCTATTTTATTTCTATCGCGCTCATACACAAGTGTTTCAGAGCGCAACAAGGGAAGGGGAACAGGGGAGAACAAAACAACCATCTTACTAGGCCCAGTGACACTGAGAATGCGCAGGAGCAAGGCCGAGGGGGAGGGGGGAAGTGCATGGAAGGGGGGGGAGAAAATGAGAGTGTGGAGCAAGGAGAAACAGATAAATAATGATAAATAATAAAGGCAACAAACCATGGTAGTGCAGCCAGCAAGTGGCAAGTGCTGGGTTTAAGGCAGTAGACTGGGTAGGTCTGTTAAGTGCAGGAAGAAAAAAAAGAGGGTGGGGACTGTATGGGTACAGATACAGACCCAGGTACAAGTGGTGGCCCGGAGGCAGTGCGGGAGGGTGGCAGGGTGAGAAGGTACCTGGACCCAGAGGGCGATGGTCTGGTGCACGGTGCCGAGAGAAAACAGCATCAGCCAGGGAGAGGGGGTGCCAAGGCAGATGCAAAGAGGAAGGTCTTGAGGTGCTTCCGGAACCGGAGATGGTTCTCCTCAAGTTTTAGAGTGGCGGGGAGGCTGTTCCAGAGGGAGACTCCAGCCGAACACAGATCTACCCCCAGCTTGTTTCTTTGAAAAACGACTGACCCTGAGGGAGTTCGAGGTAGAGGAGCGGAGAGCTCGAGAGGGGAGGTATTTGCAGAGGGATAGCTGAAGATACGTTGGACCCAGGCCCCAGAAAGCCGTGTGGACAATGCAGAGGGTTTTAAATGTATTCCTGCATCCACTGGGAGCCAATGGAGAGGTTTCAGAGCTTGAGAGATACGATCGCAGGGCTTGAGGCCAAGGAAAAGTCTTGCAGTACTGTTCGGGATAAGTTGCAAAGGGTGGAGAATAGAGGCAGGAAGATTTAGAAAGAGGCTGTTGCAATAGTCCTACCAAGAGAGAACCAGAGTTTGGGAGATGGTGAGCTTCTGGGGGAAGGAGAGGAAGGGCAGAGTTCCTCCAAGGAGGTGCAGTAGGAAGTTTGACTTTTTAGAGACATCAGCCATGTGGGCGTAGAAGGAAAGTGTGAAATCAAAAGGTGACCCTGAAGTTCTTAGCCTCGCAGGTGGGGATAGGAGGGCGGCCAAGGGAGGCCGGCCAGAGAGTGAGGAGAAAGGATGGTGAGCCGATGAGGAGGATCTCCGTCTTGCAGCTATTCAGACAAAGATTGTTGGCGGCACACCAATCTTGAATGGCAGTTAGGCAATCGGAGATGAGAGAGGTAGAGGTAGAGGAGGTGGCCAAGGGCAGCCTGAAAATTAGTTGAGTGTCGTCCACGTAGTACTTGAAGTTTGAGCAGAAAATGGCGATGCAGTGGGCGAGAGTTGCCAGGTATTGGTTGAAAAGCCAGGGCGAGATGTTAGACCCCAGGGAACACCACAGATGGAGAGGAAGATAGCAAATATATATATGACTGAAAGCGCAGGCGTTTCTCCCATGCTATTCTGGGGATCCACGACTCAGGTGGCCAGGGAAGGGACATCACTCTTGGATCCCATTCCTGGGGGCGGACAAGCGAGGGAGGATCACCTGGGAAGAGGAGACTTGGAGACTGTGGGAGGAAAGCCCCCAGGCGAAACACGGTATTGCCCCTGTTCCAGTAAATCCTTACCAGACATCCCCTCTGTCATTATGGGATATTATTGCCAAAAACTCATTACTCCACAACACTACATTTACCCACCATCATACACTTGCCCCCTTCACCCTGATAAAAACCCACAAGATTTTTCCACAATCCATCAAAAAAAACTGCAACTCCCATAATCCCTCAACACTGGTTTTTCCTAAAACCACTGGGACCAGGAAGAGGCAAACCATAGCCACAAAGATTACCCATAGGAACCAATGTACCATGAGTTTCTATGGGCTGTCTCCATTTTGTCCCGTTAATAAGGCCAGGCAAGTTCAGGCCTCCCTTTACAATCATTCCCACCTGTAATCTGTTAAACTGACCAGTCAATATAAAGGGCAAAGCACACAGGCACACTCAGTGAGCTGGGGATGCTGAATGGTGCACAGAGGCCAAGAGGAGAGAATTAAAGTTGGAGAGATCCTGGAACGCCTGGAGGAAGGAGGATTGCCTACTTGCTTGGCCTGCGAGTACAGGGAAGGCTGCAGTATGGTGAGGAAGCTGTGACTCCAGGAAGCCAAACCTGGGGCAGCTGGAGACTCCCTGGCAGCACCCGAGCCAGAGCTCCTCCCCTGGGCACTGAACTACAGCCTAGGCCTTTGAGGAGCAGGTGGCAAGACCCAGACCCAATGGACATCTCATTAAGGCCCACAGCAACTCCCAAAATCGCCAGAGTGCCAAAAAGGGGAGCTAGCGAAGTGGGAGCAAAAAAGGCTTGCATTCTGGCACCTGAAGTCCAGAGACAATTATTTTTGATAAGAAAATAAGGTGGTGCATGAGAAGGAGCAGCTCTTCTAGAGCAGTGGCAAGCCAGGCAGAGAAGAGCAACAGGCCAGAGGGCTAGGGCCAAGGGTCTACAGGCCAGAGATCCCTTTTTGCGAGAAACCGTTGCATCTCAGAAGCCGCAAGGACCACACAGGCGAACTAAGCTGGAGAGAAAGAGTGTGTGAAGTGCTACAAAGCTGCAAGCCAACCTCCCGGGTAAACAGCAGAGGTGGGTAGGCGCGGATGCAACGAGACTGATAACCTTGATTTCCACATCAAAAGACACAACGGCAAGGAGCCTCCTGACACGCCAGTGAGTCAAGAGAGCACAATGAATGTCTGGTCTGTGTGTTGGAGTTCTTGCAACAGCTACCAAGAAGTGAAGGTTACATGCAAGATAAGACGTGCAAGAAAGAGCCCATTGTTGTGAACTCTAAATCACGAATGCTAAGTATTAGAATTGTCCAGCAGAAGACTTATGCCCAATGGAAAGTCTGAGAAAGGTTGTGAAGCTGCAAGGCAGTGGGGAAGTTTGAAAGATCCAAGCTCGACAGAGGGAGACCTGTGAATTAATGAGATTTGAAGCTTGGTGAAGGGAACCCCTACAAGTGCTGCGATTGTGGCATCCGAGCTCTGCTGAGGGAGACTTACGTTATTAGGTACTTTAGTTGAATGAGGTCCGAGCCCGACAGAGGGAGACCTACGTGAACTTTTTGTTGAATTGTGATTTACTGAGAACTCTGAGCACGACAGAGGGCGACCCATGGTAAACAGTGAACCCGAAAACGTAGGAACGTCAAACTCCTAAAGAGAAGGAACTTTGTTTTGTGTGAACCCAAGGCATTCTACGAGTGAGTCTTTTTGAATGGAAAAGAGACTATCGCAGAAGGCCCTGGCTTGTGTTCCGCACTGCATCCCCATGCTGCAGAAGCCGGAGTGTGTTCCAAAGCCCGAGTGTGCCACCTTGTCCCATGTTGAAAACAGGGGGAGGGGTAGGTAATAGGTTTTGTTAGTTTAGGCCATTTTTATTTGCCAGACACTACTAGGACTGCGTTATTTATTATTTGGTGGTCGAGCTTGCACCCATCTTTAGATACAAGGCAAGATAGGCGTTCTTTTAACCCTCAGGTTGTTCAATAAAAACTATTAAACTACATCACTTTTCTGTGAGATATATATATATATATATATATACATATATATATATATATATATATATATACATATATACACACACACTACTCATTGTAATCGTATTTCTGATGCTTGCATCTGCTTAGATTCACATGCTGTGCATAGTCCGACATCTAGTGGAAGCTGCAGAGTATTACAGTTGTTTTAGAAACTCGAAAAGGGACGACAGGGCGTGCCAGTAATACTATCCCTAGAGTGACATCCACTGTACCCATGATCCCTCACGCGTCGAGGTCCCTCAGATTGTTATTTTTCTGACATGAGGTAGCATGAGGTGTAGCGCGAGGACAGTTGTATCCAAGCAGATACATATCAGACAAGCTCATAAGCATCCATGCGCCTTCTCTCTGAGGGGAAGAAGGGTGGGTCACATGTGAATCTAAATACGATTACAGTGAGTAATGTATCCCTTCTGAGGCTTGTGGAATCTGCTTAGATCACATGCTGTGCATGGATAAGCAAGCAGTGGAGGAAGGAGGAGGAGATGGGATGTGAGAATGTTCATGAGCGAATAAATGTCTTAGAACCGCTTGTCCCACTTGTGTATCTGTCTTGGAACGAGTATCAATGTAGTAGTGCTGAGTGAAACTATGTATTGAGCTCCATGTAGCTGCTTTGCAAATGCTGTCTAAGGATACATTTGGAATGAAAGCCAGAGTGGCTGCAGTACCTCTCTTGGAGTGGGCCCTTGGCGTAAAAGGCAGTGTTTTATTAATTAGATAGGGAATAGCAAAGTTGGATACATCCGACTATCCACCTAGAGATGGCATTTTTAGAGATGCAGTCGCCTTCTCTGCCTGGCGCTATGGAGACAAACAGTTGATCTGTCTTTCTTAGCGGTCTGGTCTTTTTCCATGTAGTAGAGGACCGCTCTACTCCCATCTAGTGGGTGGAGTATTACCTCAGCAGAGCTTTTGGGTTCCTGGAAGAAAGCCGGTAGCTCAATAGACTGGTTTTTGGAGATTAATTTAGGTGAGAACCTAGGGTGAGTGCGTAAAACCAGTTTGTCCTTATGTATAGTAAAGAAAGGATCCTGCACTGACAGAGCTTGGATTTCACTGATCCTTCTTATGGAAGTGATGGCTAATAAGAAGGCAGTTTTCCAAGTCAGGTGTTTGAGACTAGACTTGCGCATAGGCTCAAAAGGGTGTCCCATGAGCTTAGCGAGTACCACATTAAGGTCCCAACCTGGCGGTGGGTTAGAGATTGGAGGGTGGAGTCTCTTTACCCCTTCCATAAATGCTTTGATGACTGGTACCTTCCACCATGACACCTTGTTATGGGGAAGTGGTGCAGCCTGACAAAGCCGCCAGGTGTACTTTTAGGGAGTTAAACACTAACCCTGCATCTAATAAGTGGAGGATATAGGCTAGAATGTTAGGAGTACAATGGGGTTGATCTGCTTATTCTGGCACCAAATTATGCATTGTTTCCATTTATCATAGTAACAGTGCCTAGTGTTCGGTTTTCTTGATTCCTTCAAGATATCCATACATCTCTGTGGTAGACTGAGATGTCCAAACTCTGACTTCACGACCCATGCTGCCAAGTTCATAGAGTGTAGCTGTGGGTGCACTGTTAGTCCTCCGTGCTGGGTGAATAGGTTCTACTGGCACAGGAGTTTGATGGGATCGCACATCGCCAGTCTATGCACATGTGGATACCACAGTTGTCTTGCCCACATAGGAGCATCAAGGATCAGCATCATCGGTTCCTTCTGTAACTTGTTCACCACCTTCCTCATGAGAGGAGTCCGGAAGGGTGGGGGGGGGAGGGGTGGGTTAGCGTAATCAAACTTCCCTGACCAGTTCATCCATAGGGCGTTCCCCTTGGAGTCTGGCTGGGGGAACCAGTCTGGGCATTGACTATTTTCGCTTGTGACAAATAAATCTATAGTTGGGAAACCCCATTGAGAGGAGAGGTGTTCTACGACGACTTTGTGTAGACTCCACTCGTGTTCCTCTGGTAGGGGATCTCTGCTCAATGAGTCTGCTAGAGCGTGGAGTTACCCTGGAACATGTGATGACAGGAACATTTTCCATCCGAGTGCCTATTTACAGATTTTCTGTGCAAGTCTGGATAGATTTGGAAAGCGTGTCCCCTCGTTTGTTGATATAAAACATCGCTGTGGTGCTGTCCGTCAGGTTCGTTAAATGGGTTTCGAATGCCTGGAGTGCTTTCAATACTGCCAGAAGTTCCAGCACATTGATGTGGTTCTGAGCTGCAGTGTGAGACCACAGACCCCGAGCTGTGTGGTGAAGGTAGTGAGCCCCCCACCCTGCCAGTGAGGCGTCCGTTGTGACCATTGCCTGTATCTGTGGGTCGTAGAAGGGTTTCCCCTTAGTCAGATTTTCTCTCGTCCACCAGCAAAGATTTTGTACCAGTGTTGGCGAAACAACCACTAGATCGTCCCACTGACCGCTTGCCCGAGACCATTGTTCTGCCAACCACTCCTGTATGGGACGTAGGCGTGTGTGAAGAACCAGGTATATGCAAGATGCCATCATGCCAATTAAATGCATTGCTTTGCACACCCTTTTCTGGCGGACGGCCTGATAATGAGGTATTTGCAGCAACAAACTTTTTCCTCTTTCCTCTGAGGGAAAGACCAATCTTTGCTCTGTGTTTAGGATAGCCCCATGGAACTGTTTGGAAGTGCTTGGACTAGGCTTGATTTTTTCTTGTTGATTGAGAAGCCCAATTGAAAGAGGACGTTGATTGTTTGGATGTTTTGTCTGCAAATCAGAGGTGATTCCCCTGTTATGAGCCAGTCGTCCAAGTAAGGGTATACTGGGATTGCTCCCCTGCAAAGGTGCACTGCCACTACCGCCAGTACCTTTGTGAATACCCTTGGAGCCGAGGCTATTCCAAAGGGCAGCACCTTGAATTGGTAGTGCTCGTTTGCTATCTTGAAACGCAAGAATCTTCTGTGCACTGGGAACATTGGAATATGAAAATAGGCATCTTTCATATCCAGTGTTTCCATGTAATCTCCCTTTTTCAGTAGGGGGATTACCTCTTGTAGCGTAGTCATGCAGATCCTTTGTGGCTTGACATACTTGTTTGCAGGGTGCAAATCGGATACCAGGTGTATTGTTAGATTTTTTTTTTGGCACAAGGAAATAAATTGAATAAATAGCCGTTTACCTGGTTGATTGGGACCACTTCTATGGCGCCCTTTAATAGAAGCGCTGTTATTTATTCCAGATGGATCCGCTGATGTTCCTCCGAGTGGACCTTCTGTCGTGGGCGGTGGTCGTGAGGACGTTGAAGTAGTTCTAAACAGTAGCCCCCTGCAACCGTGGACAGCACCCATCTGTCCGAGGTGATACCCTCCCATGCGTGGGTGAAGTTGGAAATGCGTCCTCCTAATGAAGATGCATGGGAGGGTACCTGAAGCGGAATGTCACTTGCTCTTACGTGGGGTGCCACCTCGAGCTGGGCGTCTGCCCAGATTACCACGACCTCTGCGTTGTCCTCGTGGATAGCATTGGAAGGCTTGCCCTTGATTGTTGCCATAGGAACCTTGGCCTTGACTGTAGCCGGATCCTCGGAATTTTGGCCCCAAAATTGGCAAAATTCACAGTTACCCCTTTGACCAGTAGGTTTGTTTGTGAGCTGAACTAAAGATTTTAGAGTGTCATACTCCTCCTTTGCTGTCTTGAGTGCCTCTTCTACAGCCTTGCCGAAAAGCACATTAGGTTCCACTGGCCTATTAATCAGATTGTCTTGTGTTTCTGGCCTAAAGTCTGACTGGCAAAGCCATGCATGTCTTTTTATGATATTCCCCTCGGCAATGATCCTCCCGGCATTGTCAGCTGCATAGAAATTTGATTTGAGGAGACAAGTAGACACAGCCCTTCCGTCTGCAGCCACTTGAGCTAGTTGTGATTTAAGTGGCTATGGGGCGGATGAAAGTAACGCAGAAACCTCCTCCCACTTATGGCAGTTGTAACTTGCCAAAAGGTTAGCGTTGGCGGCTATTTTCATCTGACAGGCTGCTGAAGAGGTGACCTTTCTACCCATTGCATATATCTCCTTGCTTTCCTTATCCGGTGGTGCCTCGGAGGAAGCAAGGGGTGTGCCTGCTCTTTTCCTTGTGGTGGTAACCAATGAATCTGGTTTTAATTGGCCTCTTATTTATAAGGGGTCTGAAGGTCCAGGCCTGAACAGTTTTTCCACATGCGGGTTAATGGCCTGTGTGAGAATGGGTGCTTCGGTCGAAAGTCAAAAAGTCGAATCCAATAATGTCGAAAGTCAAAAAGTCGAAAGTCAAAAAGTCGAAAGTCAAAAAGTCGAAAGTCAAAAAGTCGAAAGTCAAAAAGTCGAAAGTCAAAAAGTCGAAAACAAAAAGGTCGAATTTTTTTTTTGGTTGCTTTTTTTCGAAATGGGGGCTCCCCCCCCAACCCCCCTTTTTTAAATTTTTTTTTGTTTTACCCCTTTTTTTTTACCCCCGGAGCCCAAAAAAAATATATAAATAAAAAAATAAAAATTCGACATTTTTGTTTTCGACTTTGGATTCGACATTTTTGTAATTCGACATTATTGGTTCGACATTATGACTGGACACCGGGTGCTTCTAAGGAAGGTTGAATTCTGCGTTGCACCGATTTTAGCAGTGGGATAAACTGGCCTACTGTCCTTTTGTTCCCCAATAGCTGTTCAGCGAAGTTTTTCTTCCTGTACCTCCTGCGTGTCAATACAGAAGTGTACCACCGCTTCGGCCAAGACTTCATTAAGGAGGGGTTGATTGTCGACGAGGGAATCTACCACTGGAGGTTCCTGATTAATAGGCGAATCTAAGGAGTACATGTTCGCCTCCTGTTCTGTGTCTGGGCCCTCATCATTCCCATAATAAAGTTCATCTGTATCCTCCCCAACAAGCTGAGGGTCAGATGTTTCCACAAATTAAAGATCTTGTTCTTCTGGATATATCTCAGGGTCAAAGAGAACTATAACTCTGCCTTGTACGGGGATAGAGCGAGACCTCTTAGCAGGGGGTAGAGAGGCAGAGGCTTGAGAGCCGGAAGGGGCTGAGGTGGGAGGAGTGGATTGAAAACTTTGAAGGTAATCTGGATTTTTTTCAAAGAAATTCACCATAAAGGTCATTCTTCGCATAACCCCATCGATATCTTGCGAAGAGCATTCCTTTGAACTTGGGATTACAATGGTGGGAATACCCATATCTTCATTAGTAGGAGGTATAACCTTTGGCCTAGAATCCTTAGGTTTCTCTATGGTTTGGACAACATTCCCTTTTGTGAAGACCTGTCCCTAGCAGGACTAATGCCCCATTGGGGGGTCTTAGAGGATTTTTGATGGTGTTTTTCCCCCCCACCCTGGGGCCCAGAGGGTAGTGTAACAGACTTTTTGGGGCCTGACGTCTTATCAGATGAAGAACTTCGAGTGTGGGGGCCGAGGCTTCGTCCGCGGACGAACAGCCTTAGGAAGATGTTATTCGTGCGACACCCTTGCCGTCTTTCGACGTCTGAACCCTGTCGTGTGGCGATCTTGAACGAGATTGCCTAGAGGACCGGGACTCTGTGGACCATTCACAGGGTGTTGAACGTTGTCGAGTATTCGACTTGTCTGTCGAATGGCGACTGGGGCTTATGTGTTTGGTGGTGTGTGCTTTTGTAGCGCTTCTGCTGCCAGGTGTAGTCCCCACAACATGGCCGCCGGCCTTTCCTACGGGGTCGGGGGCCTGCGCTTGAGTAGCTGAAGTTACTCCTATGCCCTCGTCGTCCGAAAGTACGGCGTAGCTGCCATCGTTGAAGGCTCCCTCTACTTCCATGGCCTAGAGTTGCCTGGCGTAGTGGACCCAGCGCTTAGTGGAATGGTCCTTCAACGTCTTAGGCTTGAAGAGCTTGAACGCTCTTCGACGTGGTCTCTCTGGAGACACAAATTGCAAACGAAATGTTTGTCGACCCACAGGTATTTGTGATTACACTTCGGGCAAAACTTAAATGGTGCATTTGCCTCAATTATGGGTTATGGAAATGGCAGCTGGGCGAACAAAGTGTAGGAAGGGGAGAATATGCAATAGGCAATAAAATGGCCTCTAAAAATGGCCTCCCCCCTCTCCCTAGTGTCTGAGCTGAAGCCCGGGGCAGCCTTCCAAGGCCATATGGTCCGTTGCGATGGTCTCCGAAGGCAGTTTTCTTTCTCTTTCCTCGGCGTGGTGTTAAGGCAGTCGATGAAAGGATAGAAAGAAAAACTATCGTAAATATATAAAGTCAATGGCTTATCGCCGAAAGGAACTCCGCTTTACGTGTCCGTCTAGCATGGTGAAAAAAACAATCTCAGGGACCTCCACGCGGGAGGGATCATGGGTACAGTGGACGTC
Source organism: Ambystoma mexicanum (assembly GCF_040938575.1). NCBI lineage: Eukaryota > Metazoa > Chordata > Amphibia > Caudata > Ambystomatidae > Ambystoma > Ambystoma mexicanum. Next base: position 687,467,761 of record NC_090929.1, on the reverse strand, counting down.
ACTAGGGATAGTATTACTGGCACGCGCTGTCGACGTCCCTTTTCGAGTTGCGAAAATAACAACTCTAATACTCTGCAGCTTCCACTAGATGTCGGCCTATGCACAGTATGTGATCTAAGCAGATTCCACAAGCCTCAAATAAAATATGGGATACATTACTCATGGTAATCGTATTTCTGATGCTTGTATCTGCTTAAATTCACATGCTGTGCATAGGCCGACATCTAGTGGAAGCTGCAGAGTATTACAGTTTGTTTTTCGAAACTCGAAAAGGGACATCGAACTAGGGCGTGCCAGTAATGCTATCCCTAGTGTGACGTCCACGATACCCATGGTCCCTCACACGTGTAGGACCCTCAGATTGTATTTTTTCTGATATGAAGTAGCATGAGGAGTAGCGTGAGTACAAAGTATCCAAGCAGATAAGATAGATAAGACTACAAGCATCCATGCGCCTTCTCTCAGAGGGGAAGAAGGGCGGGCCCATGTGAATCTAAGCAGATACAAGCATCAGACATACGATTACCATGAGTAATGTATCCCTTCTGAGGGTTGTGGAATCTGCTTAGATCACATGTTGTGCATAGATTAGTGAGCAGTGTTAGAAGGAGGTGGGATGTGAGAAGGGTCATGAGCGAACAAATGTCTTAGAACCGCTTGTCCCACTTGACTATCTGTCTTGGAATGAGCGCCAATGCAGTAGTGCTGAGTAAAGGTGTGAATAGAGCTCCATGTAGCTGCTTTGCAAATGGTGTCAAGGGGTACATTTGCAATGAAAGCCAGAGTGGCTCCAGTACCTCTTGTAGAGTGGGCCCTCAGCGTAAAAGGCAGAGTTTTATCTGAAAGGGAATAGCACAGTTGGATACATCTGACTATCCACCTAGAGATGGCATTCTTAGAGACGTGATCTCCCTCTCTGCCTGGAGCTATGGAGACGAACAGTTGATTTGTCCTCCTTAGCGGCCTGGTTTTGTCTACATAGGGCTGCCCCCTCACATCTAGTGTGTGTAGTTTCACCTCAGCAGAGCTTTTGGGTACCTGGAAGAAGGCCGGTAGCTCAATAGACTGGTTAACATGGAATTTGGAAATGAATGTAGGTGAGAACCTAGGGCGAGTGCGTAAAACCAGTTTATCCTTATGAACAGTAAAGAAAGGATCCTGCACTGACAGCTTGAATTTCACTGACCCTTCTTATGGATGAGATGGCTACTAAGAAGGCAGTTTTAGAAGTCAAGTGTTTAAGACTAGATTTGTGCCTGGGCTCAAAGGGGGGCCCATGAGCTTAGCAAGTACCACATTAAGGTCCCAACCTGGTGGTGGGTTAGACAATGGAGGGTGGAGTCTCTTCAACCCTTCCATAAATGCTTTGACAACTGGCACTTTCCACCATGACACCTTGTTATAGGAAGTGGTGTAGGCTGACAAAGCTGCCAGGTGCACTTTAACTGAGTTAAACACTAACCCTGCATCCAATAGGTGGAGTATATAGGTGACGACATTTGAAGGAGTACAATCAACTGGGTTGATTTGTTTATTCTGGCACCAAATAACTAATTGTTTCTTTTTGTCATAGTAACTGTGCCTTGTGTTAGGTTTTCTTGATTCTTTCAAGATATCCATACATCTCTGGGGTAAATTGAGATGTCTGAACTTTACGACTTCAGGAGCCATGCTGCCAAGTTCATTGAGTTGGGCTGAGGATGCACTGTTAGGCCCTCGTGCTAGGATAGTAGGTTGTACCGGCACAGGAGTTTGAGAGGGTCGCACACCGCCAATTTGCGTAGGTGTGGGTACCCCGGTTGTCTCTCCCCACATAGGAGCAACTAGGATGAGCGTCATCAGTTACCCGTGGATCTTGTTCACCACCTTCCTCATTAGAGATGTTGGTGAAAAGCGTAGGCAAACATCCTTGACCAATTCATCCACAGGGTGTTCCCCTTGGAGCCTGGCTGGGGGAACGTGGATGCAAAGTCTGGGCATTGTCTGTTTCGCTTATGGCAAATAGGTGTATAGCGAGCCACTGTGTAAGACCAGAGACCCTGCGCTGTATGGTGCAGGTAGTGGGCTCCCCACCCTGCTAGAGAGGCGTTTGTTGCGACAACGGCCTGTATCTCTGGATCGTAGAAGGGTTTCCCCTTCGTAAGATTCTCTCTTGTCCACCAGCGAAGACTCTGTACTAGTGTTGGCGAAACTACACTAGATCGTACCACTGACCACTTGCTTGAGACCACTGTTTCGCCAAACCATTCCTGCATGAGTCGCATGCGCAGGCGCGCGTGGGGAACCAGGTAAATGCAAGATACGATCATTCCTAGCAACGCATTGCTTTGCGCACCCTTATTTGGCGAGCGGAGTGATGGAGGAATTTGCAGCAAAAGGTTCCGAATTCTACCCTCGGAATGGAAAGGCCAACCCCTCTTGAGTGTTTAGGACAGCTCCTAGGAACTGTTTTGAGGTGCTTAGCAATGGGCTTGATTTGTTCTCGTTGATTGAGAAGCCCAATTGGAAGAGGTTGATTGTTCTTCGAATATTTAGTCTGCAAATTAAGGGGGTTTCCCTTGTGATGAGCCAGTCGTCCAGGTAAGGGTACACTGGGATTGCCTCCCTGCGTAGGTGCGCCGCCAGTACCTTGGTGAATACCTTTGGAGCCGAGGCTATACCGAAGGGCAGCACCTTTAACTGGTAGTGCTGGTTGTTTATTTTGAAACAAGAATCTTCAGTGCGCTGGGAACACTGCTTTAAAACCAGACTGTCGTAACCACGCATGTCTTTTGATAACAGTGCCCTCCGCTATCAATTTGCCTGCGTTGTCCGCAGCGGCGAAGGTTGCTTTCAAAATGCAACCAGACACGGCTCTACCCTCTGCGGAAATTCGAGCTAACTGGCCCTTTAAAGGTTCAGGAGCAGAGGCTATGAGTGCAGCGACTTCTTCCCACTGATGGCAGTTGTAGCTGGCCAACAGGGTGGTGGAGTTAGCAATCCTTGCTTGATAGGCGGACGTTGAGGCTACCTTCCTGCCGAAACCGTATAGTTTTTTGCTCTCCTTGTCGGGAGGAGCTTCTGACGATGACAAGGGTGTCCCAGCCCTCTTACGAGTGTTGGTGACAACAAGGGAGTCTGGCTTCAGATGTCCTCTTATATAGAGAGGGTCAGACTGGGCCGCCCTGAAAAGTTTTTCAACCCTAGGATTGACTGCTCTGGTGAGGTTCGGGTTCACCAGGGACGGATCTATTCTCCGCTGAATGGATTTAAGGATAGGGATGGTCTGGGCAACAGGCCTCCTTTCTCCCACTAACTCTTCTGCGAAGTCCCTTTCCTCCTGGACACCGTGGGCGTCAATGTGGATATGTTCTGCTGCGCGAGCGAGAACCTCGTTTAGGAGGGGTTGGTTATCAACCAGGGAGTCGGTAACCGGGGCTTTGTTCTCTACCGGGGAATCTACTCTGTATGTTTCCGGGTCATCCTCTTCTTCCTGGTCCTCATCATCCCCATAGTAGCCCGTCCCGGTTTGCTCTTCTATCATACCAAATTCTTGGTCCTCACAAAAGGAAGCCTCTCCTTGATACCGTGAGTATGGTCTTGCGTAAGGTTGTACCTCGAAGGGTTGTGACCTCATCGGAGTTTCAAACCGGGCCTTTTTACTCAGGGGGATAGGATCAATACAGCCTGAGGGTGTGGCCCCTTGTGGATCATACGAGAGGAAATGTTCTGGATTTTTATCATAAAAATCAGCCGAAGAAGACATTCTTGAGATGACTCTATCTATGTCTTCACTGGACCATTTTTTGGAACTGGGAATGACTCTCTCGGCAAGTCTATGGGCTTTATCTTGAGTAGCCTTGCTGGTTGTAGACCTATCAGCAGACCTGGTTTTGTCTGTCTTTTTAGGGGGAATGGAGTGTTTCACAGGTGTGGAAGAATGCACAGGTAGTTTCTTCTGCTGTTTTCCCCCCTCTCCGTGCGTTGAAAAATGTTTTCCCTGTCCCTTAGTGGCTCCGGAGTTTTTCGACGCCTGGCGTCGAGGATCGGGAGAGGTGTCCCTGTACTTCGAGCGTGGGGCCTCGCTGGCTTTAACTGCGGGCTCCGACTCCTGGAGCGCGGCCTGGGGATGGAAGTCGTCTTCGTCTTCCGACGATCGAACTTCGGTTAGCCTAGGGAGCGAGGCACTCTTGGCAAGAGTGGATGATTGCCTGGAGTCATGCGGCGATCTTGATCGAGAGCGCCCAGAGGACACCGAATCGGACCGTTCTGTTTGTGCCTCTTTCCGAGAACTCGACATCATCGAGTCTCGGTTGAACTTAGTGTGTGTAGTATGTGAAGCGCTTGTGTCGCCGGGGGTCTTCCCCATAGCCGCCCTGCCGGATGACCTTCCGAGGTCTGGGACCTGCGCTCGGCTGTCTTTCGACGCCGTAATGCCCTCGCCGTCCGAAAGTACGGCATCGCTGCCATCGCTGAAGGCGCCCTCTGCTGCCATGGCCGCCTGCCTGGCGTGGTGGGCCCAACGCTTCGTCGAACGGTCCTTAAGTGTCTTAGGTTTAAACCTACTACACGCTCTGCAGTTCGCTTCGGGGTGGTCCCTCGGCAAGCAGAGATTGCACGTGACGTGCCTGTCGACCCAAGGGTATTTGCGATTGCACTTGGGGCAGAATTGAAAAGGGGTACCCTCCATACGCACCTTGAGGCAGCGGGCAGTTAAGTGTGGGAAATGTATAAGGTGTACCTATATACCAAGAGTGTAGAGTATGTACCCCCCCCCCCACTCTCCCTACTTGCAGGGCAGAGGCCTTCCAAGGCCCGGGCCGAGGCCAGCGGCCTTCCGAGGCCCAGATCCGTCGTGCAGCAGGCGACGGTCGATTTCTTCTCCAGCCGGCGTCGAGTGTCGAAGTTAGACGTTGGGGTGGGGAAGGATGTGAATAGATTAATCTTTTAAATTTTTAGCAAAAGTATGGCTAAGGCCAGGGGACTCCGCAAAATGCTTCCGACCAGTATGGCGGAAAAAAACAATCTGAGGATCCTAGACGCGTGAGGGATCTTGGGTACAGTGGACGTCACACTAGGGATAGTATTACTGGCACGCCCTGTGTCGACGCCCATTTTCGAGTTTCGAAAAACAAACTAATACTCCGCAGCTTCCACTAGATGTCGGCCTATGCACAGCATGTGATCTAAGCAGATTCCACAAGCCTCAGAAATATATATATTGTTGTAGGTATGTTTCTTCGGATAAAAACATCCAAACAATCAAACAAGACATATCAAGAACAAACATATCAAACAGACATTAAAACCATGCATTTTCAAATTCTTAATGTGCAGCATCCTAACCTCATAAAACCCCCTTTCTTCTGTACATAGTCTTCAGATAAGAAAGCAGAGCCCATGCCATCAATTGAGTCTCTGCAGTCAGTGAAAAGATCATGGCCAGCCTGTACTGACGCAGATCCGTGCGTCTTAGGACAGAAGAATTGTCCGTTTTCTGATCTTCCCATAACCTGGACAAAACAGTATGAAGTGACTCAAAGGTTCTTTCAGGGCGCCACACACAGGGCAGCTGGGGTCGTCTGAATAACCATTCCATTCCACTGCATAAACCCCTCAGCCATAAACAATCAAATCTTGCCCTGGTAATGAGCCAGCTATGAGGTTTGTCCTGGCCCAGACAAGATACGGCTGTAGAGTTGAAGTCCTGCTTATAAGCTTGTGAACACCGTCCGATTGTGTCATCCGTGCTGCAAGAGCACGTTTGACCACAATCGCCTGGGTCTCTGCCTCCTTATATGCTCTTACTTCCTGCGGCAAAAATTTTACTGCTGAAGGGGGCACATGGGGAACATTGGACTGACAGAAAATCTCCTTTACCGACCTCAGCCAGGATATTTTGGCCCACAAGTGCCTGTTCAGCGTAGATCTTATGATGAAGTGACAGAAGCATTTTTGGTTCCCCATATTCTCAGCTAGAAAGTACTCGGGGCAGCTAACCGGTCATCCTCCCAATAGGTGCGCCCCAATTCCCTATGAGCCGAGCCGCAAGAAGAAAAACCAGGGCACCCCAATAAGTTTTTAAAGTACCGGTTTTCCTTGTCCTGCAAGTCGCCAGACTTACAATAGCCCCACAGGGCCGCTCTGTATTGCTTAGCTGCCTTAACTTGCATTGAATAGACCGTAGGGGTTGACTGCAGATGCTGACCCTCACATTTTGATGAGAAATGAGATAAGGCCCCCCCCCCCCCCCCAAGCATTGCCACATCTTCAATGACTGTTTTTTAACATGAGCACTACCCGTCAAAGTCTCGGAAAATCTGACGCCCAGTCATCATATTCTACCACCCTGGGAATAACTTCCCCATTGCACAGTATGCAACACATCTTTATAAGCGTCCTACCTCCACTACAGACCATCACTGCCAATTTGACAGTGTTGATCTTCATTCCCAGGCTGGTCATAAACAAGGCATAACCATCAACCAATAAGCATCTGGCCATAAGCACCGTATCGTCTGCATACGCTAAGACTGTAAAGGACCTACCCCCCCCCCCAATTTCAGAAGGTTCATCCCGGTACTCAGCAGGGCCTGCAATAGTCCATTAATGTACAAAGTGAAGAGTATGGGGGCGAACACGCACCCCTGCCGAACCCCCAACCCTATACGAAAACATACTGTACACTCCTGCCACCGCCCCCCCCAGGTCCAAATTGAACATTGGCACTGTTGTCCGCATGAATCTCCTGTAATACTCCAAGGATTTCCTCAGTGCAACCAATGGACTCAAGCACAGCCTACAACTTTGATCCGTCAACCTTTTTGAAGGCTGTGCTTAAGTCCATAAAGGTGAGAGACCACTTTGACCCTGGAAAACACAAAATTGGGACACCAATAGGTACTAATTCAGCACTTGCTCGATTGTACCCAAACCGGGGCGAAAACCAAATTGGATGTCCGTAAGGATCGTGGCCTCTGTAAGCCAACTCTATGCATGACCAAAAATGAAGAGGTATCCAGGAGACAAATCGGGTGATAGGATGAGGGCAAAGTTACGTCTCCCTTTTTAAAAATGGGAAAGCTAGTCGCTGTCTTCCAAGAAGGTGGATAGTGCCCCAAACTCATGCAGGCATTAAAAGCCAGGGTCAACACGGGAGCCCATAAATCATCTGGGCGAGGAGCTCTGTTTCATGACTGGGCCCCAATTGATTTCACCACCTCCTCCAAGGTGAAACTTAAACTGGTACCCCCAGACACCTTCTCTTTTCGAGAGAAACCATCATCAAACAGTGTCCCAAAGTGAGAGACCCAGTCCGCCGCCCCCACATGTGTACCCTGCAGATCCCGTTTTCCCTTATCGAAGGGCCCACCCTTAAACTCCCAAAAACCCTTGGCACCTTGGCACCATTCAACCTAATCGCCTCCAAGAATTCTTCCCAGGCCATAACTTCCAACTCCAATTTCCTTTCCTCGATCGCCGTGCGATATTCAGAACGGGATTTAACACTGCTCAGTCTGTCCATCGCTGGACGTTTTAAGACATCTAAAAGTGCTAATTTGGCAGTCCTGCTAGCTTGGTCGAACCAACTCTTCTTCCCATCACTTCCCTGTCGTTTGGGGACGGTCATGAAAGACCCCTGCTCCCTGTAGGTGCTGCCAGGATAGCCGTAAAGAAGCATACCCCCATACCACTTCCCTGGGACCAGTGGAGTACTCCAGAATTCCCACTAGCTTCCTTTTCTGCATGCCAATATTTTCAAGTGCAGGCCAGAGCCATGAATTCTCCCCCCACCCCCATGTGGTTCTTCTGCGAGACACTGCGTCACTATCCAGTTGGCACGGTATGCTGAACATTTGCCCAACCCCCTTAACCAGGTCTCTTAGTGTTCGAACCAAGGGGTAATGATCACTAATCCCTGCTCTGGGTACTTCAAAACTCAATGAGATTCCATATGTCCAAGGATAAGCAAAAATAGTGAATGGTCGAAGTATCCAAATGGTTGTTAAACGTACATTTCCCAGGGATGTCGGGGTTAATACGCCCATTCACTGTTCGCATGCCCCATTCAATGAGCCAAGCACTTAATTGGAGGCCCCTTGAACAGACCCTGGTGTCCTCCATTTGGGGATCCAATACCTTGAAGATTTTGTCCTCCAATGGTTCATACAGATCTATTGGCAGGCCATATCCATTTCCGACATTGAACTCCTTCCCCCCACCTCCTAAATTAGTCTGTGCTGGGTGGACCCTACACCAGCCCCACGTTTGTCCAAAACTTTATTTCTGGCCATGTATCCCCCCCTACCTGGTTGGGGATATTGTACAAGTTTAAAACATCAAACCTCTCGGTACCTGGGGGTTTGAACTTCAGGAATTGTAAATAGTCTAATTTGGTCTCGACCACCTCCACCCTGCAGGGTAGGGAAGTCCTGACCATTACTAGCAGGCCTCCATAGTACCTCCCCTCCTATTCATTTTGGCAGGGATCTTTAACTATATTTCGTAGGATGTGCCCCATGGCATCCTGCCTCTGTTTTCTTTGTTGCTATCCTTAGCTGTTTTTTATATACCAATAAATCTTACTCTTATCTACTTTGATGGGAGTTCTCATTTTTGGAGATGATTGATATATATATATATATATATATATATGTTCACAATTCTGCCTTGCGTGCAGGGGATTCGAGCTGCACTCCACAGGAATTAGGCAAACCAATCCAATTTGGAAAAAAATGCTGCCAGGTCCACACCACTTGTCAAAATATATCTTCCTTTATTTTTCAAACCAGGGAAAATGGTAAAATTTACAAAACATGGAAATCCATTCAAAATTCAAAAAGAACAAAATACATGGGTCCTCCCAAGTGTTTCAATTAACTTGCCGAGACGTTCACGCGTTCCACGGCTAACTCGCCGCTTGTTCACAACGATCTGCCTCATTGTCAAACACCCATTTAAAAACATGAAGGAAAGGCAGGGGGAGAAAGTTTCGGTGCAAACACAGTAAAAGCACTAGTTTTCCTAAATTGCTGCAAAACCAGAATTGCATTTCGGCCATCTTAGCCTAGTGTGTTTTATTGTTTGAAGTGTCGGTGATTTGGTTCAAGACATCAAGGTAACATGTAATATATTACCCATCTATGTATCAGATGTCTGACTGCGAGGCAAATTATACTGCCCAGCAAGTGGTGTGCTTTCAAGAAATGCATAATTTCATGATTAAAATTGCATTTGAATACCACATGGCCCTAGCATTATCTAACCATTTAACTAATGATCTGGCATATTCTATGCAAATGTCAGAGCGCCTTGTTGGAAAGTGGCATTGGGGCATGTGCCCATGAGATGCTTTGAATGTCTTAGTAATTTAAACGCATTACACATGGAGGTCCTAAGTAAGGGTGCTGTGTGTTATGGCTACATGCTTAGTTAAATCTAAAGTGCCAGGTGCAGTAGCAACGTATTCGCAGAGGAATATAGTGCAACAAAACATTGACATTTGTCATCTCAGCCTATCTTCAATGCTAGAGTTAAATAACATACTTGGATACGTCCCATCAGGTGCCTGATAAAATTTCCGGCATTTTAGATGGGACATAAAGTGCATAGTGCGAAAACATGATTAATTTGGTCATCTTTATACCATCACAAGTAGTTTCATTAAGTTTGTCCTAAAAATGCTTCATGCTCTAGCAGCATATTACAATTGGTACAAAGTGCCAACTTTTATAGCAGCATATTAGATTTCAGGATACCAATAAAGTGCATAGTGCAGATCATGGTTGTTACTCAGGCAACACATCTCTTATGTGCAACCCAATTGATCAATTTCGTACTCGCATGATCTCAGCACTAGTCAACATAATCCCCAATCAAAGATGCATGGGAATTGCAAACACCTTTTGTAAAACCTTATTCACCTTCTCCTTCATCAATATTTAGTTCAATTATCTTCATAGACACAAGTGCAATAGAAACAATCATCTAAAAAACCACTTAAAATCTTAAAACATTGATGGCATTCGTGCTGTTACGATTGACCATAGTCACATATTTTATGTGCAACCGTTTTATCGGGGTACTGGAAAGCATACGACATACAATGGGGAGACTTCTCTTCCAATGCTTGAATAGGGACCCTAATTGTTCTTAGCCGATTTTTCCTCACAATTAACCATCTTAAGGGGACCATAGGAGTTTTTTAACTCCCCAAAAAAATTATATAACTGTTCGTCGATATTATGTCCATTTGCTTGTTTGCTTTCAAAGTCAAGAATTCAACAGGTTTCTTTTTGTCTTAACATTTTCTCCTCGTTTCCTCTCCTCGAGCCCATTTCTATTTTATGTATCTCAAAGAATCTAAAACTGTCTATGTTGTTTTGGTGACAATCAGAGAAGTGTTTCGCCATTGGATAATTTGCATCGCTGTGAAGAATTGCATGCACGTGCTGTTGCGTATATATATATCATCTTGTGAGAACTGGTCACCCTGTTTTGTGGGGAAGATAAGGTCATCTGAAGTGTCTTGACTGTGACTAACAAAATGTTGACTTATGGAAGTACCTGGTTGCAAGCTGTCTAGCCTCTGTACTTTAGTGAGTGGTTCCTCACTAGTTTCTCCACTACCCTGTGGGTGTAGGAATTCCTCACCTTTCTGTGGTCCACTCAGTGGATTTTGGAAATGGGTGTGACCCTAAGGGAGAGGGTTCTGGGTGAGAGGCATGTTTACCATGCTGTAATACCTCTGTTAATGTGTTTTCGGAGGGTGTGTAATGTTTCTCCTGTGACCTGTCCTCTTCGGATCTTGAAATACCTAAAGATTTAGACGTTTTGCCGTTTAGACGTGTTTTTTGGGAGGCATTTTAATCTCGATAGCTGCATTTTCAATGCGCCTGAACTGTGCTTTGAAGGTTTAGGTTTCGACGTTTGATCTTGGGTATGCGAAAAAGGGTCTTTTTAAGAGTAATGTCAGTAACAGGCCTACTCAGCACCTGTTTGGGAGTTTGTCTTGTGGTGATCGCGAGGTCCAAGAGAATATTAGATGCGTGGTCTTATATCTCTCATTCAAAACCGCATGGCTGTGTTCCTCAGACAATGTGGTCTGCATATGGCTTGGGGTTGTGTGCTTGGTGTGGTGATGGCTAAGGGCCCTTTTTCCGCTGGGTGTATGCCCCATTACAGCACCACCGGCCTGCTTCCCGGGGCTAGCACATAGGGACCCATGAAAACTGGATTGTCTTCAGATTCACTGTGTGCGCCATAGCAGCCTTCGTCAGACTATTAGGCGCCTGCTACGTCGATGGACGTTTCGGCATGCATGGCGTGAGCGGCCCAACGCTTCGTGCAGCGATCTTTTAAGGTTTTACGTTTGAAGAGTTTGCAAGACTTGCAGTGTTTTTCTGCGTGGCCGTGAGGAAGACCGTGATTGCTGACCCGGTGCAAGTCCTTCCAGGGTTATTTGCGGTTGCAGGAAGGGCACAATTTAAATGGAGTATTTTACATATTTAATATGAAAGGCAGCAAAGCGAACAAATGGAAGTGGTGTGAAAGTAATAGACATTCTCTGAGAATTAGTGTAAATGTCCTTTCCCCCACTCTCCCTACTGTGATGGGCCAGAGCCCATGCAGGCCGAGGTCAGCGTTCGCCGAGAGCCGATCTGCCGTCGATGATGGTTACTGCAGCTGTACGTTGAAAGTCACAGAATGTTGGTTGAATAGTGATGCAACGGTTATTTTAACAAACTTAGTAATAATGGCGTATAGCGGGGAATCTCTGCAACACGCAACCAAATATGGTAGCGGAAAAAAACAATCAGAAGGACCTCGACACGTGAAGGACCATGGGCACAGTAGACAGACAAGGGATAGTATTACAACCACGCCCAGTTAGACGCCCCCTTTCCAAATTTTGACCACATGTCATGCAATACGCGACTATCACTTTGATGTTGGCCTATACATAGCATGTGATCTAAACAGATTCACAAGCCTCTGAAATAAATATATATATGCTGGTCTGTGTGAATGTTGTCTTTTCACTAATTTGATGCCAAGTTTTAGGGGATGTTTCATGACAGGGACTATTATTTGCTGCACTTTTATCAGTATTAAGGATTGGACTGCAGTTTATGGTTTGGGGGCAGGTTCTGTTACATGCCTTGTTGATGTAATGTATCCATGTTTGCTTGTTACATATTCCTTCTTCAGATTAATAAAAATATTGAAATAGGCCATCTAATCATGTAAATCACCACTTCATTAAATACAAGCTAACAAGACATTATGAACAATTACCAACACAAAGGATGGCGATTGGGAGGTGGAACAACTGCTTCAATTCTACCATTCAAGACTTCGTAATACAACAATACATTAGTGGTAAAAGAGCATACTTTGTGTTCATAATCATTTAGCAGTAAAGTATGTGGCCCCGTACCGGCTCGCCCCAGTTCCTCCGAAGGTCTGGATGATCCCAACTATACCAAGGGTCACACTCCTGCTGAGATTTATCTGGTAGTTTAGGATAGTCCCCATACCTGCAAGAAGAAGAAATATGGTTCATTTCAGAATAAACAAACATTCTACAAAAGAGAAACATAAATACAATAATAAAATCCATCGGTCAGTGACAAAATTACAACTTTTTAAAATCATTAAGACCATGAACCAGACACAAAACCAATGAATTAAAAAAGTTCACAAATCCCAATACTATTGTAAAAGTTTATACTGCTTAAAAAAAACTCCCACAATACTAAGTGCAGTTATTAAAATAAGGGGTTAATGCATCACACATCAATGGATCTCAAAGTAGTGTGTACGAAACTTCAAGATTTTGAATTCAAAATAACTTTGTTAAAACACAACCTAAGCAGTAGACTATTATCTGAGTTTACCAATAACCACTAACACCTGGGCATCTGAGAACCATGTTAACATTTCTCCAACCTGGTTGCAAGGTTTTCAGTGGCAACAGACCCAATCTAAAGTGAGGTGCACCCTCTGCAACTTCTTTCTGGAACACAGTCTAAATAACTTTCAGGCCCTATAGGTGCTGCGATCGGCAGAGAATAACTGATTTTTTCCAGCACATTCAGGATTCCCTATCCACCAATCTAGTCTGCAAGAATAGTTCCGATGCAAGACTTGGCGCCAACAGGTAGCTAATTAGAGTATTCAAACAAATGGAACATTCCCAAGGCTGATAATGTATTTAAACTCCTGCCAAGGGATGAGGTCAATCTAAAACTTGATCATTAAATCCCTCAACAAAACTTATGCCAACTCTGCACAATGGATGCCCCAAATTAACCTCAGAACGGATACGGCGCAAGAGCTAGCTGCAAAGTCTATATGGGTTATGCAGCATTCTATTCTAAATTAGAAATAAACTAAGATTCCCTATGTTTACAGCGCAGGCAGTCCTGATTCTATTAAAGACAGGGAGGCAAACATTATGCCAGATTTAAATCTTACTTTCAAAACGATATATATTTTTTTAAATCACAACAAAACAGAACTGAGCTACATATGCCAGCAAGAACAGTCCTTCTACTAGTCCATATCCTGTCCCTGGGCCCTGCATGTCACTTCCTGCCCATGTCCTTTCCTCTTCCTTTGATGCTCTTAAACAGACATCCGATAAACTGCGCAAGGAACGCACTCCGCCGCCAAACTGCTGCAATAAAACCAGAACTCTTACAAGAGACTAGTGTTCCGCCAGCGCCTGCTGCTCAGCCATCCTTCTGGTCATCCGCTGCCAAACAAGCAAAGGCAAACCAATTAGGGTGGAGAACAGAGCACAAAGTCAAACAGCTGTTCCTCCATCCCATAGCATCACAGGCTTACTATTTGCGCACTTGGGTTGGAGAATGCTCGCCTCTGTCTTCAATAAAATCAAGACTCCCTGTGCTGTAAGCATAGGTAATCTTCATTCTACGTCAAGACCGGAGGCGGGCATTATGCTGGTTCAAAGCTCTGCACTAGCTGCACTGCTACATTCGAAATGGCCTTAAAATAATCGCCACACCAGTCAGATGCTTTCAAGATATCCTGTAGGCTTACCCGGACACAAAGATTTGGATGCCATGGCACCCCCTTGCCTAGTGGGCCCCAAAAAGAGATACATCAATGCCAGCCAGGGTCATGATCTCTCTCACACATCTGGCGATGGGGGCCGACGCAACTTCTTTAAACGGCTTCCTGCACACAAGCAACTGCGAGACTGTGTGGTCTCACTGTGCTCGTCCTAACTTCATACACCTTAATACAAGTAGCAATTCATAGCTGAGGCTGCTCTGGGAAATAAGGGTAGGCAGTGCCTCAAATAAGATTTTGAAGCAGGAGTATTTTACTCTGTTTTATAGTTGGGAGTAAAACCATTTTTTAATGGAGTAAAATTCCCCAATGGGAGTATTTTATAAGCGACTAAAATGTTTTTACTGGAAAACAAATGTTTTTTTTTAATAATTATTGATTTGCACCTAGTTATTCATGTACAGGTTTAATTCTTCCAATCAGGCAGTAATCATAGTAATTTCTTACTGTGGTACTATGTGCACTACTAGTCCAAACATTTCCATGGAGCTGTGTGGGTGAAAGCAGGAGACCCCCCAATCCTACGTGTCTTTTGTTGAGAGTATTTTTACTGCCCATTTATTATTTCTTTTCTTTGAGTATTTGTCTATTTTTAGAGAGTAAAAGTGGCTGATATACCCCTTATCTGTAGGGCTGAAGGTAGAAGATATTTTAAGAATGGCACTTAGTACGCTTTGCTATAGAAAAAGACAACCCCCCCAACGCGCGGGGCAAAACATTTTCCGGTCCACTTCAAGTGCTCTCACGTCAGTCACCCTTCTACATGACATGAGGCATAGCAGCTTCCCTGACAAGTGCTAATTTGACAGGTCTATATTCCCTGGCCAATTCTTTAAAAGTTGTTAAACCGCATGGACGTCCCACAGGTGGGTGTACTTGGGCATGAGATTCTGTGCTCCTCCGTTGCCCCGCAGCAGGCGCACCACTGCTAGGTGTTCTCTCACCGGGGCCCCCTCCACTAACTCGTGGCCTGCTGAAATGGCTGACCTGTAAACTCCCACGGTTCGAAAGGCTCTGCCCTGCCTCGCGAGCGAAGCTAGACAATTGAACACCTGAACTACAGAGGAAGAAATGGGATTAATACTGCACCGGTTGCTCTATATGCTCCATCTCCTCCAAGCTGTGTCCATAGCTCTTGAGGGTAGAGGGGGGCCCACGACTGCTTGATGAATTCAGCAGCCGATCCCAAAATGCCCGGCAGGCTCCACCTGCCCCCAAAACCATGCATGCCAAGAGAGGCAGCTGCACCACCTCCGTCAGAGGATGCAGATTCCCTGACAGATCCGTAAGGATATCCAGCCCGGGTGTTATCACTTGCAGGAAATCCTTAGAATGTTCCATCAGAACTGGAAACCATGCTTTCGACTTCAAGTTCGGCGCTACTATGACCATCTCTGCCCTCTCCAGTCAGACCACCGCTAGAGCTCTGGCCAACATCATGAAGGGCAGAAAGGCACAACAAAGTGCCCCCGCCCAAGACGGTGGAAACGTGTCCGCCCCCCAGGGATTCTGGGAGCAGCCAACTGCTTAAGAACTGGACCAACTGTCTACTCAACATGGACACGAAGAGGTCTGTGTCAAGTGGACCCCAAAGGTCTGCTAAATGGGGAAAAAACGTCTCCGTGTAGTAGCCAGTCGCTGGAGTCCCTTCAGTAGCAAGAGTAACGACCCAGAGGTAAACCGCCATAACCAAGATCTTCCTGCTGAGACAATAGGGCCAGAAGTCCTTTGTCAGCTCTAACATTTTCATCCTGGTCCGTCCCAGGTGGTTGATATACCGTACAGCAGAGATGTCCATCCTGAGGTTGCAGCAGCACTGCTTTGTCTCTTGCAAATGCCTTCACGGCAAGGGAACCGGCCAGCAATTCCAGGCAGTTGAAGTGCAGGTCCACCTCCTCCTGAAACCACTTCCTGCCAGTCTCCATCTGGCCACACCTTGCGCATCAGCCAGCTCTACTGGCGTCTATTACTCACTCAGGAACGTGCCTGCAGAAAGCTCGCCCAGTCCAGGCTTCCATGTTCTGGAGCCACCACTCCAGTTCCGCTCTTGCTTCCTGATTCATAGGTACTATCTGGTGATGGCTCAGCACATATCGGACGGGGTCAGATTTTCAGCCTCGGAAGTGCACTGGAGTGCAGAGGGCCTGGAAAGATCACCCGGATGGAAGCTACGAGGCCTACGATTCTCACTAAAATCGTAGCAAGGTCTCTATTGCTCAAATTCTGAGCTTTGGCAACTTCTTACATGGTCTACTATGAACCTTAGCAACTTCATGCGTTGCCTGGGGACCATCTTGGTTAATCAAGGAGGGCGAGGCGCTGGGACGCACATTGAACTTGCTTAAGCAGCGTCTGCTTGCAGTCTGCTAGCATGAAAGTATCATCTAGGTACACCATCATCCACATGCTTCTGCCTCATGACCGCTGCTAATTTTCGTGAATGTCCAGGGCGCTAAGGCGTGCCCGAACGGGAGGCATTTGAACGGTCACACTTCCCCATCCCACAAGAAACTCGATATTTGCAGTGGTCCCCGCCACTGGAATTGTCAGATAGGCGTCCTTCAAATTCAACCGCACTAGCCTGTCTTCACTCTGGAGAATGCCTCTGAGGAGGTGGATCCCCTCCATTTTGAAGTGCCTGTAGACCAACCACCCATTGAGTTCATTCAGGTTGATAACTGGCCTCACTTGTTTCCTTTCTGTGCACCAGAAACATTGTGCTGATGAAATGTGCTGTTGCCGTACTCCGCACCTTTTTCAGCTAATTCCCTCAGTTCTCTTGTTCCATGTGTTAATATCCCCGCAAAAATATCGCCATACAAAAATATCACCATATTATTGCGGCGATATTAAGGCTTGCAACCTGTAGGGGGATACCCCTGCAATCCCTGCATTATTTTTAAAGGAGCGGGGGGATACCCCCGGTCCTAAATACCTCACAACTTATCCCCCCCCCCCATAAATATCACCTATGGCCTTTCCAGACCATATATATGGTGATATCTTGAGTGGAGATAATATGTAGTGATAACGTTCTCTCTAGGAGCGCCCCCCTCCCCTCAGCACCAACTCTAACTGCCTGGGCCTGGCTGTCTGAACTAGCTCTGCAGTTAATTCTAGTCTGAAACCCACTATGGTCTGTAGCAGCCATGCATTGCTGGAAAGCTTTTGCCAATGTTTCAAATATAAACATGTTCGGCCACCTACCGGAGGGTAATGACTCACCTGTTTGGGCTCCTTGCTGTCGATAGTAACCTGTCGATAGTAACCTCTACCTCCGCGTCCTTACTGCGATTTCTAGCCGGAAGCAAGGAATCTTGTTGACGCGACTCCCAGTATTGCGACCTGGGGGTTGTGAGTTCTTCTTTGAGATTGGAAGCAACCAGCTTCACAACCTCTGCTGCGGCTGGTCCCCGCAAAATCTCTCCAGGGGATAATCTTTTTGATGGAGGTTTGCACTTTCTCCAGGGCCGTATACATGCCCACAAAACCCAGCTTTGAATCTATCTTCAACAATAGGCGTCTCCTCCTTTTGGATGACAGAGTGCAGTTTGCATTGCCAAGAAGTCACACAGCACTTTGCGCCCAGCTCTCCAGCGTCTGAGGGTCAACAGGTGCCCCAGTATCTGTAGCCTTCTACGCCAGGTACTTTATCTTGACAACGGGGCCTGTGAGGTCCAGCACCTTCTCCTGGCATCTCGTACATGCCTTTTCTGAGGTCTGAGGCTTTCGATATGAATGTGATCATCCTGGGATCTACCTACGGTGTTCCGCCACTTTCCCTGCCATCTATGGTTAGAGGCACTCCAACCTCATTCTCAGCTTCACTTCCTTCTCAATTGGCTTGCACAGTCTCTGTGTCATGAGAGGCTACCCTCTGGGATGGTAGACAGTCATTAGACTTGGGGTGTACAATCTAACCTGGGTCAAACAGGTCTGCCAGCTCTTCTCTGGGCTCCTCCGGGTGCTTTACCTATGACTTCATCTTTCTGCTTTTCGGTTTAAGGGAGGATTCAGAGTCAGACACTGGTGAGGAGTCATCCTCCCCATTATTTTGTGCCCCTGGGGAAGGGGGAAGGAGGCTCTGCACAGTCGACCTCTGCACAAAAGCTCTTCTGAGCTATTCAAAGGCGTCAGCCTCAGGAGGTTTTGTTTTCCCCTTCTTCACAGGACCCGGGGGAGTCGGAGAGGCTTTTTTCTTATAGGTCTGGTCTCGCCCCTTCATCACCTCTTTCTGAAGAGGCTGCATAGAGGACGTGCTATCATCAGTTTTTGTGCCTCTACTTTAAGGCCATCTCCAATCAAGCACTTTAGTGCTTCCAGTCTTCCCTTGAGTGGACGGACTCCTTGAGCCACTCCGTGATTAGGGAAACTCCCAGTACCCTCCTAAAACAGGGTCAAGTCAGTATCCTCTTCCGTGTCATCATCCAACAATATGTGGTCTGGGCTCCCCTAGCTGACTCCATCTGGAGAGTCTCAAACACACCAATAAAAGTGTCTATTGCCTGAACAGGGCAAGCTGAATGGGACATCCTCTACAGCTGCGAAGGGGTGGGTGGTAGGGACAGAGAAGACAGTGTCTGGTGTTCTAGACAGAGCTCGGGCTGGCACCGATGTCTGGGATAACAACGCACCTGTAAGTGAGGAGACTGGTGCCTGGTGTTACACGCCCCTTTATCAAAGACACCTGATCATGTGCCGGTGCTCCGGGGTGCAAATCGCGTGATCCACGTTGTGGAGCTTTCCAATTACTGCTATAGGTGTTGGTGCTTTGCTTTGTAAGATCTGCATGTCGTTATTTTACAACTCTTGCTGTGAAATGCTTGAAAACCGCTCCACGTGGGTAAGAGGTTTGTTCCTAAGGGATCTTGTCGTGCACGCATGCATGGGCGTTGAACCACATCGCAGACGACTGGTGCGACACTGGGAGCGGCCAAGGTGGGTCCGAAATACTCGTTCCTTTTGGCCAGCCCGTGTAGGTTAATCAGAGCACAGCTGGGGGCCCCAACTTGAGCTTAAGTCTTAAGGGTCCAGCTGCGCTCCAGTGGCTTAACACGGCAAATAGGAAACGCCCTAGAACCAAGGCAAACATATGTAAAGCTGCATGCATTATGTGCTAGCGCTGAAACCATTTATAATCACTGCAATATTCTATACATAAAGTATTCTGAACACACGGTCATACGTGAAAAACACACAAACTGCAATAAAAGAAAACACATCTGTACAGGGAACTGATCTTTCCAAGAGCAGAAAAGGAAGCAGAAAGGATCTGGGACAGAAAGTGACATGCAGGGCCCAAGGACAGGATATGGACTCATGGACTACTAAAGGCACAGTTCTTATTGGGAAATGTAGTTCAGTTTTCAAAAAAATAAATTTCATTTTGAAAAATTACGTTTTAAATCTGCTGAAGAGTGGAATAAAGGAAGTTAAGGCATAATGCTCACCTCCGATCTCGACATAGCAGCTGGTCTGAGAACCACTTCTTTCTAACAAAATGCTTCTGCACTCTAGGAAGGCTTTAAGCATTATCCCGTCCCCAAAAGCATGCTCCATATAAACCCTCAGATTAACTTTGGATTTAAATACAGTTGCCAAATGCTCCACTGTAACGCTAGAGAATCTAGAGATGACTACATTCATTTGGACGATTATACAAGATTATTTACTGTTGCACTGGACCCAAGTCAGCTCATAATTGAATCCAATGCCCAGATGCACTCCAATTTCTGGTCAGCCACCAAGATTGGCCTAAACATCTTCCAGTTTTTCTTGAAAACGTTAATTTAAATAAGGATGCGATGCCTACAAGTTGTCAGCAGCAGTAGAACAGCCACGGTAACAATGTAGCAACAGACTTCATCAGAGCAAGTTATCCAACCCCATCAGCAAAAGACAAGA
This sequence comes from Ambystoma mexicanum, assembly GCF_040938575.1. Classification (NCBI taxonomy): domain Eukaryota; kingdom Metazoa; phylum Chordata; class Amphibia; order Caudata; family Ambystomatidae; genus Ambystoma; species Ambystoma mexicanum. The sequence goes on along the minus strand of NC_090929.1, from coordinate 687,447,778 downwards.
ACAGAAGAACAAGGTGCTTAGCTTACCCCTGATAACGTCATTTCTACTGTTCTTTAATAGTCGATATCCAGCTTCGGCAAAACGTTTCGGCAGAGGGCGCTGTGCATCAATGGCATCAATTTGATTTCCCTCAAGGGCCTCGAGGATGATTTCATCGAAGGCCTATTTAGCACGTGCAGAGCCCATTGGCTTCAGTTTTTTTCCCCTTACAGCAGAAATATCTGCATAACCACAGGAATGTCTGTACTAGCCTTGAAGGAACGAACGCTGTAATAGCATGGGAAATTCTACTGTGGATTAGATTGGGTGGGCGATGAGGAATACGTGAGAGGAACATCCAGTCGAAAGAATGTTACCAGGGGAGACTTGTTCTTCGAATCGATTGTGTCCTCCCACGTATTCCTCATCTTTGATAGAGCAGTATTTGATTTGGTGGAGCGAGTAGAATTAGATTTTAATGGTTTCATGAACCGAGTGCAGGACTGCTTTTCAAAACTATCATCCTGACCGAGGGAAGATTCCAGGCAGTAATGCTTTGTGAACGTGTGTGTATAGTAGACCACATTGCTGCTTCACAAATACTTTTTATTGGTACGCCCCTTTGCAGGGCTGTAGAGTTAGCCATTCCCCTGGTGGAATGGGCCCGTAAACCTTTAGGAGGATCCTTCTCTGACAGCCTGTAACATTCTGAAATTGCCAGAATGACCCATCTGCATAAGGTCTGTTATGTAACAGCTGGACCCAGTTTGTGGCTCGTATAGCCAATGAAAAGTTAATCATCAATACAGAGTTTTGACAGTGTAGATCTATAAAAGCTTAAAGCTCTATGAGGGTCCACCTATGTAACCTCTCCTCCTCCTTACCAGGATGAGGGGTCGAGGGGGGCAAAAAATGTTTTGTTCTATGTGGAAATCAGAAATGATTTTGGGTAAAAATGAAGGTTTAACCCTTAGAACAACCCTATCCTTATGAAAGATAGTAAAGGGTGACTTGGACAAAAGTACCTGCAACTCGCTCACTCTACGGGCTAATGTTAGAGCTACCAATAGAATGGTTTTAAAGGTTAAAAACCTTAAGGACATGAGGGTAAAGGTTCAAAAGGTGCACACATTGGACATTTTAGAACCAAATTAAGGTCCCAAACTGGAACAGAGATGGAGGGAACACATTGGTAACCCACTTTAGAAATTGTATCACTAGTGGGATTTTGAAGTATTAATATTCCTGATGAGCGCTTAAATATGGACAGTGCCACCAAATAGCCTTTAATAGCACCAATCTGGAGCTCCAGATTGGCTAAAGATAGCAGAAAAGATAAAACATCCAATGTTTTACATAGAAAAGGATCTACATTATTTTCTCTGCACTAGTTGCAGAATGTATTCCAACGGCAACGATACAAAGATTGTTGCTGGCCTTCTAGCCGAAAGCAAAATCTCCATTACGTCATCCGGGAGGTCCCAATCCTTGTAGCTCAGCCTTTCAGAAACCAAACATGATGGTTGAGTGTTTTGACGTCTGTATGGAGAACCCGATCCTCCTCTCGCGAGAGGTCCTCTCTTTGTGGAAGACGTATTGGAGGACAGATGGAAATGTAAGAGGGTCCGGGTAAAACATCCTCCTGACCCAATCCGGGGCAATTAGGATCATCTGTTTCTCAAACTCCTGATCACGTGAGGAATGACGGACTGGAGGAAACTCATACAGGAGTGGAAATTCCCAGTCCACCACAAACAAGTCTCCTTGAGGTCCTCTTTGTGGAAATTCCCTGCAGCAATACAGTTTGCACTTCCGTTTGACACCAGTCCCAAACAGATCCACTTGCGGGGATCCCCAAAGGGTGAAGATCTATTGAAGGACTTCCTGAGCTAGTTCCCACTCATTGGAGACTGCTCTGCCTGCTCAGAGCATCTGCCGCTGTGTTCTCTCCAGCTAGGTGCCGATAGGGAGATTCCTTCTTGAAATGCCCTTTACCAGAGCTGCATTGCCTCTCTGCACAGTGGTAGTGACCCTACACCTCTCTTGTTGAGGTAGTACATGGCCACTGTGTTGGCAATCATTATCAGGACAATCTTTCCCGTACATAGGGCAGAAAGGCCTTCAGCGCTAGTCTGATTGGCCTCAGCTCCAAAAGATTGATATGTAGTTTGGACTCCGATGGAGACCAACGACCGCTGACTATCAAATTGTTGGTGTGGACTCCCCACCCCGTGAGTGAGGCGTCCGTCACTACTGTTCACTCCAGTCATGGTTGCCAAAAAGGTCCTCCCTTCACAATGTTGTCCTTGCAGGCCCACCACAGAAGATCCAGTGAGACCCTGCTTGGAACCTGAAGTAGGTCCGACATCTTTCCTGAGAACTGGGACCATTGAGTTCTGAGAGCCCATGTAAGGGATCTCATTCTCAGACGGGTCTCTGGCACCAGAAAAAGGCAGGATGCCATGAAGCTGAGCAACCTAAAAAATTAAATTTAAAAACATTTTAAGTGAAGCCCTGAGGTGGAAATGGCTGCGGAAGCAAAGCTGTTTGGCGAGCGGCGAATAATGGCGTCTACCCAGTCCCCTGTGCTAAGGACCCGGCACAGAGGCGGCGTGATGGTGCGGTAGCTTCTGATGAGATAATGGCTACTCGACGACCTTCACGCCCACAGAAAGTAAGTGGCTATCACTCGTGCACCTCTGAAACTGTTGAGCACAACGAAGGTCTTATCCAAGCACATGAGGCACAGGCCCCCGAAAATGCAGCAATCAACATATCTAATCTACCCCCTCTCTGTGACAATGTGTTCGACACTGCATGTTTCACGCATGATGTTATTACAGGTCACGACATTACTCACGGGTGGCGCGGGGCGACAAATGAATGCCGCGCGCCGGACGTCGGTGAGCCCCTGCATGTGAGCGTGGGGCCTGGAGGTTGCGGGGTTCTTGGAGCCCCGCCGACTCGAGGCGGCGTTAGCGCCAGTGGCGAACCGTCTGGACACTGCTGTGGCGGTTCTCTCATCCCGGCACCTGACGCGGGGTGTGTTTGCTTGGCCGCCGCTCCCGGGAGCGATAACGCTGTGGGGGCGAGACTCGGAGCGCGTGAGTCTTTGAACTCGCGCGGCCGAGGCAGCCTACACTCCGTCACGGCTCGAGGCCTCGGAGAAGATGGAGCAGCTCCCTCTAGCAGTGAGCTCGCTGCAGAGCAGGATAATGATCAAGTGAAGGAACCGAATTCTGCCGAAAATCAGACCACTGGGCCATGGCCGGCCACTTATTCTCTTCCTATCTTACCCTGCGACGATGTGGGGCTCATTCTAAATGACTCTAGTACAATGATCACTGCGAGTCCTCCAGTGAGTGTAACCACGAGACTGACCACAGTGGGTTCGCATGAAGAAATCGTATATATTAATGCGAATGACCTTAGCAATCAACATAGCATTTTCAACTCAAGTTTGCACGACTGTGATCGTAACTGCGTTCTTAACTTGGAGCACGGTACAAGGGGCGAGCCAGAGGCACGCAATTCAATGCTCGCAAGAAGAGACTCCCTTGGGGTAGTGAACAACGTTCTTCAGAACTTATCGCTCTTGAACAAAATGTGCGCCAGTAAGGCATCTAAAGAGCCGAACCTTTCAGCCGAAACGAAAGCAAAATCTGCAGTGAAACGCAATAACAGCCAGCTGTTGGGGGCAACCTCTGACATATGGCCTGACTCGTGTTACAAACGGTTAAAATCAACCGATCAATCCTTAAAGGCCGACTCGAGGCACGAGACATCTGAATTACATTTGACTTCCCAAAAAAGACTTGCCACCTCTAAATGGAAGTCCTATGGAGCCATCGATGAATCTGATGGCAACGAATATTCTTCACATAACGATTCTATGGATTCTTCATTAATGGAACGCCCATTTCCGAAAATCCGTCGTGACAAGGAGCCACATGTGACTAGACCTGCTGAGTCTCAACCCAATTCATCTTGTACAACTCTGCCGACGATGTCTTCTGCAACGGAAATACAAGCCCTTTTCATGGCCTCTTTGTCGATTTCATTGGCCCCGTTTATGAAACTGTACGAAAATATACATGAAGCCACTAAGGACTTAACAACGGTGGTCGCAATGATGAGTTCCAAATTAACTCAGATAGAAAAAACTTGCGACCGCTCGTATGTCGAGCAACATGAGTGCCTTAAAAGACTGGAAGGAGCGTTTGTCTTGTTAAACGAGTGCAAGAGAACCGACTCCTCTGACAAAAGACTGTTCGCCGAAGTGGCGCGAGAGACCCTTGCCCTATTTAAACATGACATCAAAAATGTAGGTAGGCGGTTGTCTGAAGAGTGCCCATGTGGCAAGTTCACTAGCATGAAAGATAAACCTCAGGTTGACCAAGACCTTACTAGGGCATCAAAACAACAGCATTCATCAATTGATGCTGCTCCAAACCAAGATCCTCTTCGCTCTCAGTCGTCACAATCGACGCATAACTCCTTAGTGGGAGTGGATCTTGTTCTGGCACCTGTAAAGGCCCTTGGAGTCCCTCACGACACAGGGCTCATGATTGTTTCACCTACTTCAATCACTGGGCCTTGCTCATCGGTCATTCCGTTTGTACCAAACAGTGTCAATTTGTCATTTAACACAGCATTTGAGCAAGCCAGATGCGCTGACAATAAGGCTTCCGTTGACCCCCAAACGGCTTCTCCTTCGGGCATTGGTTCTGCAACTGAAGCAACTGCAGAAGTTGCGATTATCCCCGCAAATGTAAGTTTACCCAAGGTCTTTTCCGTTTTTACAGGATCCTCTAATGGTACAGGGAATCTGGCGACTTCTTCTTTAAACTCAAAACTCGCTGTAACCAGTAAGAAACCGAAGAACCAAAAGACAAAGAAAAATGTCTCAAATGGATCTCAAAAATTCTTACGCAACATAAAAATGGTACAGGCCGTTTCTATTGACTCGGTCAAAACTTTAACGGCTCAAGCTCCAGCTACGAGTAACGCCATAATATCACAAAAAAGTGCTCATTCGATTTCGGCCAAACAATCTTAATTAAAGAATACTAAGCCGTCTGAGGACGACCTAACTGAAATCCTGGACTTCTCAACTTACGATGACCCAGAATTTGTAGAGTTAGAACCTGTCTCACCCACAAGCTTTGATGTGCCCCTAATCACTGTGCCATTACCTAAAGTTGATCCGATTCAATGTTTGGAGAAACCTGTACCATCATTGGACAAAGTTGCTTCTAATACTGTAATAACAAATCAGCCTTGTACTAAGGAGGTTACTGGTAACAATTCTACATTCAAACACAAGTCCTACGAAAGACACTGTGAACTGATTGAAGCTTGTGATAATTCGAACTCTATGCGTCTGCCAACAGTCAGTCCTGTGTTTATGACCATGGCCGATAAGCGGAATTTTTGCATAGCTCAGGCTCAAATCAGCAGACCAGGGGGACCCTTGGCATTGTCATGCCCTTCGATCAAAACAGATAAAAATAAGGAGCCCGTAAGGACTCTGCTGGAATGTGTTGAGGACGATCACCTTGGAACCAATCGAAGAAGATTAAAAGAATTGGTGGTTGATAGACGTCCTCAAACTTTACACGATAAGGTTCTAAAATCAGCGCTGAATAAAGTCCGCATATATAAGCTGGCAATCGAGAGCCTGGAACCAATTGAGAATCTGATCTTGAATCGAAGAACGGTTCTTCAGTTACTTCATCTCGTACCAAGTCTACGTGCAATTTCCTCGAACGACATAAAAGTCGTGGAGTTTCCAGCTGAAGGCACGAATGACAAGGTGTTGCTTCACTTTACATCGAACCTTCTGATTAACTCAATATTAGAAGAAAACGTAGCATTGTTTTCATTAGGCTTCGATGTCTACAATCTGAACGACTCTGATGTGCCACCACAATACTCCAGTGGAGTGCTCAATAATGGAAAGGATGCACCTTCGATTGCTGTTGCAGTACCAACGCTGTCGAAAGATGTGCCAATAAGGACTCTGGAAGGGTCATTTCACTTGACAAACACCCGTATTCAAAGCTTCAACCAATCACCGTGCCGGCCAAGGACTCCTCAATTGCCATCTAGCGAGGTTACTGCTAAATGCGATGGCTCCAATGCTCAAATAAGAATTACAATTAAAAGAAAGGATTCGTTCAACGGAACTCTCAATGAGTGTCAGCATTTCATAACACCTGCAGCTGAAAATCAAGAATGGAATTGGCTTGCTGGGGCGTTAAATGTCAAAAAGAGCCAATAACGCCAGGACTCTAAAGCACTTACGGTTTGCTCTGTTGCCTCCTGGAACACTCGAGGGTTTTTTCACCTGTTTAACAAACCTTGGTTAGAAAATCTTCAAATTGTGTGTCTACAGGAAACATGGCTAAGTGAATTACCACTCATAGCGGACTTCGAGTCTGTAATAAATCCGGCCATAAAAGCTAAGTTGGGTCGCCCTATGTCAGGGCTTTTAACGATGGTCAGAAGGAATTCTGGCTGGCGCGTCACAAATTCCGTTAATCACTCTCCATATATTCAGGAAACCACCATTGAAAATTTAGGGAGACGGGACTTGCAGAAGGACATGATTATAATATTGAACGTATATTGGAACCACCTACGTGCCGGTAAAATGGAGTTCATTGACCAAATAACCGGCGTTATTGATCATCTGATGGAACATTCAGACTCTCCAAAGATTCTTCTGTGCGGCGACTTAAACATCGATCTATGTAAGGATCCACAGTCAGCCCAAAACTCACTGGCACAGGCTTGGATAACAAATGAAGCTACGTAACTTTCAGATGCTGAATGGCAACACTCGCGGCGACCTACCATCTAGGCAAACATGGCACCGTATGGATTCATCCTCAACAATCGACTATATGTTCGCATCCGAAGCTTTACATCCGAGGATTCAATCGTTGAGGATTTGTGAAAAAGATCATAGCGACCACAACATGCTGCTCATGGAATTTGTATCAATCAGCACCATTCAAAGAACAAAATGGACTCATAAGCTCGAGGTTGAATCTAACAGGGTTCGCTTAAGACTAGAGGAGAGCGAAGTTAAGGGGGTGATGCTCCAGTATTGTCATCTGAGTGCTGACCTTGAATATGAACATCTTTTGACACAATTCAAAACGGTAAAAGTGGGTTCCAAAAACCCCAACATGGTCCGTGCCCACCACTTTGATATTGAGATATTGACGAAAAAACGAACGATGCGCACAGCCATAAGGAGAGCTAAGGCTCTCGACAGGGTCTCTCGTAAACTAGAAATAAAGGCGGCAAAGCAAAAATACAAAAATTGGTTGAAAATGCACAAATACACACAAGTGCAAAACGACGCAGAACAGATGTTAAATACTCTAAAAAACAAAAACACGAGTGATTTTTGGAGACTCATTAACAACTTTCAGGCTCCTCAATTGGCACTACAGTCCAGCATGGTTTCAGAAGAAACCTGGATTAATCATTTTGAAACCTTATATAAAGATAAAATCCCTGAGATTACCACCTTGGGATTAACCGCGAATCCATGGAATTTGACGTTTCCAAGAGAAGAGATAGTGTCTATTATTAACAAAGCAAAAAAATCAAGAGCTCCTGGACCGGATGGGCTCTCCAATTTCACGATCAAACAGCCTGAGCCATGGGCGTCCATATGCGTAACTCTATTTGATAGGATTTGTAAATCCCAAAAAACTCAGAAATCCTGGAAATCTGCGGTTATTGTCCCAATATTTAAGAAAGGAGACAGATCTTGCCCAAAGAATTATCGTCCTGTGGCTTTACTTGACAGTTTGGGGAAAATCTATGCCACAATATTACAACACAAACTGGTGTTATGAGTAAATGTTATGAGTAAATGGCAAATGAGTCTAATCACGTAGATAAAAGACAATCAGGTTTCGTAAAGCAAGTGGGCTGCTCTCTAAATTTGTTAGTCCTAAATTTGATGAAAATGGAAGCATTAAAATCTAAATCTAAGGTCTACTTGGCCTTTATCGACTTCTCTTGTGCCTTCGACACCATTGACAGGTCCCGCTTGTGGTCAAAACTGCAAAGTTGGGGATGTCCAGTCGACTTAATGGCAGCAATTCGCGAATTGCACTCTGAAACCTCCATAAAAATCCGGTTGGATCAATCTGGAAACGTAACAACCCCAATTAATACCTATAAAGGGGTAAAGCAAGGTTGTCCCTTAGCAGCTGCAATATTCAGTCTATTTATCTCCGATATTGGATTGGCAATCAACGCCGTAAGATCCTTTCCGCCGAAGATTGGAAAGACCTGCTTAAGTTGGCTGTTATATGCCGACGATCTTGTTCTTATGGATCTAACTCCCGTAGGCTTGCAGAGGAAACTGAACGCAGAATATGTTGCATTAAACCACTTGGTAATAAACACAAAAAAGTGTGAAATTATGGTGTTAAAAAATCTTAACAGCGGAAGACAAAACAAGAAAAGTCAACCAAGATGGTATTTGGGTAGTGACACCATTCAGACATCTCTGAATGTAAAATATCTTGGAATGTTACTAAATTCATCAGTCAACGAAGGCCCATGGATAACTGAAAATAAAAGGAAATGTAAACAATTGGCTAGTCAAGCAGTCATCATACAGAACAAATATGGGAAATTTTCACTAAAACCTGTTCTTGCCTTTTACCATCAGAAGGTAATCCCAGTGTTACTATATGGCGCGGAAAACGCCTTGGGTTGCAGTTATGACACATGGTCTTCGCTGGAGCATTGCTTTTGGTCGAAGGTACTGGCGTTGCCTAGGGGTATTGCAACAGCTTGTGTGAGGTACGAACTTTCGCTTATCTCGTTACACGCAAGGGTCTGCTGGGCCCTAATAAGCTTATTTCGAAAATCACGCCAGCGTGAGCACATTTCACAATTTGACATCTTTCACGACCCATCATCGGCAAATAACAGCATGTTATCATTATGGTCGAAAAGATGCGAAGATATCTTAAGTATTCACGGAATCAGCATGGATCAGCTGCAGAACGACCCGAACGCTGCTAAATTAAAAATCTGGCGTGCGGACTGGGAACAAACTTGTACTCAACGCACTACAGCTTCCATGATGAAGGACGCCCCGCTCGAGACAAGGCCTTTTAACATCTTACAACGTTACATTGAATTATTTCCAGGCCCACAGGCACGAAGAGCGTTCATGCTGATGCGGCTGAATGCATTTAAAACTAGTGAACGGCTGGTGTCTTGGCGAGCAAATAAAGTTGCATCCTTGAAGTGTAGAATATGCACTAAAGACAAGGAAACCCTAAAGCACTTGGTGCTATTTTGCACTAAACTTCGCTCTGAAAGGACAATTCATCTGGGGCCTTGGGGAGCAAATTACCCCTCCCGTTGTGCGGATGATTGGTGGGCTTCTATGTTTCAAGGATGTGACAGGAAGCTGATATTACCATTAACCCGATTTCTGATGTTAATTGAAAATCGACTGAACTCACTGTCGGTTGACGTTCAAGGATGACAATGGCTTGTATAGTTGTCTGCGAGCTTGGGAGGGGTATTGCTAAGCGATTGCTAAGGGATTGTTAAGGGATTGTTAACGGACATTTTTCTCTTGATGAAGTCCAGTGTTTGTTTGTAAACATTTTAAAGGTTTGTAATAAACCGATAAAAATAAAAAAAAAAATAATAAAAAAAAATGATTAAGGCCGGAAGACACTGGGCACTTTGAAATTTGGTGACCATCTATAGAATGTCTTGAGCCCTCACCTCGGGTGGCAAGCTCTTTCCCAAGGATGTATCCAGAACAGCTCAGATGAATTAGAGTTTGAGAAGTTATCATATGGGACTTCTTGTAATTGAGGGAGAAGCCCAGTCTGTGACAAGAGTGGCAAGCGACGTTGAGATGATTCACAACTTGTTTGGGAGAACACGCCCTGATCAGCCAATCGTCCAAGTAGAGGTAGACTTTAATCCCTTCTCCCGAGACTTGCCACCACTACCGCCATCAGTTTGGTGAAAACCCTTGCGGCGGCGGTCAGCCCAAATGGCAGAACTCAAAATTGATAATGAGTACCGCCAACCTCAGGTATTTTCTGTGCTGGAGATGGATTGGCACATGAAAATAAGCATCCCGAAGGTCCAATGACACCATTCAATCCTTGAGCGGAGGGCCTGAAGGATCTGAGAAAGTGTGACCAACTTGAACTTGTCCTTCCTGAGGAACTTGTTCAAGTATCTCAAGTCCAAGATGGGTCTCAGTCCTCTGTCCTTTCTGGATTTAGGAAATCAGGGGAATACCAATCCTTGTTCCTCTCCGCTACAGGCGCCGAAGTCTCTGTATAAAAGGAAAGCAGTAACCGTGGGCTACAGTTACCAAAGCCCAAGCATCCAAATTAATGTCTTGCCATTCTTCTAGATGCAGAGACAGTCTGCCTCCCACTGGTGAACTGTGACTCAAGACCTCAGAGGTTTTGAGGCGGCTGATGCAGTGGCAGATAAGGATTCCCCTGCCCCAGCTAGCTTTGCGCCTCTTCCTCGTCCACTACGAGGAAATCTTCTTTGGCCCCTTTGACCAGCCATTCCTCTCGCCTTCCCAACTGAGGAGTAGAAGCAAAAAGATCTACCCCTCAAAGGTTGTCCACTAGGTCAAAAAGGCTGAGGTTGCCTAATAGCGGCACCTAAAGATTTGGCTGCCGCCTTCAAGGTCTGCAACTTCTGAAGACTCTCGTCAGCCTTGTTCCCAAAAAGGTGAGACCCATCAAAGGGCATGTTGAGAAGTCTGGATTGCACATCCGGTGCAAAACCAAACTTCAGCAACCAGGCAAACCTGCGCATAACGGTGCTTGTAGCCAAGGGTATGCTGATGCAGTCAGCAGAATCCAGCCCCGACTGAAGAGACACACATGGCTTCTTTGCAGTCTATGGCTAAGAACCAGTCGCTTTCATTCCCTTCGGAAATGTGCTCTACCGCCATAGAACTGCAGTCCCATAGAGTGAACGTAAATTTTGCAAGGACACATGTGGAGTTTGCAGATTTGAGGGTCATACTCCTTGCAGAAAATAACGTTCTTGCCCATCCATCTACTCTTTTGTCGACCCTATCTGGAGGGATGGTAGGTTAAGCTGCTTGCTTAAATGTTGCAGTAGCTGCCTGAACCACGGGGTGTTTTGACAGGTAGTCGGGGTCACTACTAGAAGGGCGGTACTTTTTGGTCAAGTTTTTCTTCACAGCCGGATTGGTTTCCGGTGTTCCCAATTCGTCGCCACCCTTTTTGCAAGGCAAGATGAAACGGTAGAACAAGTTACTTTCTTACCTGGTAACGTTCTTTCGATGGGATGGTCCGACGACGTATTGCATATCTATGACATGTAATCACCACAGCTGTGCTGCTTCGGAAACTTTTTTCGGCGTCTGCGTCCTGCGTCGATGACGTCGATGCGCCGTCGTCGAGGGCCTCCTCCGACGTCCGACGTCATCCGATGTGATAAGTAGGACGCACGACGCCCGTAGCCTCAGTTGTAGTTTTTTCCCCCAGAACGTGTGACACTAGTCAACTGCCAGTCAGACACAAAGCCTTGCGGAACGTAAGCTGCAATCGCAAAAGAAATTCTGCAGCGGGGAAGGCAGGGCGGGAGCGATATGGAATACGTCGTCGGACCATCCCATCGAAAGAATGTTACCAGGTAAGAAAGTAACTTGTTCTTCGAGGGGATTGGGTCCTCCGACGTATTCCATATCTATGACAGACTCCCAAAGCAGTACCAGAGCAAGGAGGAGGGAAAGAATTTAGAATCAAAATTTAGAATAGCCAATCAAATAGCAGAGCAAAGGACCGCCTTGCCAAAGGCCAGATCCTGTGCTCGGATGGAATCGAGGGAATAGTGACGTACAAATGTATGTACTGAAGCCCAGGTGGCTGCATCACAGATGTTGCGAATAGGAACACCCCTCTGCAGGGCAGTAGACGCAGCCATACCCCTGGTAGAATGGGCCTGCAAGCCAGCCGGTGGGTCCTTACCCGCCAAGCGGTAGCACTCCGAGATGGCCAAAATAATCCAGCGAGACAAAGTCTGTTTCGTCACAGCTTGCCCCCAAACGCTTTCCAACGAAACCAATAAAGAGTTGATCGTCCACTCTGACCCGGGACATGCGTGAAACATAAAAGCTTAAAGCTCTCCTAGGATCAAGCCTATGGAGCCTCTCCTCTTCCTTACCAGGATGCGGAGGAGGATAGAATGCCGGAAGAACAACCTTCTGGGCCAAATGAAATTCCGTCACTACCTTCGGAAGAAAAGAAGGACGAACTAGAAGGACAACCCTGTCCTTGTGAAATACAGTGAAGGGAGGCTTACCTGAAAGTGCCTGTAACTCACTCACTCTGCGAGCGGAAGTAACCGCAACTAAAAACACAGTTTTCAGAGTTAACAGCCTCAAAGGGCAAGAATGCAAAGGCTCAAACGGAGCACCCATAAGAAACTTAAGAACAAGGTTTAAATCCCAACCGGGCACCAGGAAAGGTGACGGAGGGAACACATTAGTGAGCCCTTTCAGAAACTGTGAAATCAAAGGGATTTTAAAGTAAGAACACTCTTCAGACGAGCGCTTAAAGATGGACAGCGCCGCCAGGTAACCTTTAACGGTACCCACTTGCAAGCCCCTGTGGGCCAAAGAAAGTAAAAAGGACAGAACCATGGGGATGTCACATGCAAAAGGATCCACATTCTGAACTCTGCACCAGTCGCAGAACTTACGCCAACGGCAACGGTACAGCGACTTTGTTGCTGGCCTTCGGGTCGAAAGCAACACCTCTATCACGTCCTCAGGGAGGTCCCAATCCTTATACCTCAACCTTTCAGAAGCCAAGCGTGAAGGTTGAGGTATCTGACCTCTGGATGGAGAACCTGACCTCCCTCCCGTGAGAGCAGATCGTCTCGGTAGGGAAGACGACGTGGAGGGCAGATGGATAAGTCGAGAAGGTCCGGGTACCACGTCCTCCGAGCCCACGCCGGGGCAATGAGGATCATCCGGGAACCGAACTTCCGTAACCTCCGCAGCACTTGCGGGATGACGGGGACTGGAGGAAACGCGTACAGCAGCGGGAATGACCACTCCACCACAAACGCGTCTCCTAAGGCTCCTTTTGGAGGAAATTCCCGCAAGCAAAACCTTTCGCACTTCCGGTTGACACTGGAGGCGAAGAGATCCACTTGAGGGGTCCCCCAAAGGGCGAAGATCTCCAGGAGAATCTCCTGAGCCACCTCCCACTCGTGAGAGATTGCTCTCTGCCTGCTCAGAGCGTCCGCCGTCACGTTCTCGTCTCCGGCCAGATGAACTGCCGAGATCGAAACTTCCTGCTGGATGGCCCAGAACTCGAGCTGCATCGCCTCCCTGCACAGAGGAAGTGACCCTGCCCCCCCCTTTTTGTTGAGGTAGTGCATGGCCACTGTATTGTCCGTCAGGATCAGGACACTCTTTCCTCGCACAGTCGGCAGAAAAGCCTTCAGGGCTAGCCTGATGGCCCTCAGCTCCAAAAGATTGATATGGAGTCTGGACTCCGACGGAGACCAACGACCGCTGACTGTCAGCCCGTTGGCATGAGCTCCCCATCCCGTGAGGGATGCATCCATCACGATCGTCACCTCCGGCCAGGGAAGCCAAAATGGAGCCCCCTTCATCAAGTTGCCTTCGACGGCCCACCACAGAAGATCCCGGGCGACCGAGGGCAGCACCTGAACTGGGTCCGACATCCTGCCGGAGGACTGCGACCATTGCGTCTTGAGTGCCCACTGCAAAGATCTCATCCGCAGGCGAGCCTCTGGCACCAGAAGAATGCAGGATGCCATGAGGCCGAGCAACCTCAAGAACTCGAACGCAGGGAGCGTCTGGGCATGCTGAAACTTGTGCACCATCTGCTGAATGTGAAGAGCCCTCACCTGGGGAGGAAAACACTGCACCAGGGAAGTGTCGAGCACTGCTCCGATGTACTGGAGCCGCTGTGTTGGCGTCAAATGGGACTTCTTTAAATTGAGGGAGAAGCCCAGCCTGTGAAGGGAGCGGCAGGTGACGGACAGATGATCCAGGACTTGCTCGGGAGAGCTCCCCCTGATCAACCAATCGTCCAGGTAGGGGTAGACGTGAATCCCCCCTTGCCTGAGATGCGCTGCCACCACCACCATGAGCTTGGTGAAAACCCTCGGGGCGGAGGTCAATCCGAGCGGCAGGACCCGAAACTGAAAGTGCGAGTCGCCAACCGCGAACCTCAGGTACTTCTTGTGCTTGGGATGGATCGGCACATGGAAGTAAGCATCCTTGAGGTCGAGTGACACCAACCAGTCCTGAAGCTGAAGGGCCTGGAGGACTTGAGAGAGAGTAACCATCTTGAACTTGTCCTTCCTGAGGAGTTTGTTCAAACCGCGCAAGTCCATGATGGGTCTCAATCCCCCGTCTTTCTTCGAAATCAAAAAAATAAGGGGAATACCATCCCTTGTTCCTCTCCGCTACAGGCACCAGTTCTATGGCGCCTTTCTCCAGCAGGGCTTGAATTTCCTGCGCAAGGAGCGGATCCGGACTCTGCAAAGAGAGGTTCCCCGGTGGATTGTCGCGAGGCCTGTGCCGAAAGGGAAGACAGTAGCAGTGGGTTATGATCTCCAGAACCCACACATCTGAAGTAACGGCTTGCCACTCTACAAGATGCTGCGCCAGCCTTCCCCCAACCGGCGAACCATGGGACATGGCCTCACGACTGAGCGGGAGCGGCTGCGGCGTTACCTGAGGGCAAAGAGGCAACTGCCCGAGCGGCCTTGGCACCACGGGTACCGTCGTCCACCTCTGGTACCCCTGCGTTGGCCTCTGACTGCCAGCTCCTCTCGCTTTACTGAAGGATGAGTAATAGCGAAAGGAACCACCCCTCCACTGCTGTCCCCTAGGACGAAAAGGCGGAGGTTGGCGAACTGCAGCACCCAACGACTTCGCTGCAGCTTTTGAGGTCTGCAACCTCTCAAGGCTCTCGTCAGCCTTGCTGCCAAAAAGGCGTTCACCATCAAAGGGCATGTTGAGGAGCCGGGACTGCACATCAGGAGCAAACCCCGACTTCCGCAACCACGCAAACCTGCGTATCACGGTGCTCGCCGCCATGGACCTACTGACGCATTCAGCTAAATCCAAACCCGACTGAACGGACTCTCACATGGCATCCTTACCATCCTGGACCATAGCAAGGAAACCATCCCGTTCGTCCCCTTCGGGAATATGTTCAGCCGCCAACGCAACACAGTTCCACAGAGTGTGTGTGAAACGAGACAAGGCACAAATGGAGTAGGCCGCCTGAAGCGCCATACCACCAGAAGAAAACACTTTCTTCGCCCAGCCATCAAAACGTTTGTCGTCCCCATCAGGAGGTATGGTAGGGTACGACGCCTGCTTTGCCGGGGCCGCCTGCACCACCAAACTCTCCGGAGTGGGGTGCCTGGTCAAGTAGCAGGGGTCGCTACTGGCTGGACGGTATTTTCACGACAAGGATCTGCCCACCGCCGGGAGACTCTCCGGAGCAGTCCAAGCCGCCCCCACCCTTCTCTGTAAAGCCATATGGAACGGCAGTACCGGGTCAGTTGGGGGACCAACATCAAGGATGTCCGTCAGATCATCCTGCACAAACTCCCCTGGGGGAGCAGACCATCCCAAGTACTCAGAAACCCTAGCCATAAGGCGCCGGTACGAGGAATCGGCATGAGAGCCAGGCTCAGGCCTACAGAGAGGTGTCCAGTCCACTGGCATCATGCAGTGACTGTCTCAAATCGTCAAACTGACTATGGCCCGAGACAATTTCATCTGGAACCTGACTAGGAACCAGGCCATCAGAATCCTCATCCGCCTCTGAAATATAGTCCAGGTGGCGAAAAGAAGGCACCCGAGAGTGCTTGCTCTTAACCAGAGCCTTCCTAGGGGGTTCTCCCGTGCCACGGGGTACCTCCGACACGAAAGGCGTCGATGGCGTCGAGCGAATCGGCACCGGCGTCGAGAGGATCGGCGCCGAGGAAATCGGCGTCGACGTCAGAAGCAGCGCCTCCAGCATCGGCGGCGTTGACACAGCCCTCGAGGCCGGAGCCCCGAGCATGTCCCTCGACGACCCGAGCGTCGACGGCCTCGACGACTTCCTCGAAGCCGGAGCCTCGAGAAAGCCTGTCGACGCCCTCGACGCCTCAGACGTCGATGTCTTCCTCGAAGACCTCACAGGTGCGCACGGTCTCGAACGCGTCGAGGACCGGGACCTGGAACGGGTACGGCGAGAACGAGTCTCCTTGTCCGAACGGGACCTCTCCCGTGACTCGTGCCGACAACTCATGCGAGCGGTGTCTCTCGACCTCTCACGACCAACCCCACTCGGGGGTGCGGACGGCTTAGTACCCTGCGACTCAAGAATCGCCAGCATTGTCTTCCCGAAGGAAGCCCATTCCTCCGGCGTCGCACGGCTGATGGGGTAAGCAACGTGCCGGGCAGAGTCCTCCGAGGAGGACCTGGAAGACGACCGGTGTCGGCGCTTCCGAGAACGCCTCGAAGAGGCTGAGGAGTGGCGAGACCGACTCCTAGAAGGAGACCCACGAGACTTCCGACGATGACGCGGAGAGTCACCCCTCGAATCATCCGTCGAAAGCCCCGCAGACTTCGACTTCCTGGGCTTGGACACCCGACCTACCGACAACTTCTTCTTACGTTCGCGTAAGGCTTTGGACGTGAGCGACTGGCAGTCGATACAGTCATCCGTGTCGTGGGCCTCCCCGAGGCACCAGAGGCAGGCGTCGTGCGAGTCAGTCACCGACATCTTGGACCCACACTCCCCGCACTTCTTGAAACCCGGACGCGGGGTCGAAGACGAAGTAGAAGACATCTTCACACGAAGGATTTGCACAAAACGAACAGGTTCGAAGAACCGAGAAGAACAGAACTCCAAAGAGTCGAGGCGTGAACCGAGAATCACGAAGCAACACGTTCGCGGAAAAAACGGAACTGAGGCTACGGGCGTCGTGCGTCCTACTTATCACATCGGATGACGTCGGAGGAGGCCCTCGACGACGGCGCATCGACGTCATCGACGCAGGACGCAGAAAAAAGTTTCCGAAGCAGCACAGCTGTGGTGATTACATGTCATAGATATGGAATACGTCGGAGGACCCAATCCCCTCGAAATATAGGATCTGACTGAGGACCCTTATCTAGGATGTCTGTTAGATCTTCCTGTCCGAATGGCAAAAGAGGCCTACTCCACTCCATGTAGTCACTAGCTTGAACATGAGTTGTCTGTATGATGCATCAGCATGCTCACCAGCCTCTGGTCTCCCAAACACCAACTCGAATGAAGTGTCCACCCCACTAGCTGTCTGTAGGTTATCAGAGGTCTCTTAACCTCGACTCCTCTGCTATAAAACTCTCTGGTACATTTGACGTACCAAATTGGAGGCCAAATTGAGCCTAGTCATCAGAGTTCATTCTCCTCATATATAGAAGAGACTTAAAGTTGGTAGAGGTACATAGGTCTGATCAGGTATGAGAGGTTTTAAGTATGATGTTTTCTAAACACTGGTTTCAAAACGAGGAGGCGTCAAAAAAGTTTTCATTGGCGCCATAGGCTTTAGTCAGACCCTCTAGCTTATAGCGATTTTGCGATCCTGCAAAATGCTGCAATAAAGGCTGTTAGCTTTAAAAAAGGGCAAACTCCTAAAAATGGCTCTTATTGCAAAAACAACCATTTAAAAAAAAAAAAAAAAGACACAGGGTAAGGGTCTCCAAAATTAATTTGACGCAAGAAATGAAATGCGCAAGCATATCTAATCACTTACGCCCAAAGAAAGGTAGCCCAATGCGCTATGGCACTATGAAAAAGACCAATGGGCGCATCTTATATGCACCCATTCAGATGGCCCATTTCATCCTTTGTGCGAATCAGGGTCTGTTTCTGCACATTTAAAAGCGCATCCCAAATTTACAAATAAGACATGCTTTTAAATGTGCAGAAACTGTAGGGATCCCTATGCGTCTAGTTCGAATAGGCACACAGTGGGTGCCACTGCATGATAGGGTCTTCCTGACAGTCACTTATTTTTTTTTATGACAGCAGTTATTACCCGCCGTTATCTCATTTGCATTTCTGTTCCTCAAATAGGATAGAAATGTGTTTCTTGGGGTCGCATTTTACAGGGGTAGGCACCTTAAAAGGGCCGTCACAGAGAAACGTGCTGGGAGCCTGTAAGACATTGTCGGGAGAGCACTTCCAACACAAAAGGTGGGTGTCCAGCGGCCAGTACATCATTTGTGCCACAGCTCAGCCATGTGGAAATGAGCAGGTGACCTGCTAATGTCTCAAAAAATGGGTCATCTAAACATAGCTTATCCTCTGCTTTTTTTTGGATGCCCCATTTTTTGAGGATATGGGCCTAAATCTACATTTAAAAAAACGTAAAAATAGTCAAAATATGAGAGGGACAAGAGAGACAGGGGGTGGGGGGTGATGGGTGTGATGTTGAGTGGTAAGCAAGAAAGTAGAGAGGAGCACTGGGTCAGAGGGGGAAGCTGTGGGCAAGAGAGCAGAGAAGCAATGGGGCGGTGAGCCAGACATCAGAGAATGAGCAGCGGCCCAGAAATCAGAGAGGGAGTAACGATACAGAAACTAGAGGTGAGCTTGGGCTCAGGGAGAACAATGGGCCAAAAAGCAGAGGAAGCAGTTGGCCGGAAAGAGACAGTGAGCTGCAGATTGAGAGTAAGGATGAGGGAAGAGTGACAGAATGTGAGAAAGAATGCAAGATGCAGAAGCATAAAAGAATGAAGCACTGTACACGTGGGAGGAATTGGGGAGCACAAGGTGCGATTATGATTTGGAATGTAGCAGGGGCCGGGGAGAGCAAATTGTGACTTGACAGTGTGACAAAGCACAAAAGCATGTCTATGCCAGAGTGAGATGTTCGGGAACCTAAGTTGTGATGGGGAATTGGTGGGACGTGTGAGGTGTGTTGGAGAGAGAGAGGTCAGGGGATTGTGTTTGGAGAACATAGAACAGGGATATTTTCAGCATTACAACTGATAACTATCAATGCTGTCAATAAGATTAAATAGGCATGCACATTAAGCCAAAAACATAGCCAAAACAAACACTTTTCTGCCAAGCCAGAGCTATCTGGACTCTTCCTTTTAAATTGATACAAAAGGTGAACAGGATGACACCCTGGCTCTCTTGTAGACTTTGACACTGCCTCTTTCTTGCAATGTGCCAATCTTACACCCGCCAGTCAATAAAAAATGGCCCGTAAAAATGCCACAATAAATGATTTCATGCTGCAAAATTTGCCATTTCATGCCGCAATAGCCTGGAGGGTCTGTTTAGTGGAGCGCTCGGAGTCGAGTGCGCAGCTGGCAATGATGGCACAGCTGGAGTCGATGCCTTCAGCGAAGTCAAGGGCTTGGCTGGTGTTGAAGTGCCACCGGCGAAGGCGTCGATTATGTCGACAACCTTGACCTATGCTTTTGGCTCAAGTGATCCTTCGATGTTCTATCAACGGATGAAGGTCCCGGGCTAGAAGTCGTGCAGGATTTAGGTTGTGCACTTTCCTTCCTGGCTTTTTTTGAAGGCGTGGTAGGAACATGGCTTGCAGGCTTCTGTTTTTCAAATATTTTGAGCATCTCTGCTCCGATTCCTCCCACTCGGCCTGAGTGGATATTTTAGTTGGGCAAGATACCCTCTCTCTGGGAAACGTCCGATGAAGTTGAAGGCAGCGACCTATGGTGCCTTCTCCTAGACTTCTTCCGAGGACGATGAGGAATGGTGCGAGCTACTCTACCGCCTAACCACCTTCCTCAGAGGAGAGCCGCCTCTCGACTCGGTTCAAGGTTTCTTGGCCAGGGTAGGAGATTTAGGGACTCGACCTACCTTCGATTTCTCCTTTCGTTCCTTCAAGGCTTTTCCGGTCATCGACTGGCACTTGGAGCAGTCTGAGGTCACCATGTCACCAACATACGATGAGGATCGGTCAATGACATTTTCGACCCACAATTACGAGACATTTGAACATTTTCTTCGATTTTCTTTTGAAATAACAGTCGTCACAAAAGTGAAGCAGCGTGCCGTATTTCTCAAAGCTAAAGCTATTGTGGAAAAACTGAACCCAGCGCCGCTGTGCGTGCTATATATGCATTCAATGACATCATCCTCGAGATGGAGGCCCTCAAGGGATATCAAGTCAACGCCATTGACGCACAGCGGCCTCCGCCGAAAAAGAAATTCTGAAGCAGCTGAAGCCGGATAGCGAATATCACATACGAGGAATACGTGGGAGGAGACACACTGAAGAGGCCCCTAAGGGACCCTCGGATGTGGAAACAAGGCACAGTCACCACACACGAATAGATATGCCAAACAGGAGGTTCTGTTCCCAAAATGTAGGTTTATTGCAATACAAAAGAGTCCCAGTTGGCCAAGTGGTCCCACGCCCCGCGACGTGCGTCTAACAGACCTCGGGGGACGCAAGAGCGTGCGAGACGTATATCAGTTACATATATACAAACGGAGCACCTTACAATCAGCAATGACACATTCGATGGCACCCTCAATTCATTTCCCTTTGAATTAGAGGCGATGATTGACCATCGTGACAAATATGACACCTTAGACCACCATATTTATTAACAGTTTGCTATCTCCAGTTTTACAGACACCATTCTTTGTTTGCGAGAACACAGCGTTTCTGTTTTTCATGGGCAAGCTGCGCGTAGGAGACTGGCACATACCAGGCCTCACTATCTCTAAGTTTCGATTCTCGCTCTAGAAGTTAGCCCGCTCTCCGGGGCCTCACTGGGCTCAGAAAGGGGGGCCGTAAAGAAGATCATAATTCAACTCTTTGAATGCTAGTTTCGTACATTGCTATTCTTTCAGGAGACTCGCTGGCATTCGTGTACTGATTAAATGCCTTGCTCCCTGCATTCAAGGATACGTGAGGGAGGGAATCGGGCATGTCTGTCTGGCTCTCCAGTGTAATGTTTCAACATGTTTCTTAGCCTTGGACCATTGAAGCGAAATAATATCTACAGCAAAGCAGTTTTACATGAGGCAAAGTGGCAACATTAGAGAGAGCAGAGAGAAAACAAAATGGCGATTCTGGTTATCTTAAAATGGCTTCACTCTAGTTGAACTAATAGCTACGTAATAACTAATGACTAATGAATATATATTCTTACACTGTAAATGAGGCGGTTGGTCTTCGGCCAACCAATTATCATCCATTTCCGGACCCTCAAGGGGTGTTTGGTGTTTTCTGGACTGACAACTCTATATGAAATACTATCTTTAAACCCAGCTCGATTCACAGTAAGGGGTAGTTCAGTAAAAGGGATGGTTTAAATGTTAGGGACAGGAAGTTCAGACAATAATCCACAAATGGGAGCCATCCATTTAGGATTAACGTCTTTCGTACTTGGCCACACTGGGCTGCTAGAAGGGTATGGAGGGGCAGAGGGAGGGTACCGTGAGCACTGGGAGGTAGTTGGGTGAATGGGGTGGGGTCAGAGGGGTGTAATTTCCTTATATTATTTGTGCCCTAGTTGGTAAACTGCCCAGCTTGGGTCTGGTAGGCGGGGGTATGGGTTAATTTATCACATGGTGGACATTAGGATTTGATTGCACATGTTTTCTGTTTGGATGCACCATGCTCACATGGGGTAGGGAAGCGGTTGGTGGATTCTTTGGTTTGTTTTATGCAATTATGAAAATAAAAAGGTTTTTTTGTTTTCCACATTTATTTTTATTGTGCATTTATTTATGGAACTTAACATTGTTGATCATTCAACACCAAATTATTCCCATACCGTTTTTCGCAATTCCTGGGAGACCCCCACCATGTCCTTAATCCAGCTCAGGAGCACAGCCCAGTACATTTGAATGGACGGGCACTCCCACCACATATGATACCATGTTCCCCGTTGTCCACATTCCCTCAGGCAAAGTGGCGAGGTTCCCACAAACATCTTGGACAGTCTGGAGGAAAGGGGTGGCAAGTATGTAGGATTTGAAAGTTGTATTCCATTGCCACCATGTAGAGCGACCCCGCTAGCATTGCTTTACAGAGAACTCCAGGCTGCATCATCGAACTCTACACCCACCTTTTCTGCCCAGAAAGTTTTAAAATTCTGCCTCCCCTCAAGATTCTGGAGAGCACTCTTTCCTATTGGGGGATTCAGTGATTATCTTCTCAAAGGAGGTAAGGGGCCATGAGAGGTTCTTGACCCATTTGGGGTCCCGTCTGGATGCCCTTTACGCAGAGGTACTCAAAGACTGACAACCGGGATGAGCCTGAGGGTCCAACCAGGGCCTCGTACTCAAAGGCATTCTCCTTAAATAGATGGGTTGCCCATACAAGACCCCCGTCCAGGCAGAGCTGCGTGTTGCGTAGACCTATGTTACCCAGGTCAATGGTGGGGCCCCACAGTGAGGTCAAGGGCGAGAGCCAGGAGGAAATTAGTAAATTTGCTTTGTTGCACCCCCATAGTTCCCAGAAAACCGCCAACGTGGGGCGAGTCTTAACATGCATGGGGATTCTCCTGGGGCCGACCACAGGAGGTCTCTCACTTTCTTGGGGTGAGTGTAGGTCTTTTCCATATATGTCCATCGAGTCTCTGCATCATCCCTCAAGTGTTCCATCATTACCAGGAGTTATGCAGCTAGTATAGTTTAATGCCTGGCAAGGCAAAGCCCCAAAGGTCTTTAGGGAGTGTCAAAGTCGTATATTTAATTCTCGGCTTTTTCCCTTTCCAGATAAAGCGTTGAACCGCCCTTGGAGCCCGAAAAGAAGCAGACTGGTAGGGGGATGGCGAGTGCTGTAAAAGGATACAAGAGACAGGGAAGAATGTTCATCTTGACTGAGACCACCCGGCCAAACCAGGAGAGAGTAAAAGGGTCCCAGCGTAGCAGGTCTGCTTTAATTTGCTCCAGGATTGGGGAATAATTAAGGTTCAATAAGGATCTCGGGTCCCTCAGGAGAAGCACCCCCAGGTACAGGGAGGATTTTTTTCTCGACTCTTAGTCCCACAATCGTTTCTCTACCCACTGTGTCCCGGTCTTGCCCTCCCATGGACATAACACTTGACTTTGAGAGGTTTATTTTCAGGCCTGAGAATCCATCAAACATGCGTATCTAGGAAGCGTGGGAGAGACTTTGGGAGATTAGTCAGGTAGCAAAGGACGTCATCCACAAACAACAAGAGTTTAAACGCTCGTTCTCCACTTCCGATTCCCGCAATCCCTTTTTCCATTCTGATGGCAATAGCGAGGGGCTCTATGGCCAGAGCGTAGAGCAAGGGGGAGAAGGGGACAACCCTGCCTAGTCCCTCTAGTGAGCTGGGGCGGTGGGGGCGAGAGACACCACCATTAACCGCCACAGGGGCGTTATATAGCTCTGCAATCCATACTCGACATTTTTCACCTAGCCCCATTCTCTTCAGGACTTCTCATACTGCCATTCAACACGGTCAAATGTTTTTTCCGAGTCTATAGATAGGAGGTGGGAGTCTAGTTCTCTGTGCCGCCTCCTGCATCAAGGCTATGGTCTTTCTTATGTTATCTGCCCCCTGTCTACCCAGAATGAACCCTACCTGTTCACCAAGGACCAACAAGGGGAGGTGCTGGGCCAGCCTATTGGCAAGGAGTTTAGGGAGGATTTTCATATCAGTGTTTAGGAGTGAGATGGGCCTGTACGAGGAACATTGGGCCGGTTCTTTCCCTTCCTTGGGTATGACTACGATTAGGGCCGCTGACCTGGACTGAGGTAGGAAGCCCATCTCCAAAAAATGTTTTTAACAGCTTGGCCATAAAGGGTGCCAGCGTAGAGCAGAAGGTCTTATAAAATGCCACTGTAAAGCATTCGTCTCTGGCGGTGGTGCCTCCTTTCATTCCACTGATGGTGTCTATTTCCTGGGGAGTGATCGGTGCTTCCATAGGATCCGCCTTCTCCTGGGGTAGGCGGGTGGTGGGGGCGGGTCAAGGAAACTGTCGGCGTCAGACCGTCTCTTCTATATTCTGATGTATACAGCCCAGCATAAAAGTGGCATAATTCCTCCGCTATCTGGTCATCTTCCAGGAGCTTCTGACCCTCAGCTGAGGCCGGGGCATCTACTCTACGGCTGCTCCTGAGCTCCCTTAACTTCTATTCCAGGATCTTGTCAGACTTTTCTCCCTTTTACATGTACCTCTGCTTCAAGAAGGCCAGTTTACGCTTTGTCTGGCTAATCATGAGGGATTTTAATATAAAGTGCTGGAGTTCGGCCCACCTACCCGGGAACATTTGGGATTCCAGTTTGCCCCCCGCCTGAATGGCCTCCATCTTCTCTCTAAGGCGTCTCTCCTCTTTCTCCCCCTCTTTTTTTCTCCTGGCACCCATTCCAATAAGTGTCCCCCTTATCGTGGCCTTCAATGCTTCCTAGACTCCTGCTACACTCACCTCAAAGTTGTCGTTAATTTCAAAGTATTCTTTAATCGTGGCGAGGATGGACTGGGCTAGGGTCTTGTCCTGTAGCAATAGGTAATTGCACAACCATCTTGTTTTGCCTTGGGAGGGCACCTATCGGGACTCTCACTAGGTTGTGATCCTACCACTGGATTGTCTCTACCGTTCGAGTATTCGCACCCGCAAAGAAGAGTCTACCAGCATATAGTTGAGAATGTAGAGTGGACTTTGGAAAAAAAAAATATAAGTAGGGGGGTGCAACCCTGTTTTGTCGTGTTTCGGATAGTCCCAGCTCCTCGGTGTTCCGAAAGCTGGCCGCCAGTTGTCGTACAGGTGCGTCTAGGTAGGTGCCCTTGCTCTTCCTATCGCTCTCTGGGTGTAGGATATTAAAGTCTCATCCCACGATCAGGGTACCCTCCGCAAACGGCATTATTTTGGCTCGCACCCCTTCCCAGTACTGATCCAGAACCTCATTCAGGCAGTAGATCGAGATCACCGTGACCACCGCTCCCCTAATTTCCCCCCCTTAACCATCAGGCAGCGCCCTTCTGGGTCTTTGCGCTGCGACAAAAACAAAAAAGACAAACGCATAAAGTGTGCTTTGCTGGATACCACCAGGGCCACCCCCCCCTTTTTTTTTAGGGCCGGACGCATGGAAGACCTCTTGTATTGTTCTGGCTCTCAGTGACTGCTCTCTACCCCCGTACCCAATGGATCTCTTGTAAAAACATGAAGTGTAGTTTTAGCAAATTGAATTCCCTCACCACTAAGGATCTTTTGTGGGTGGGGGAGGGAGGGAGGGGTTTAGACCCCTAACATTGAGAGAAGCCAACGCCAGTATATGCTGTATGTCATCCATTGAAAAAGGGCCATGGTCTCCGCAAGTATGTTAGTCTTGGGCTGTATGTCTCCATTAGTATTTGGGAGGCACACAGTCATGGGACTTTTGTCTGCCTCTCTATGAGCTGAAGCAAAGCCTGGTAGCTTCTAAAAAGTAAGGAACTGAAGTAACAACAACCCGCCCCTCCACCCATCCCCCGGCCCCCTCCAGAGCACCTGGACTATCCGCGACGAAGAAATTGCTGCTGGGCCAGGCCACCAGCCTCTACCACATTGGACCCGTCATGTATCCAAATATCACCACCGAGGCCCCCCCTGAGCTCCCCCTCAGTAAGCCCTTCAACGATAGAGAACTTGAACCCCTCCGCCATGCCCCACCCAATAACTCAAACAAAATACCACATTGTCGCCATCTATTGAGCACCAAACAGCTCCCAGGAGCAGAGTTTCTTTGCCAGGGCCAAGGATCTGGTTCTGGGCCATAGTGCCAGTGGAAATGGCAGTGGGCCTGTCCCGTCTTGAAGCCCGAAGTGAAATGATTGAATAGACAGGACTCCTGCGGGATTGTAGTGCACATACTCTGAATGATCCTTGGGAGTTTGCCTTAGTCGTCCTGCTTCTCTCAACGAGGCCATTCGCCTTCTGGTACTCTGTTAATTCCCTTCCATGCCTCGGAGTTGCTATTGTCCTGGTCGGAGTCCCCTAGGAGTTCATGCGTTACACGTTTGTATGTCATCTTCTGTAACTAGGGCATATTTGTACCCATCTTATTCGAAAGCGTGAAAAGGGAAATCCCATCTGCAACGGGCGCCTTTCGATTTGGAGCTACTTTGTTAGGGGGCCACACGGTCTTCGCCTGTTCAGGGTGAATGCTGAGAGATCCTGAAAGATGGTTATCTTGGCGTCTTCCCCATTCTATTGTGCCCCTCTTTCGCGCAAGGTCCAGAATCTTTGTCTTCTCTGTAAAGTAGTGGAACCTTACCAGCAACGATCTCGGCCATCTAGTGCTTGCTCCCGCTCTATGGGCCCTGTCAATCGCGGGCTCGCTGGCGTTACCTTCATTGAAGCGTTTAGCGATCACTGCGTTAATGGCCTTCAAGGTGTCTGCCTGGGTCTCGTCTCATTCCGGAAAGCTGACAAACCTCCGATTATTGCAACGCTCTTGATTTTCCAGGTCGTCCATCTTGAAGGCGCACTTCTCTTCCTTCCTTTCGAGTTCAGCAAGTCTCATGCCAATTTGCGTCTCCACGAGGTCCACTGATGTTAGATTAGCCTCAAGGCCCTGGATACAATCATCCATGCTGTCAATATTTTGGTCTAGGCCCTCAAGGTTCTTCCCAATATCTGCTCTGAAGCCCTACTTCTTCTAGTAGGGCTGCCATGGCCTTGTTCATCGTTTGCTCCTCCTCTGTTTCCGCTGATGAAATGGCTGGTAAAGTTGGTTGGATCCTGGCAGAGGCTGGTAATGCCGATAATGCTGGAGTGTCAGTCCAGGTCATGGGCCCACCTGGGTAGCTGTTCTTCTCAGAGTTCAAGTTGTTTCTTGGGTGTGGGGTGTGAGATGTGTAGTGGGTGTTCGTTAATCCCAGGAGGGTAGTCCCCGGGTTCTTCCCGACCCCTAGTGTTGGTGGGAGCTGGATGGGTCACCACCCGATTTGGTAGCGTCGATATTGCGGGTCTCCGGAGAAATTTAGGGTCTGATCAACAGTGGGTGCTCCCTGGTGCGGGTATGGTGCAGGGCAGTTACCCCCAGTGCGAGGCCAATCTATCACTTGCTCTGTGTCCAGCGCAGGCCTGTTATGGAGATTTGCATCGTGCCCACTTGGGGGCGCTGCTTCTGGCCTGTTCTCCTGGTGTTTTCGGATGGCGAGGGATGCCCAGCACCTGCAGCTCATGGGGAGGTTTCTGTACTTCTCTCGGGAAGGGAGGGGGGAGAGGTAATTCCCCGCTGGGGTATTCCGGGTTCAGGAGCAGATACTCCGCAGCACCAGGAGGTAAGGTTCCCTTGTTCAATGGGGGGCCTATGGGGCTTCTGGTATCAAGGTGTCAGTGTTTTCTTACCACCTCCCAGCTATTATGTGTAGTCATGTGGTATTATGGAGCCGGGGGAAGAGCTGCCGGCACCTCCCGGGAGACTATGTCTCGTCAGTGTTGGCATGGTATGGGTGTGTGCTCGGCTCCTCGCCCGAGTCGCGGGGATTGGGCGAGACACATCCAGCGGGTGCTGCCTTGAATTCCTTTCCTTTGCGTGGCCACGGCGCTGTTCAGGGAGGCACTCCCACTCACCGGAGGGTCCGCAGTCTTGTGCAGTAGTGGGCGCCCTGGGTGGGAACTAGAGGCAGTCACCGCCTCACCGGAGAGCCGGCTTGTATCTCAGAGTCTGGGGAAGGTTGTCGGTTGCTCCAGGGCGGAGCGGCTCACTGTTGCTGCAGTTACCCTGTAAGCGCGGGCCTGGCCGCCTCTCAACTCTGGGATGGGGGCCGTGCATCCTTGGGGGTTGCCTCAGATTTTTCTCCTGTGTGCCTTTGTCCGGGTAGTCAGTTCTGGCTGGAGGATCCTTTCGGGCGCAGGTCTGCCAAGGTTCCTAGGGCCTCCTACGTTGCTTGTAGAGCAGCACCATGCGGCTTGGGGCCGGTGTCTGGTGGAGGTGGACGTCCACGTACACTTGGCCTGCGATACGCCGTTTGGGTCGCATGGTGCAACTCCGGAACCCCAGTGTCCTCAGGCTTCTTTCTTGCACATGCAGGGCCCCCCCCCTCCCAAGAGTTTAGCTCATTCGTGGGAGATGGCGGGGGGGGAGGGGGTCGGATCCGAAGTTCAAACGCTGTTAGGGGGGGGGCTATGTCCCTTTTTGTCAGCCTCAGTCGCGGAGTACGACACAAGAGCTTAGCTCATGTCCGCCCCCACTGGTGGCTACCAAGCATTATTTTTTTTTCAAGTATTAACGTCTTTCACCGAGTTTTCCAAGAGGACAACTAATAGATCAGCCGATCGGTCCACTCTAAATATTACCTTAATTAAGGACAAGAGTCTCCCAGAAAGTGTGAACCACAGGGCAGGACCACCAAATGTGGAACTAACTCCCTCGAAGACCAGCAGGCAAGATGCAGGGTTGGGTTCATGGTTTGTAATGTTAGAGGAGGCAAATACCATATATAGCACAATGTATTCATACATTCGTCATTATTAACACATTTAGAATTAGTTTTATTTGTAGCCCAAATTTTTTCACAGATATTATCTAAGGGACAAGCCAAATTGCCAACTATAAACACTGGATGTTCTAGCTATTAATAAATCAACACCCAGCAATTTGTAGAGTCCTGAGATGCTACCACCATCAATACCTTCGATCAAGGTAAGCGCCAGACACACCGGTTTTCTTATTGCTCTATTTTTCACTGTACAGTGGGATGAACATTGCCGGATTTGGATGCATCTAAACCGTACGTTCTCACCAAGGGAACATTTAGATTTACAATCAAGAAATAAAAGGGGTTCATCCTAGTATAACTGGGAATAGATGCTTGAGACCCATTAATCCAGTGTGAAAAACTGTTTCCAGGCAAAAACTCTGGATTACCGTAAACTGGGGCAAAAGGGCTATGCCTTGTGCCAGCCAGACCTTCCTTAGTGCTGTACGCCAGTAAGAGTGATACCTGCGTGGTGTACACGAGAGTGGAAGCGCGACAGAGCTTACTTTTTATCATCACTTTTATTCAGCAGACCATAAAGGTCTAGCACAAACAAAATAAAAATACAAATTGATCATAACACATAGGAGATACTAAATTCACAATAAAAGTACAGGGTTTCAAATTTTACAAATACATCCCCATCACAATTTAAATGTGGCACCTTTACTTTATAAAATGTCAGAACCTATATCCTGAAGAGAGAGGATGAGGGAGATTATACGCTTGCCGCCCCCGACAATGGATCTAAGTTTTACATTCAGAGGTCGGATTCACAGACAAGGCGCTTGGCTGATATCCATAATTGGGCCATGGATGTTCCTTTTTACTTCAACTAAGAGACAGAAGACAACCGCAATCCCTGCGGCTGAGTTCTCTAGGAGATACCTTGCAGTTTAGAATGGACTATTTGTATACATTATCTTTGACCTTACCAACTAAGCTCGATGGATGTACTTAGACCCTAAAAACTATGGGCCTGATTCACAGACCTTTATAATAATGCAATACCATTGGAAAATGCTCTGTGAATCAGGCCCTATGTTCATGTCATTCGATCTTTTATGCAGGTCCAAGGCTTCAGTTATAGTAGGCATGGCTGCGCTTCTTAAGAGTGGTTTGAGATACAATGTTCTCAATTCTCTGGTTGCTGCACATAAAAACGAAGTGAGCAATTCTCGTCGCAAGTACTACAGTGTGGGCACAGCCCTCAGCTACCTCCTCCCAACGACATTGTAAATATAGCTACCTTAAAGGGGAGTGGCCTGGTGCTCATACAGCGTTTCGTTTGAGCTCCGACGGAACATCCTACCACAGATCCTGAACAGTGTTTGTTAATTTCAGCACGCATCCATAAAACTTCGCCTAAATCACAGTGTTAGTGCGTAGCTGGCTCGACTTACTGGGAGAAAACAACCGCAGGAAGTCGCAGAAACATCACAACACGGGTGAAGCCACCCAAAATGGCGGCCAGCACATTCCACCAGACCCGGAGGAACCAGGGAGCTTGGTGATGCCGGCGAACAGTGCAACCGCGATGGGGGCCACTTGTCGGGC
This sequence comes from Ambystoma mexicanum, assembly GCF_040938575.1. Classification (NCBI taxonomy): domain Eukaryota; kingdom Metazoa; phylum Chordata; class Amphibia; order Caudata; family Ambystomatidae; genus Ambystoma; species Ambystoma mexicanum. The sequence goes on along the minus strand of NC_090929.1, from coordinate 687,417,713 downwards.
AGCGGAACACCCAGACCGGTGACCGCTCAACATCTTGTGGAGTTGTCTGGCAGCCGATGGCACTATGGTAGCAGCAGGGAACAAGAGGCTGCCCTTACTGAGATTTACTGCAGCAGAGACACCACAAGCATGCCTGCGCCTGTCCCCCTGCGACACGCAGGGCCGACAAGGTAAGCGGGCTGTGAGGGGCACATTGGGAGAGAAAGCAGGTGACTGATACCCTCACCCATGGAACTCCGCAACACTAGACACGCAAAAGTCGTCGTTATCTCCCCACAGGCATCACTACGTACCGGCTTCTCTTTGTGCTTCCTCTGGCCCCAACAACTCCTCAGAGGGACACCCGCAGCAGCGGGTCTGAACTGCTACCCACACAGCAGCTGGGCTAGATCATAATACGGCAACTGCATGCAGTGGTTCCCCCATGGCCAGAGCGCACATATCAACTCCCAACCCCCAAACACTGCCTTCAACAACACGAGCGCTCATTGAACAGACACCTGGTGGGTCCTAGATGGCGAGGCCACGCGGTGTGAGCAACAACGGCTGTTGTATTAGCGGACCACTAAGCTACCAACCTATGACTTATACTTGAGAACTGGTTGAGAGCTGAGACTCTTGCTCCCACCTCAACTACACCATTGTGAGACATTTGAAGTGACAAGTGCGGACAGATGCCGCAATGCTGCAGGAGACAACTACAATAAGATTGCATGAGCCACATCTCTTGCTGCTAAAGCGCCTGCCCATAAGTTAAAACAACAAACACTTCACTTGATAATCAAGCTCCAGAGATGC